>NC_141014.1:3942905-4266261 GCF_052327205.1 Somniosus microcephalus | reverse complement strand
AAGAGAGAGACGATCAATACAGATTCTCAGGCTGTGAAAGGTGCTGATCAATACAGATTCTCAGGCTGTGAAAGGTGATCAATACAGATTCTCAGTCTGTGAAAGTTGATCAACACAGATTCTCAGGCTGTGAAATATGCTGATCAAGACAGATTCTCAGGCCGTGAAAGGTGCTGATCAATACAGATTCTCAGTCTGTGAAAGTTGATCAACACAGATTCTCAGGCTATGAAATATGCTGATCAAGACAGATTCTCAGGCCGTGAAAGGTGCTGATCAATACAGATTCTCAGGCTTTGGAAGATGATCAATACAGATTATCAGGCTGTGAAAGGTGATCCATACAGATTCTCAGGCTGTGAAAGGTGCTGATCAATACAGATTTTCAGGCTGTGAAAGGTGATCAATACAGATTCTCAGGCTGTGAAAGATGCCGATCAATACAGATTCTCAGGCTGTGAAAGGTGATCAATACAGATTCTCAGGCTGTGAAAGGTGATCAATGCACATTCTCAGGCTGTGAAAGGTGATCAATACAGATTCTCAGGCTGTGAAATGTGATCAATACAGATTCTCAGACTGTGAAAGGTGATCAATACAGATTCTCAGGCTGTGAAATGTGATCAATACAGATTCTCAGGCTGTGAAAGGTGATCAATACAGATTCTCAGGCAGTGAAAGGTGATCAATACAGATTCTCAGGCTGTGAAAGGTGATCAATACAAATTCTCAGGCTGTGAAAGGTGATCAATACAGATTCTCAGGCTTTGAAATGTGATCAATACAGATTCTCAGGCTGTGAAATGTGATCAATATAGATTCTCAGGCTGTGAAATGTGATCAATACAGATTCTCAGGCTGTGAAATGTGATCAATACAGATTCTCAGGCTGTGAAAGGTGTTGATCAATACAGATTCTCAGGCTCTGAAAGGTGATCAATACAGATTCTCTGGCTGTGAAAGGTGTTGATCAATACAGATTCTCAGGCTGTGAAAGGTGATCAATACAGATTCTCAGGCTGTGAAAAATGCCGTTCAATACAGATTCTCAGGCTGTGAAAGGTGCTGATCAATACAGATTCTCAGGCTGTGGAAGATGATCAATACAGATTATCAGGCTGTGAAAGGTGATCCATAGAGATTCTCAGGCTGTGAAAGATGCCGATCAATACAGATTCTCAGGCTGTGAAAGTTGTTGATCAATACAGATTCTCAGGCTCTGAAAGGTGATCAATACAGATTCTCTGGCTGTGAAAGGTGTTGATCAATACAGATTCTCAGGCTGTGAAAGGTGATCAATACAGATTCTCAGGCTGTGAAAAATGCCGTTCAATACAGATTCTCAGGCTGTGAAAGGTGCTGATCAATACAGATTCTCAGGCTGTGAAAGGTGATCAATACAGATTCTCAGGCTGTGAAAGCTGATCAATACAGATTCTCAGGCTGTGAAAGGTGATCAATACAGATTCTCAGGCTTTGAAAGTTGATCAATACAGATTCTCAGGCTGTGAAATGTGCTGATCAATACAGATTCTCAGGCTGTGAAATGTGATCAATACAGATTCTTAGGCTGTGAAAGGTGATCAATACAGATTCTCAGGCTGTGCAGTGTGATCAATACAGATTCTCAGGCTGTAAAAGGTGATCAACACAGATTCTCAGGCTGTTAATTGTGATCAATACTGATTCTCGGGCTGTGAAATGTGATCAATACAGATTCTCAGGCTGTGAAAGATGATCAATACAGATTCTCCGGCTGAGAAAGCTGGGCAATACAGATTCTCAGGCTGTGAAAAATGATGAATACTGATTCTCAGGCTCTGAAAGGTGATCAATACAGATTCTCAGGCTGTGAAAGATGTTGAGCAATACAGATTCTCAGGCTGTGAAAGGTGATCAATACAGATTCTCAGGCTGTGAAAGGTGTTGATCAATACAGATTCTCAGGCTGTGAAAGATGATCAATACAGATTCTCAGGCTGTGAAAAATGCCGATCAATACAGATTCTGAGGCTGTGAAATGTGGTCAATAAAGATTCTCAGGCTGCGAAAGATGCCGATCAATACAGATTCTCAGGCTGTGAAAGGTGCTGATCAATACAGATTCTCAGGCTGTGAAAGGTGACCAATACAGATTCTCAGGCTGTGAAATATGCCGATCAATACAGATTCTCAGGCTGTGAAAGGTGCTGATCAATACAGATTCTCAGGCTGTGAAAGGTGATCAATACAGATTCTCAGGCTGTGAAAGTTCTGATCAATACAGATTCTCAAGCTGTGAAAGGTGCTGATCAATACAGATTCTCAGGCTGTGAAAGGTGATCAATACAGATTCTCAGGCTGTGAAATATGCTGATCAATACAGATTCTCAGGCCGTGAAAGGTGCTGATCAATACAGATTCTGAGGCTGTGAAAGGTGATCAATACAGATTCTCAGGCTTTGGAAGATGACCAATACAGATTATCAGGCTGTGAAAGGTGATCCATACAGATTCTCAGGCTGTGAAAGGTGCTGATCAATACAGATTCTCAGGCTGTGAAAGGTGATCAATACAGATTCTCAGGCTGTGAAAGATGCTGATCAATACAGATTCTCAGGCTGTGAAAGGTACTGATCAATACAGATTCTCAGGCTGTGAAAGGTGATCAATACAGATTCTCAGGCTGTGAAAGGTGATCAATGCACATTCTCAGGCTGTGAAAGGTGATCAATACAGATTCTCAGGCTGTGAAATGTGATCAATACAGATTCTCAGGCTGTGAAAGGTGATCAATACAGATTCTCAGGCTGTGAAATGTGATCAATACAGATTCTCAGGCTGTGAAAGGTGATCAATACAGATTCTCAGGCAGTGAAAGGTGATCAATACAGATTCTCAGGCTTTGAAATGTGATCAATACAGATTCTCAGGCTGTGAAATGTGATCAATATAGATTCTCAGGCTGTGAAATGTGATCAATACAGATTCTCAGGCTGTGAAATGTGATCAACACAGATTCTCAGTCTGTGAAAGGTGATCAATACAGATTCTCAGGCTGTGAAAGGTGTTGATCAATACAGATTCTCAGGCTCTGAAAGGTGATCAATACAGATTCTCTGGCTGTGAAAGGTGATCAATACAGATTCTCAGGCTGTGAAAGGTGTTGATCAATACAGATTCTCAGGCTGTGGAAGATGATCAATACAGATTATCAGGCTGTGAAAGGTGATCCATAGAGATTCTCAGGCTGTGGAAGATGATCAATACAGATTATCAGGCTGTGAAAGGTGATCCAGAGAGATTCACAGGCTGTGAAAGATGCCGATCAATACTGATTCTCAGGCTGTGAAAGGTGATCAATACAGATTCTCAGGCTGTGAAAGATGCCGATCAATACAGATTCTCAGGCTGTGAAAGGTGCTGATCAATACAGATTCTCTGGCTGTGAAAGGTGATCAATACAGATTCTCAGGCTGTGAAAAATGCCGTTCAATACAGATTCTCAGGCTGTGAAAGGTGTTGATCAATACAGATTCTCAGGCTGTGGAAGATGATCAATACAGATTATCAGGCTGTGAAAGGTGATCCATAGAGATTCTCAGGCTGTGGAAGATGATCAATACAGATTATCAGGCTGTGAAAGGTGATCCAGAGAGATTCACAGGCTGTGAAAGATGCCGATCAATACTGATTCTCAGGCTGTGAAAGGTGATCAATACAGATTCTCAGGCTGTGAAAGGTGCTGATCAATACAGATTCTCAGGCTGCGAAAGGTGATCAACACAGATTCTCAGGCTGTGAAATGTGCTGATCAATACAGATTCTCAGTCTGTGAAAGTTGATCAATACAGATTCTCAGGATGTGAAATATGCCGATCAATACAGATTCTCAGGCTGTGAATGGTGCTGATCAATACAGATTCTGAGGCTGTGTAAGGTGATCAATACAGATTCTCAGGCTGTGAAATGTGATCAATACAGATTATCAGGCTGTGAAAGGTGCTGATGAATACAGATTCTCAGGCTGTGAAAGGTGATCAATACAGATTCTCAGGCTGTGAAAGCTGATCAATACAGATTCTCAGGCTGTGAAAGTTGATCAATACAGATTCTCAGGCTGTGAAATGTGCTGATCAATACAGATTCTCAGGCTGTGAAATGTGATCAATACAGATTCTTAGGCTGTGCAGTGTGATCAATACAGATTCTCAGGCTGTGAAAGGTGATCAACACAGATTCTCAGGCTGTGAAAGGTGATCAATACAGATTCTCAGGCTGTGAATTGTGATCAATACAGATTCTCAGGCTGTGAAAGGTGATCAATAAAGATTCTCAGGCTGTGAAAGATGATCAATACTGATTCTCGGGCTGTGAAATGTGATCAATACAGATTCTCAGGCTGTGAAAGATGATCAATACAGATTCTCAGGCTGAGAAAGCTGGGCAATACAGATTCTCAGGCTGTGAAAAATGATGAATATTGATGCTCAGGCACTGAAAGGTGATCAATAAAGATTCTCAGGCTGAGAAAGTTGATCAATACAGATTCTCAGGCTGTGAAAGGTGATCAATACAGATTCTCATGCTGTGAAAGAAGATCAATACTGATTCTCAGGCTGTGAAATGTGATCAATACAGATTCTCAGGCTATGAAAGGTGATCAATACAGGTTCTCAGACAGTGAAACGTGATCAATACAGATTATCAGGCTGTGAAATGTGATCAATACAGATTCTCAGGCTGTGAAAGGTGCTCAATACAGATTCTCAGGCTGTGAAAGTGATCAATACAGATTCTCAGGCAGTGAAAGATGATGAATACAGATTCTCAGGCTGTGAAAGGTGATCAATACAGATTCTCAGGCTGTGAAAGTGATCAATACAGATTCTCAGGCAGTGAAAGATGATCAATACAGATTCTCAGGCTGTGAAAGATGCCGATCAATACAGATTCTCAGGCTGTGAAAGGTGCTGATCAATACAGATTCTCAGGCTGTGAAAGGTGATCTATACAGATTCTCAGGCTGTGAAAGATGATCAATAAATTATCAGGCTGTGAAAGGTGATCCATACAGATTCTCAGGCTGTGAAAGAAACCGATCAATACAGATTCTCAGGCTGTGAAAGATGCCGATCAATACAGATTCTCAAGCTGTGAAAGGTGATCAATACAGATTCTCAGGCTGTGAAAGATGGTCAATACAGATTCTCAGGCTGTGAAAGGTGATCAATACAGATTCTCAGGCTGTGAAAGATGGTCAATACAGATTCTCAGGCTGTGAACGGTGATCAATACAGATTCTCAGGCTGTGAAACGTGATCAATACAGATTCTCAGGCTGCGAAAGGTGATCAATACAGATTCTCAGTCTGTGAAAGATGGTCAATACAGATTCTCAGGCTGTGAAAGGTGATCAATACAGATTCTCAGGCTGTGAAAGGTGATCAATACACATTCTCAGGCTGTGAAAGGTGATCAATACACATTCTCAGGCTGTGAAAGGTGATCAATACAGATTCTCAGACTGTGAAATGTGATCAATACAGATTCTCAGGCTATGAAATATAATCAACACACATTCTCAGTCTGTGAAAGATGATCAATACTGATTCTCAGGCTGTGAAAGTTTCTGATCAATACAGATTCTCAGGCTGTGAAAGATGGTCAACACAGATTCTCAGGCTGTGAAAGGTGATCAATACAGATTCTCAGGCTGTGAAAGGTGATCAATACAGATTCTCAGGCTGTGAAAGGTGATCAATACAGATTCTCAGGCTGTGAAAGTTCTGATCAATACAGATTCTCAAGCTCTGAAAGGTGCTGATCAATACAGATTCTCAGGCTGTGAAAGGTGATCAATACAGATTCTCAGGCTGTGAAATGTGATCAACACAGATTCTCAGGCTGTGAATGAGGATCAATAAAGATTATCAGGCTTTGAAAGGTGATCCGTACAGATTCTCAGGCTGTGAAAGAAACCGATCAATACAGATTCTCAGGCTGTGAAAGATGCCGATCAATACAGATTCTCAGGCTGTGAAAGGTGATCAATACAGATTCTCAGGATGTGAAATGTGCTGATCAATACAGATTCTAAGGCTGTGAAAGGTGGTCAATAAAGATTCTCAGGCTGTGAAATATGATCAATACAGATTCTCAGGCTGTGAAATGTGATCAATACAGATTCCCAGGCTGTGAAAGGTGATCAATACAGATTCTCAGGCTGTGAAAGGTGATCAATACAGATTCTCAGGCTGTGAAAGGTTATCAACACACATTCTCAGGCTGTGAAATGTGATCAATACAGATTCTCAGGCTGTGAAGATGATCAATACAGATTCTCAGGCTGTAAAAAGTGATCAATATAGATTCTCAGGCTGTGAAAGGTGATCAATACAGATTCTCAGGCTGTGAAATATGATCAGTACATATTCTCAGGCTGTGAAAGATGATCAATACTGATTCTCAGGCTGTGAAAGTTTCTGATCAATACAGATTCTCAGGCTGTGAAAGATGGTCAATACAGATTCTCAGGCTGTGAAAGGTGATCAATAAAGATTCTCAGGCTTTGAAAGGTGATCAATACAGATTCTCAGGCTGTGAAAGGTGATCAATACAGATTCTCAGGCTGTGAAAGGTGATCAGTACAGATTCTCAGGCTGTGAAAAGTGATCAATACAGATTCTCAGGATGTGAAAAGTGATCAATACAGATTCTCAGGCTGAGAAAGTTCTGATCAATACAGATTCTGAAGCTGTGAAAGGTGCTGATAAATACAGATTCTCAGGCTGTGAAAGGTGATCCATACAGATTCTCAGGCTGTGAAAGGTGATCCATACAGATCCTCAGGCTGTGAAATGTGATCAACACAGATTCTCAGGCTGTGAAATGTGATCAATGCAGATTCTCAGGCTGTGAAATGTGCTGATCAATACAGATTCTCAGTCTGTCAAAGTTGATCAGTACAGATTCTCAGGCTGTGAAATATGCCGATCAATACAGATTCTCAGGCTGTGAAAGGTGCTGATCAATACAGATTCTGAGGCTGTGAAAGGTGATCAATACAGATTCTCAGGCTTTGGAAGATGATCAATACAGATTATCAGGCTGTGAAAGGTGATCCATACAGATTCTCAGGCTGTGAAATATGCCGATCAATACAGATTCTCAGGCTGTGAAAGGTGCTGATCAAAACAGATTCTCAGGCTGTGAATGGTGATCAATACAGACTCTCAGGCTGTGAAAGATGCCGATCAATACAGATTCTCAGGCTGTGAAAGGTGCTGATCAATACAGATTCTCAGGCTGTGAAATGTGATCAATACAGATTCGCAGGCTGTGAAAGTTCTGATCAATTCAGATTCTCAGGCTGTGAAAGGGGATCAAGACAAATTCTCAGGCTGTGAAATGTGATCAATACAGATTCTCAGGCTGTGAAAGGTGCTGATCAATACAGAATTTCAGGCTGTGAAAGCTGATCAATACAGATTCTCAGGCTGTGAAAGGTGATCAATACAAGTTCTCAGGCTGTGAAAGTTGATCAATACAGATTCTCAGGCTGTGAAATGTGCTGATCAATACAGATTCTAAGGCTGTGAAAGGTGATCAATAAAGATTCTCAGGCTGTGAAATGTGCTGATCAATACAGATTCTAAGGCTGTGAAAGGTGATCAATAAAGATTCTCAGGCTGTGAAATGTGATCATTAGAGATTCTCAGGCTGAGAAAGGTGATCAATACAGGTTCTCAGACTGTGAAACGTGATCAATACAGATTCTCAGGCTGAGAAAGCTGGGCAATACAGATTCTCAGGCTGTGAAATGTGATCAATACAGATTCTCAGGCTATGAAAGGTGATCAATACAGGTTCTCAGACTGTGAAAGTTGATCAATACAGATTATCAGGCTGTGAAATGTGATCAATACAGATTCTCAGCTGTGAAAGGTGATCAATACAGATCCTCAGTCTGTGAAAGATGGTCAATACAGATTCTCAGGCTGTGAAAGGTGCTCAATACAGATTCTCAGGCTGTGAAAGGTGATCAATACACATTCTCAGGCTGTGAAAGGTGATCAATACAGATTCTCAGGCTGTGAAAGTGATCAATACAGATTCTCAGGCAGTGAAAGGCGATCAATACAGATTCTCAGGCTGTGAAAGGTGATCTATACAGATTCTCAGGCTGTGAAAGGTGCTGATCAATACAGATTCTCAGGCTGTGAAAGGTGATCTATACAGATTCTCAGGCTGTGAAAGGTGATCCATACAGATTCTCAGGCTGTGAAAGAAACCGATCAATACAGATTCTCAGGCTGCGAAAGATGCCGATCAATACAGATTCTCAAGCTGTGAAAGGTGATCAATACAGATTCTCAGGCTGTGAAAGATGGTCAATACAGATTCTCAGGCTGTGAAAGGTGATCAATACAGATTCTCAGGTTGTGAAAGGTGATCAATACACATTCTCAGGCTGTGAAAGATGGTCAATACAGATTCTCAGGCTGTGAAAGGTGATCAATACAGATTCTCAGGCTGTGAAACGTGATCAATACAGATTCTCAGGCTGTGAAATGTGATCAATACAGATTCTCAGTCTGTGAAAGATGGTCAATACAGATTCTCAGGCTGTGCAAGGTGATCAATACAGATTCTCAGGCTGTGAAAGGTGATCAATACACATTCTCAGGCTGTGAAAGGTGATCAATACAGATTCTCAGGCTATGAAATATGATGAACACACATTCTCAGGCTGTGAAAGATGATCAATACTGATTCTCAGGCTGTGAAAGTTTCTGATCAATACAGATTCTCAGGCTGTGAAAGGTGATCAATACAGATTCTCAGGCTGTGAAAGGTGATCAATACAGATTCTCAGGCTGTGAAAGGCGATCAATACAGATTCTCAGGCTGTGAAATTTCTGATCAATACAGATTCTCAAGCTCTGAAAGGTGCTGATCAATACAGATTCTCAGGCTGTGAAAGGTGATCAATACAGATTCTCAGGCTGTGAAAGGTGATCAATACAGATTCTCAGGCTGTGAAATGTGATCAACACAGATTCTCAGGCTGTGAATGAGGATCAATAAAGATTATCAGGCTTTGAAAGGTGATCCGTACAGATTCTCAGGCTGTGAAAGAAACCGATCAATACAGATTCTCAGGCTGTGAAAGATGCCGATCAATACAGATTCTCAGGCTGTGAAAGGTGATCAATACAGATTCTCAGGCTGTGAAATGTGCTGATCAATACAGATTCTAAGGCTGTGAAAGGTGATCAATAAAGATTCTCAGGCTGTGAAAGATGATCAATACAGATTCTCAGGCTGTGAAATGTGATCAATACAGATTCCCAGGCTGTCAAAGGTGATCAATACAGATTCTCAGGCTGTGAAAGGTGATCAATACAGATTCTCAGGCTGTGAAAGGTGATCAATACACATTCTCAGGCTGTGAAATGTGATCAATACAGATTCTCAGGCTGTGAAGATGATCAATACAGATTCTCAGGCTGTGAAAAGTGATCAATACAGATTCTCAGGCTGTGAAAGGTGATCAATACAGATTCTCAGGCTGTGAAATATGATCAGTACATAGTCTCAGGCTGTGAAAGATGATCAATACTGATTCTCAGGCTGTGAAAGTTTCTGATCAATACAGATTCTCAGGCTGTGAAAGATGGTCAATACAGATTCTCAGGCTGTGAAAGGTGATCAATAAAGATTCTCAGGCTGTGAAAGGTGATCAATACAGATTCTCAGGCTGTGAAATGTGATCAATACAGATTCTCAGGCTGTGAAATCTGATCAATACAGATTCTCAGGCTGTGAAAGGTGATCAATACAGATTCTCAGGATGTGAAAAGTGATCAATACAGATTCTCAGGCTGTGAAAGTTCTGATCAATACAGATTCTGAAGCTGTGAAAGGTGCTGATAAATACAGATTCTCAGGCTGTGAAAGGTGATCAACACAGATTCTCAGGCTGTGAAATGTGATCAATACAGATTCTCAGGCTGTGAAATGTGCTGATCAATACAGATTCTCAGTCTGTGAAAGTTGATCAGTACAGATTCTCAGGCTGTGAAATATGCCGATCAATACAGATTCTCAGGCTGTGAAAGGTGCTGATCAATACAGATTCTGAGGCTGTGAAAGGTGATCAATACAGATTCTCAGGCTTTGGAAGATGATCAATACAGATTATCAGGCTGTGAAAGGTGATCCATACAGATTCTCAGGCTGTGAAAGATGCCGATCAATACAGATTCTCAGGCTGTGAAAGGTGCTGATCAATACAGATTCTCAGGCTGTGAATGGTGATCAATACAGACTCTCAGGCTGTGAAAGATGCCGATCAATACAGATTCTCAGGCTGTGAAAGGTGCTGATCAATACAGATTCTCAGGCTGTGAAATGTGATCAATACAGATTCGCAGGCTGTGAAAGTTCTGATCAATTCAGATTCTCAGGCTGTGAAAGGGGATCAATACAGATTCTCAGGCTGTGAAATGTGATCAATACAGATTCTCAGGCTGTGAAAGGTGCTGATCAATACAGAATTTCAGGCTGTGAAAGCTGATCAATACAGATTCTCATGCTGTGAAAGGTGATCAATACAAGTTCTCAGGCTGTGAAAGTTGATCAATACAGATTCTCAGGCTGTGAAATGTGCTGATCAATACAGATTCTAAGGCTGTGAAAGGTGATCAATAAAGATTCTCAGGCTGTGAAATGTGCTGATCAATACAGATTCTAAGGCTGTGAAAGGTGATCAATAAAGATTCTCAGGCTGTGAAATGTGATCATTAGAGATTATCAGGCTGAGAAAGGTGATCAATACAGGTTCTCAGACTGTGAAACGTGATCAATACAGATTCTCAGGCTGTGAAAGGTGATCAATACAGATTCTCAGGCTGTGAAATGTGATCAATACAGATTCTCAGGCTGTGAAAAGTGCTGATCAATACAGATTCTCAGTCTGTGAAAGATGGTAAATAAAGATACTCAGGCTGTGATAGGTGATCAATAAAGATTCTCAGGCTGTGAAACGTGATCAATACACATTCTCAGGCTGTGAAAGGTGATCAATACAGATTCTCAGGCTGTGAAAGGTGATCAATACAGATTCTCAGGCGGTGAAATGTGATCAATACAGATTCTCAGCCTGTGAAAGGTGATCAATACAGATTCTCAGGCTGTGACAGGCGATCAATACAGATTCTCAGGCTGTGAAATGTGATCAATACAGATTCTTAGGCTGTGAAAGGTGGTCAATACAGATTCTCAGTCTGTGAAAGATGGTCAATACAGATTCTCAGGCTGTGAAGTGCGATCAATACAGATTCTCAGGCTGTGAAATGTGATCAACACAGATTCTCAGGCTGTGAAAGGTGATCAATACAGATTCTCAGGCTGAGAAATGTGATCAATACAGATTCGCAGGCTGTGAAAGTTCTGATCAATTCAGATTCTCAGGCTGTGAAAGGGGATCAATACAGAATCTCAGGCTGTGAAATGTGATCAATACAGATTCTCAGGCTGTGAAAGGTGCTGATCAATACAGAATTTCAGGCTGTGAAAGCTGATCAATAAAGGTTCTCAGGCTGTGAAAGGTGATCAATACAGATTCTCAGGCTGTAAAATGTGATCAATACAGATTCTCAGGCCGTGCAAGGTGCTGATCAATACAGATTCTCAGTCTGTGAAAGATGGTAAATAAAGATACTCAGGCTGTGAAAGGTGATCAATACAGATTCTCAGGCTGTGAAAGATGGTCAATACAGATTCTCAGGCTGTGAAGTGCGATCAATACAGATTCTCAGGCTGTGAAATGTGATCAACACAGATTCTCAGGCTGTGAAAGGTGATCAATACATTTTCTCAGGCTGTGAATGGTGATCAATACAGATTCTCAGGCTGTGAATTATGATCAATGCAGAGTCTCAGGCTGTGAAAGGTGATCAATAAAGATTCTCAGGCTGTGGAAGACGATCAATACTGATTCTCAGGCTGTGAAATGTGATCAATACAGATTTTCAGGCTGTGAAATATGATCAATACAGATTCTCAGGTTGAGAAATCTGATCAATAGAGATTCTCAGGCTGGGAAAAGTGATCAATACTGATTCTCAGTCTGTGACATGTGATCAATGCAGATTCTCAGGCTGTGAAAGGTGCTGATCAATACAGATTCTCAGTCTGTGAAAGATGGTCAATACAGATTCTCAGTCTGTGAAAGGTGATCAATAAAGATTCTCAGGCTGTGGAAGACGATCAATACTGATTCTCAGGCTGTGAAATGTGATCAATACAGATTCTCAGGCTGTGAAAGATGATCAATACAGATTCTCAGGTTGAGAAAGCTGATCAATACAGATTCTCAGGCTGTGAAAAGTGATCAATACTGATTCTCAGTCTGTGACATGTGATCAATGCAGATTCTCAGGCTGTGAAAGTTTCTGATCAATACAGAATCTCAGGCTGTGAAAGGTGATCAATACAGATTCTCAGGCTGTGAAAGGTGATCAATACAGATTCTCAGGCTGTGAAAGGTGATCAATACAGATTCCCAGGCTGTGAAAGGTGATCAATACAGATTCTCAGGCTGTGAAATATGCCGATCAATACAGATTCTCAGGCTGTGAAAGGTGCTGATCAATACAGATTCTGAGGCTGTGAAAGGTGATCAATACAGATTCTCAGGCTTTGGAAGATGATCAATACAGGTTCTCAGGCTGTGAAAAATGATCAATACTGATTCTCAGGCTGTGAAATGTGATCAATACAGATTCTCAGGCTGTGAAATGTGATCAATACAGACTCTCAGGCTGTGAAAGGTGCTGATCAATACAGATTCTCAGTCTGTGAAAGATGGTCAATACAGATTCTCATGCTGTGAAAGATGATCAATGCTGATTCTCAGGCTGTGAAATGTGATCAATACAGATTCTCAGGCTGTGAAAGGTGATCAATACAGACTCTCAGGCTCTGAAAGGTGCTGATCAATACAGATTCTCAGTCTGTGAAAGGTGATCAATACAGATTCTCAGGCTGTGAAAGGTGATCAATACACAATCTCAGGCTGTGAAAGGTGATCAATACAGATTCTCAGGCTGTGAAAGGTGATCAATACAGATTCTCAGGATGTGAAAGATGCCGATCAATACAGATTCTCAGGCTGTGAAAGGTGCTGATCAATACAGATTCTCAGGCTGTGAAAGGTGATCTATACAGATTCTCAGGCTGTGAAAGATGATCAATAAAGATTATCAGGCTGTGAAAGGTGCTCCATACAGATACTCAGGCTGTGAAAGAAACCGATCAAGACAGATTCTCAGGCTGTGAAAGATGCCGATCAATACAGATTCTCAGGCTGTGAAAGGTGATCAATACAGATTCTCAGGCTGTGAAATGTGATCAACACAGATTCTAAGGCTGTGAAATGTGCTGATCAATACAGATTCTCAGGCTGTGAAAGGTGATCAATACAGATTCTCAGGCAGTGAAAGGTGATCAAAACAGATTCTCAGGCTGTGAAATGTGATCAATACAGATTCTCAGGCTGTGAAATGTGCTGATCAATATAGATTCTAAAGCTGTGAAAGGTGATCAATAAAGATTCTCAGGCTGTGAAATGTGATCAATACAGATTCTCAGGCTGTGAAAGGTGATCAATACAGGTTCTCAGACTGTGAAACGTGATCAATACAGATTCTCAAGCTGTGAAAGTTGATCAATACCGGTTCTCAGGCTGTGAAATGTGATCAATACAGATTCTCAGGCTGTGAAAGGTGATCAAAACAGATTCTCAGGCTGTGAAAGGTGCTGATCAATACAGATTCTCAGGCTGTGAAAGATGGTAAATAAAGATTCTCAGGCTGTGAAAGGTGATCAATAAAGATTCTCAGGCTGTGAAATGTGAACAATACACATTCTCAGGCTGTGAATGGTGATCAATACACATTCTCAGGCTGTGAAAGGTGATCAATACAGATTCTCAGGCGGTGAAAGGTGATCAATACAGATTCTCAGCCTGTGAAAGGTGATCAATACAGATTCTCAGGCTGTGAAAGGCGATCAATACAGATTCTCAGGCTGTGAAAGATGATCAATTCAGATTCTCAGGCTGTGAAAGGGGATCAATACAGAATCTCAGGCTGTGAAATGTGATCAATACAGATTCTCAGGCTGTGAAAGGTGCTGATCAATACAGAATTTCAGGCTGTGAAAGCTGATCAATACAGATTCTCAGGCTGTGAAAGGAGATCAATAAAGGTTCTCAGGCTGTGAAAGTTGATCAATACAGATTCTCAGGCTGTGTAATGTGCTGATCAATACAGATTCTAAGGCTGTGAAAGGTGATCAATAAAGGTTCTCAGGCTGTGAAAGGTGATCAATACAGATTCTCAGGCTGTAAAATGTGATCAATACAGATTCTCAGGCCGTGCAAGGTGCTGATCAATACAGATTCTCAGTCTGTGAAAGATGGTCAATACAGATTCTCAGGCTGTGAAGTGCGATCAATACAGATTCTCAGGCTGTGAAATGTGATCAACACAGATTCTCAGGCTGTGAAAGGTGATCAATACAGATTCTCAGGCTGTGAATTATGATCAATGCAGATTCTCAGGCTGTGAAAGGTGATCAATAAAGATTCTCAGGCTGTGGAAGACGATCAATACTGATTCTCAGGCTGTGAAATGTGATCAATACAGATTCTCAGGCTGTGAAAGATGATCAATGCAGATTCTCAGGCTGTGAAAGGTGATCAATAAAGATTCTCAGGCTGTGGAAGACGATCAATACTGATTCTCAGGCTGTGAAATGTGATCAATACAGATTCTCAGGCTGTGAAAAGTGGTCAATACTGATTCTCAGTCTGTGACATGTGATCAATACAGATTCTCAGGCTGTGAAAGGCGATCAATACTGATTCTCAGTCTGTGACATGTGATCAATACAGATTCTCAGGCTGTGAAAAGTGATCAATACAGATTCTCAGGCTGTGAAATGTGATCAATACAGATTCTCAGGCTGTGAATGATGATCAATAAAGATTATCAGGCTTTGAAAGGTGATCCGTACAGATTCTCAGGCTGTGAAAGAAACCGATCAATACAGATTCTCAGGCTGTGAAAGATGCCGATCAATACAGATTCTCAGGCTGTGAAAGGTGATCAATACAGATTCTCAGGCTGTTAAAGGTGATCAATACAGATTCTCAGGCTGTGAAATGTGATCAATACAGATTCTCAGGCTGTGAATGATGATCAATAAAGATTATCAGGCTTTGAAAGGTGATCCGTACAGATTCTCAGGCTGTGAAAGAAACCGATCAATACAGATTCTCAGGCTGTGAAAGATGCCGATCAATACAGATTCTCAGGCTCTGAAAGGTGATCAATACAGATTCTCAGGCTGTGAAATGTGCTGATAAATACAGATTCTAAGGCTGTGAAAGGTGATCAATAAAGATTCTCAGGCTGTGAAAGATGATCAATACAGATTCTCAGGCAGTGAAAGGTGATCAATACAGATTCTCAGGCTGTGAAATGCGCTGATCAATACAGCTTATAAGGCTGTGAAAGTTGATCAATAAAGATTCTCAGGCTGTGAAAGGTGATCAATACAGATTCTCAGACTGTGAAATGTGATCAATACAGATTCTCAGGCTGTGAAAGGTGATCAATACAGATTCTCAGGCTGTGAAAGGTGCTGATAAATACAGATTCTCAGGCTGTGAAAGGTGATCAATACAGATTCTCAGGCTGTGAAAGGTGATCCATAGAGATCCTCAGGCTGTGAAATGTGATCAACACAGATTCTCAGGCTGTGAAATGTGATCAATACAGATTCTCAGGCTGTGAAATATGCCGATCAATACAGATTCTCAGGCTGTGAAAGGTGCTGATCAATACAGATTCTGAGGCTGTGAAAGGTGATCAATACAGATTCTCAGGCTTTGGAAGATGATCAATACAGGTTCTCAGGCTGTGAAAAATGATCAATACTGATTCTCAGGCTGTGAAATGTGATCAATACAGATTCTCAGGCTGTGAAATGTGATCAATACAGACTCTCAGGCTGTGAAAGGTGCTGATCAATACAGATTCTCAGTCTGTGAAAGATGGTCAATACAGATTCTCATGCTGTGAAAGATGATCAATGCTGATTCTCAGGCTGTGAAATTGTGATCAATACAGATTCTCAGGCTGTGAAAGGTGATCAATACAGACTCTCAGGCTCTGAAAGGTGCTGATCAATACAGATTCTCAGTCTCTGAAAGGTGATCAATACAGATTCTCAGGCTGTGAAAGGTGATCAATACACAATCTCAGGCTGTGAAAGGTGATCAATACAGATTCTCAGGCTGTGAAAGGTGATCAATACAGATTCTCAGGGTGTGAAAGATGCCGATCAATACAGATTCTCAGGCTGTGAAAGGTGCTGATCAATACAGATTCTCAGGCTGTGAAAGGTGATCTATACAGATTCTCAGGCTGTGAAAGATGATCAATAAAGATTATCAGGCTGTGAAAGGTGCTCCATACAGATTCTCAGGCTGTGAAAGAAACTGATCAAGACAGATTCTCAGGCTGTGAAAGATGCCGATCAATACAGATTCTCAGGCTGTGAAAGGTGATCAATACAGATTCTCAGGCTGTCAAATGTGATCAACACAGATTCTAAGGCTGTGAAAGGTGATCAATAAAGATTCCCAGGCTGTGAAAGATGATCAATACAGATTCTCAGGCAGTGAAAGGTGATCAATACAGATTCTCAGGCTGTGAAATGTGCTGATCAATACAGATTCTCAGGCTGTGAAAGGTGATCAATACAGATTCTCAGGTTGTGAAAGGTGATCAAAACAGATTCTCAGGCTGTGAAAAGTGATCAATACAGATTCTCAGGCTGTGAAATGTGCTGATCAAAATAGATTCTAAAGCTCTGAAAGGTGATCA
The DNA here is from genome assembly GCF_052327205.1 of Somniosus microcephalus. Classification (NCBI taxonomy): domain Eukaryota; kingdom Metazoa; phylum Chordata; class Chondrichthyes; order Squaliformes; family Somniosidae; genus Somniosus; species Somniosus microcephalus. The sequence continues at coordinate 4,249,319 of NC_141014.1, read as the reverse complement.
ATAAAGATTCTCAGGCTGTGAAATGTGATCAAAACAGATTCTCAGGCTGTGAAAGGTGATCAATACAGGTTCTCAGGCTGTGAAATGTGATCAATACAGATTCTCAGGCTGTGAAAGGTGATCAATACAGATTCTCAGGCTGTGAAAGGTGCTGATCAATACAGATTCTCAGGCTGTGAAAGATGGTAAATAAAGATTCTCAGGCTGTGAAAGGTGATCAATAAAAATTCTCAGGCTGTGAAATGTGAACAATACACATTCTCAGGCTGTGAATGGTGATCAATACACATTCTCATGCTGTGAAAGGTGATCAATACAGATTCTCAGGCGGTGAAAGGTGATCAATACAGATTCTCAGCCTGTGAAAGGTGATCAATACAGATTCTCAGGCTTTGAAAGGCGATCAATACAGATTCTCAGGCTGTGAAAATTGATCTATACAGATTCTCAGGCTGTGAAAGATGATCAATAAAATGATCAGGCCGTGAAAGGTGATCCATACAGATTCTCAGGCTGTGAAAGAAACCGATCAATACAGATTCTCAGGCTGTGAAAGATGCCGATCAATACAGATTCTCAGGCTGTGAAAGGTGATCAATACAGATTCTAAGGCTGTGAAACGTGATCAATACAGATTCTCAGTCTGTGAAAGATGGTCAATACAGATTCTCAGTCTGTGAAAGATGGTCAATACAGATTCTCAGATTGTGAAAGGTGATCAATACAGATTTTCAGGCTGTGAAAGGTGATCAATACAGATTCTCAGTCTGTGAAAGATGGTCAATACAGATTCTCAGTCTGTGAAAGATGGTCAATACAGATTCTCAGACTGTGCAAGGTGATCAATACAGATTCTCAGGCTGTGAAAAGTGATCTATGCAGATTCTCAGGCTGTGAAAGATGATCAATAAAATGATCAGGCCGTGAAAGGTGATCCATACAGATTCTCAGGCTGTGAAAGAAACCGATCAATACAGATTCTCAGGCTGTGAAAGATGCCGATCAATACAGATTCTCAGGCTGTGAAAGGTGATCAATACAGATTCTAAGGCTGTGAAATGTGATCAATACAGATTCTCAGGCTGTGAAAGGTGATCAACACAGACTCTCAGGCTGTGAAAGGTGATCAATACACAATCTCAGGCTGTGAAAGGTGATCAATACAGATTCTCAGTCTGTGAAAGATGGTCAATACAGATTCTCAGACTGTGAAAGGTGATCAATACAGATTCTCAGGCTGTGAAAGGTGATCAATACACAATCTCAGGCTGTGAAAGGTGATCAATATAGATTCTCAGGCTGTGAAAGGTGATCAATACAGATTCCCAGGCTGTGAAAGCTGATCAATACAGATTCTCAGGCTGTGAAAAGTGATCTATACAGATTCTCAGGCTGTGAAAGATGATCAATAAAATGATCAGGCCGTGAAAGGTGATCCATACAGATTCTCAGGCTGTGAAAGAAACCGATCAATACAGATTCTCAGGCTGTGAAAGATGCCGATCAATACAGATTCTCAGGCTGTGAAAGGTGATCAATACAGATTCTAAGGCTGTGAAATGTGATCAATACAGATTCTCAGGCTGTGAAAGGTGATCAACACAGACTCTCAGGCTGTGAAAGATGATCAATACACAATCTCAGGCTGTGAAAGGTGATCAATACAGATTCTCAGTCTGTGAAAGATGGTCAATACAGATTCTCAGACTGTGAAAGGTGATCAATACAGATTCTCAGGCTGTGAAAGGTGATCAATACACAATCTCAGGCTGTGAAAGGTGATCAATACAGATTCTCAGGCTGTGAAAGGTGATCAATACAGATTCCCAGGCTGTGAAAGCTGATCAATACAGATTCTCAGGCTGTGAAAGGTGATCAGTACAGATTCTCAGGCTCTGAAAGGTGATCAATACAGATTCTCAGGCTGTGAAAAGTGATCAATACAGATTCTCAGGCTGTGAAAGTTCTGATCAATACAGATTCTCAAGCTGTGAAAGGTGCTGATAAATACAGATTCTCAGGCTGTGAAAGGTGATCAATACAGATTCTCAGGCTGTGAAAGGTGATCCATACAGATCCTCAGGCTGTGAAATGTGATCAACACAGATTCTCAGGCTGTGAAATGTGATGAATACAGATTCTCAGGCTGTGAAATGTGCTGATCAATACAGATTCTCAGTCTGTGAAAGTTGATCAATACAGATTCTCAGGCTGTGAAATATGCCGATCAATACAGATTCTCAGGCTGTGAAAGGTGCTGATCAATACAGATTCTGAGGCTGTGAAAGGTGATCAATACAGATTCTCAGGCTTTGGAAGATGATCAATACAGATTCTCAGGCTGTGAAAAATGATCAATACTGATTCTCAGGCTGTGAAATGTGATCAAAACAGATTCTCAGGCTGTGAAAGGTGCTGATCAATACAGATTCTCAGGCTGTGAAAGATGGTAAATAAAGATTCTCAGGCTGTGAAAGGTGATCAATAAAGATTCTCAGGCTGTGAAATGTGAACAATACACATTCTCAGGCTGTGAATGGTGATCAATACACATTCTCAGGCTGTGAAAGGTGATCAATACAGATTCTCAGGCGGTGAAAGGTGATCAATACAGATTCTCAGCCTGTGAAAGGTGATCAATACAGATTCTCAGGCTGTGAAAGGCGATCAATACAGATTCTCAGGCTGTGAAAGATGATCAATTCAGATTCTCAGGCTGTGAAAGGGGATCAATACAGAATCTCAGGCTGTGAAATGTGATCAATACAGATTCTCAGGCTGTGAAAGGTGCTGATCAATACAGAATTTCAGGCTGTGAAAGCTGATCAATACAGATTCTCAGGCTGTGAAAGGAGATCAATAAAGGTTCTCAGGCTGTGAAAGTTGATCAATACAGATTCTCAGGCTGTGTAATGTGCTGATCAATACAGATTCTAAGGCTGTGAAAGGTGATCAATAAAGGTTCTCAGGCTGTGAAAGGTGATCAATACAGATTCTCAGGCTGTAAAATGTGATCAATACAGATTCTCAGGCCGTGCAAGGTGCTGATCAATACAGATTCTCAGTCTGTGAAAGATGGTCAATACAGATTCTCAGGCTGTGAAGTGCGATCAATACAGATTCTCAGGCTGTGAAATGTGATCAACACAGATTCTCAGGCTGTGAAAGGTGATCAATACAGATTCTCAGGCTGTGAATTATGATCAATGCAGATTCTCAGGCTGTGAAAGGTGATCAATAAAGATTCTCAGGCTGTGGAAGACGATCAATACTGATTCTCAGGCTGTGAAATGTGATCAATACAGATTCTCAGGCTGTGAAAGATGATCAATGCAGATTCTCAGGCTGTGAAAGGTGATCAATAAAGATTCTCAGGCTGTGGAAGACGATCAATACTGATTCTCAGGCTGTGAAATGTGATCAATACAGATTCTCAGGCTGTGAAAAGTGGTCAATACTGATTCTCAGTCTGTGACATGTGATCAATACAGATTCTCAGGCTGTGAAAGGCGATCAATACTGATTCTCAGTCTGTGACATGTGATCAATACAGATTCTCAGGCTGTGAAAAGTGATCAATACAGATTCTCAGGCTGTGAAATGTGATCAATACAGATTCTCAGGCTGTGAATGATGATCAATAAAGATTATCAGGCTTTGAAAGGTGATCCGTACAGATTCTCAGGCTGTGAAAGAAACCGATCAATACAGATTCTCAGGCTGTGAAAGATGCCGATCAATACAGATTCTCAGGCTGTGAAAGGTGATCAATACAGATTCTCAGGCTGTTAAAGGTGATCAATACAGATTCTCAGGCTGTGAAATGTGATCAATACAGATTCTCAGGCTGTGAATGATGATCAATAAAGATTATCAGGCTTTGAAAGGTGATCCGTACAGATTCTCAGGCTGTGAAAGAAACCGATCAATACAGATTCTCAGGCTGTGAAAGATGCCGATCAATACAGATTCTCAGGCTCTGAAAGGTGATCAATACAGATTCTCAGGCTGTGAAATGTGCTGATAAATACAGATTCTAAGGCTGTGAAAGGTGATCAATAAAGATTCTCAGGCTGTGAAAGATGATCAATACAGATTCTCAGGCAGTGAAAGGTGATCAATACAGATTCTCAGGCTGTGAAATGCGCTGATCAATACAGCTTATAAGGCTGTGAAAGTTGATCAATAAAGATTCTCAGGCTGTGAAAGGTGATCAATACAGATTCTCAGACTGTGAAATGTGATCAATACAGATTCTCAGGCTGTGAAAGGTGATCAATACAGATTCTCAGGCTGTGAAAGGTGCTGATAAATACAGATTCTCAGGCTGTGAAAGGTGATCAATACAGATTCTCAGGCTGTGAAAGGTGATCCATAGAGATCCTCAGGCTGTGAAATGTGATCAACACAGATTCTCAGGCTGTGAAATGTGATCAATACAGATTCTCAGGCTGTGAAATATGCCGATCAATACAGATTCTCAGGCTGTGAAAGGTGCTGATCAATACAGATTCTGAGGCTGTGAAAGGTGATCAATACAGATTCTCAGGCTTTGGAAGATGATCAATACAGGTTCTCAGGCTGTGAAAAATGATCAATACTGATTCTCAGGCTGTGAAATGTGATCAATACAGATTCTCAGGCTGTGAAATGTGATCAATACAGATTCTAAGGCTGTGAAAGGTGCTGATCAATACAGATTCTCAGTCTGTGAAAGATGGTCAATACAGATTCTCATGCTGTGAAAGATGATCAATGCTGATTCTCAGGCTGTGAAATTGTGATCAATACAGATTCTCAGGCTGTGAAAGGTGATCAATACAGACTCTCAGGCTCTGAAAGGTGCTGATCAATACAGATTCTCAGTCTCTGAAAGGTGATCAATACAGATTCTCAGGCTGTGAAAGGTGATCAATACACAATCTCAGGCTGTGAAAGGTGATCAATACAGATTCTCAGGCTGTGAAAGGTGATCAATACAGATTCTCAGGGTGTGAAAGATGCCGATCAATACAGATTCTCAGGCTGTGAAAGGTGCTGATCAATACAGATTCTCAGGCTGTGAAAGGTGATCTTTACAGATTCTCAGGCTGTGAAAGAAACTGATCAAGACAGATTCTCAGGCTGTGAAAGATGCCGATCAATACAGATTCTCAGGCTGTGAAAGGTGATCAATACAGATTCTCAGGCTGTCAAATGTGATCAACACAGATTCTAAGGCTGTGAAAGGTGATCAATAAAGATTCCCAGGCTGTGAAAGATGATCAATACAGATTCTCAGGCAGTGAAAGGTGATCAATACAGATTCTCAGGCTGTGAAATGTGCTGATCAATACAGATTCTCAGGCTGTGAAAGGTGATCAATACAGATTCTCAGGCTGTGAAAGGTGATCAAAACAGATTCTCAGGCTGTGAAAAGTGATCAATACAGATTCTCAGGCTGTGAAATGTGCTGATCAAAATAGATTCTAAAGCTCTGAAAGGTGATCAATAAAGATTCTCAGGCTGTGAAATGTGATCAAAACAGATTCTCAGGCTGTGAAAGGTGATCAATACAGGTTCTCAGGCTGTGAAATGTGATCAATACAGATTCTCAGGCTGTGAAAGGTGATCAATACAGATTCTCAGGCTGTGAAAGGTGCTGATCAATACAGATTCTCAGGCTGTGAAAGATGGTAAATAAAGATTCTCAGGCTGTGAAAGGTGATCAATAAAAATTCTCAGGCTGTGAAATGTGAACAATACACATTCTCAGGCTGTGAATGGTGATCAATACACATTCTCATGCTGTGAAAGGTGATCAATACAGATTCTCAGGCGGTGAAAGGTGATCAATACAGATTCTCAGCCTGTGAAAGGTGATCAATACAGATTCTCAGGCTGTGAAAGGCGATCAATACAGATTCTCAGGCTGTGAAAATTGATCTATACAGATTCTCAGGCTGTGAAAGATGATCAATAAAATGATCAGGCCGTGAAAGGTGATCCATACAGATTCTCAGGCTGTGAAAGAAACCGATCAATACAGATTCTCAGGCTGTGAAAGATGCCGATCAATACAGATTCTCAGGCTGTGAAAGGTGATCAATACAGATTCTAAGGCTGTGAAACGTGATCAATACAGATTCTCAGTCTGTGAAAGATGGTCAATACAGATTCTCAGTCTGTGAAAGATGGTCAATACAGATTCTCAGATTGTGAAAGGTGATCAATACAGATTTTCAGGCTGTGAAAGGTGATCAATACAGATTCTCAGTCTGTGAAAGATGGTCAATACAGATTCTCAGTCTGTGAAAGATGGTCAATACAGATTCTCAGACTGTGAAAGGTGATCAATACAGATTCTCAGGCTGTGAAAGGTGATCAATACACAATCTCAGGCTGTGAAAGGTGATCAATATAGATTCTCAGGCTGTGAAAGGTGATCAATACAGATTCCCAGGCTGTGAAAGCTGATCAATACAGATTCTCAGGCTGTGAAAAGTGATCTATACAGATTCTCAGGCTGTGAAAGATGATCAATAAAATGATCAGGCCGTGAAAGGTGATCCATACAGATTCTCAGGCTGTGAAAGAAACCGATCAATACAGATTCTCAGGCTGTGAAAGATGCCGATCAATACAGATTCTCAGGCTGTGAAAGGTGATCAATACAGATTCTAAGGCTGTGAAATGTGATCAATACAGATTCTCAGGCTGTGAAAGGTGATCAACACAGACTCTCAGGCTGTGAAAGATGATCAATACACAATCTCAGGCTGTGAAAGGTGATCAATACAGATTCTCAGTCTGTGAAAGATGGTCAATACAGATTCTCAGACTGTGAAAGGTGATCAATACAGATTCTCAGGCTGTGAAAGCTGATCAATACACATTCTCAGGCTGTGAAAGGTGATCAATACAGATTCTCAGGCTGTGAAAGGTGATCAAAACAGATTCTCAGGCTGTGAAAAGTGATCAATACAGATTCTCAGGCTGTGAAATGTGCTGATCAAAATAGATTCTAAAGCTCTGAAAGGTGATCAATAAAGATTCTCAGGCTGTGAAATGTGATCAAAACAGATTCTCAGGCTGTGAAAGGTGATCAATACAGGTTCTCAGGCTGTGAAATGTGATCAATACAGATTCTCAGGCTGTGAAAGGTGATCAATACAGATTCTCAGGCTGTGAAAGGTGCTGATCAATACAGATTCTCAGGCTGTGAAAGATGGTAAATAAAGATTCTCAGGCTGTGAAAGGTGATCAATAAAAATTCTCAGGCTGTGAAATGTGAACAATACACATTCTCAGGCTGTGAATGGTGATCAATACACATTCTCATGCTGTGAAAGGTGATCAATACAGATTCTCAGGCGGTGAAAGGTGATCAATACAGATTCTCAGCCTGTGAAAGGTGATCAATACAGATTCTCAGGCTGTGAAAGGCGATCAATACAGATTCTCAGGCTGTGAAAATTGATCTATACAGATTCTCAGGCTGTGAAAGATGATCAATAAAATGATCAGGCCGTGAAAGGTGATCCATACAGATTCTCAGGCTGTGAAAGAAACCGATCAATACAGATTCTCAGGCTGTGAAAGATGCCGATCAATACAGATTCTCAGGCTGTGAAAGGTGATCAATACAGATTCTAAGGCTGTGAAACGTGATCAATACAGATTCTCAGTCTGTGAAAGATGGTCAATACAGATTCTCAGTCTGTGAAAGATGGTCAATACAGATTCTCAGATTGTGAAAGGTGATCAATACAGATTTTCAGGCTGTGAAAGGTGATCAATACAGATTCTCAGTCTGTGAAAGATGGTCAATACAGATTCTCAGTCTGTGAAAGATGGTCAATACAGATTCTCAGACTGTGAAAGGTGATCAATACAGATTCTCAGGCTGTGAAAGGTGATCAATACACAATCTCAGGCTGTGAAAGGTGATCAATATAGATTCTCAGGCTGTGAAAGGTGATCAATACAGATTCCCAGGCTGTGAAAGCTGATCAATACAGATTCTCAGGCTGTGAAAAGTGATCTATACAGATTCTCAGGCTGTGAAAGATGATCAATAAAATGATCAGGCCGTGAAAGGTGATCCATACAGATTCTCAGGCTGTGAAAGAAACCGATCAATACAGATTCTCAGGCTGTGAAAGATGCCGATCAATACAGATTCTCAGGCTGTGAAAGGTGATCAATACAGATTCTAAGGCTGTGAAATGTGATCAATACAGATTCTCAGGCTGTGAAAGGTGATCAACACAGACTCTCAGGCTGTGAAAGATGATCAATACACAATCTCAGGCTGTGAAAGGTGATCAATACAGATTCTCAGTCTGTGAAAGATGGTCAATACAGATTCTCAGACTGTGAAAGGTGATCAATACAGATTCTCAGGCTGTGAAAGGTGATCAATACACAATCTCAGGCTGTGAAAGGTGATCAATACAGATTCTCAGGCTGTGAAAGGTGATCAATACAGATTCCCAGGCTGTGAAAGCTGATCAATACAGATTCTCAGGCTGTGAAAGGTGATCAGTACAGATTCTCAGGCTCTGAAAGGTGATCAATACAGATTCTCAGGCTGTGAAAAGTGATCAATACAGATTCTCAGGCTGTGAAAGTTCTGATCAATACAGATTCTCAAGCTGTGAAAGGTGCTGATAAATACAGATTCTCAGGCTGTGAAAGGTGATCAATACAGATTCTCAGGCTGTGAAAGGTGATCCATACAGATCCTCAGGCTGTGAAATGTGATCAACACAGATTCTCAGGCTGTGAAATGTGATGAATACAGATTCTCAGGCTGTGAAATGTGCTGATCAATACAGATTCTCAGTCTGTGAAAGTTGATCAATACAGATTCTCAGGCTGTGAAATATGCCGATCAATACAGATTCTCAGGCTGTGAAAGGTGCTGATCAATACAGATTCTGAGGCTGTGAAAGGTGATCAATACAGATTCTCAGGCTTTGGAAGATGATCAATACAGATTCTCAGGCTGTGAAAAATGATCAATACAGATTCTCAGGCTCTGAAAAGTGATCAATACAGACTCTCAGGATGTGAAAGGTGCTGATCAATACAGATTCTCAGTCTGTGAAAGAAGGTCAATACAGATTCTCATGCTGTGAAAGATGATCAATACTGATTCTCAGGCTGTGAAATGTGATCAATACAGATTCTCAGTCTGTGAAAGATGGTCAATACAGATACTCAGACTGTGAAAGGTGATCAATACAGATTCTCAGGCTGTGAAAGTTGATCAATAAAATGATCAGGCCGTGAAAGGTGATCCATACAGATTCTCAGGCTGTGAAAGAAACCGATCAATACAGATTCTCAGGCTGTGAAAGATGCCGATCAATACAGATTCTCAGGCTGTGAAAGGTGATCAATACAGATTCTAAGGCTGTGAAACGTGATCAATACAGATTCTCAGGCTGTGAAAGGTGATCAATACAGATTCTCAGTCTGTGAAAGATGGTCAATACAGATTCTCAGTCTGTGAAAGATGGTCAATACAGATTCTCAGACTGTGAAAGGTGATCAATACAGATTCTAAGGCTGTGAAATGTGATCAATACAGATTCTCAGGCTGTGAAAGGTGATCAATACACACTCTCAGGCTGTGAAAGGTGATCAATACACAATCTCAGGCTGTGAAAGGTGATCAATGTAGATTCTCAGGCTGTGAAAGGTGATCAATACAGATTCTAAGGCTGTGAAAGATGGTCAATACAGATTCTCAGACTGTGAAAGGTGATCAATACAGATTCTCAGGCTGTGAAAGGTGATCAATACACAATCTCAGGCTGTGAAAGGTGATCAATGCAGATTCTCAGGCTGTGAAAGGTGATCAATACAGATTCTCAGGCTGTGAAAGATGCCGATCAATACAGATTCTCAGGCTGTGAAAAGTGCTGATCAATACAGATTCTCAGGCTGTGAAAGGTGATCTATACAGATTCTCAGGCTGTGAAAGATGATCAATAAAGATTATCAGGCTGTGAAAGGTGATCCATACAGATTCTCAGGCTGTGAAAGAAACCGATCAATACTGATTCTCAGGCTGTGAAAGATGCCGATCGATACAGATTCTCAGGCTGTGAAAGGTGATCAATACAGATTCTCAGGCTGTGAAATGTGCTGATCAATACAGATTCTAAGGCTGTGAAAGGTGATCAATAAAGGTTCTCAGGCTGTGAAAGATGATCAATACAGATTCTCAGGCAGTGAAAGGTGATCAATACAGATTCTCAGGCTGTGAAATGTGCTGATCAATACAGATTCTAAGTCTGTGAAAGGTGATCAATAAAGATTCTCAGGCTGTGAAAGGTGATCAATATAGGTTCTCAGACTGTGAAACGTGATCAATACAGATTCTCAGGCTGTGAAAGGTGATCAATACAGATTCTCAGGCTGTGAAAGGTGATCAATACAGATTCTCAGGCTGTGAAAGGTGATCAAAACAGATTCTCAGGCTGTGAAAAGTGATCAATACAGATTCTCAGGCTGTGAAATGTGCTGATCAATAGAGATTCTAAAGCTGTGAAAGGTGATCAATAAAGATTCTCAGGCTGTGAAATGTGATCAATACAGATTCTCAGGCTGTGAAAGGTGATCAATAAAGGTTCTCAGACTGTGAAACGTGATCAATACAGATTCTCAAGCTGTGAAAGTTGATCAAAACCGATTCTCAGGCTGTGAAATGTGATCAATACAGATTCTCAGTCTGTGAAAGATGGTAAATAAAGATTCTCAGGCTGTGAAAGGTGATCAATAAAGATTCTCAGGCTGTGAAATGTGATCAATACACATTCTCAGGCTGTGAATGGTGATCAATACACATTCTCAGGCTGTGAAAGGTGATCAATACAGATTCTCAGCCTGTGAAAGGTGATCAATACAGATTCTCAGGCTGTGAAAGGCGATCAATACAGATTCTCAAGGCTGTGAAATGTGATCAATACAGATTCTCAGGCTGTGAAAAGTGATCTATACAGATTCTCAGGCTGTGAAAGATGATCAATAAAATGATCAGGCCGTGAAAGGTGATCCATACAGATTCTCAGGCTGTGAAAGAAACCGATCAATACAGATTCTCAGGCTGTGAAAGATGCCGATCAATACAGATTCTCAGGCTGTGAAAGGTGAGCAATACACATTCACAGGCTGTGAAAGGTGATCAATACATATTCTCAGGCTTTGAAAAGTGATCAACACAGATTCTCAGGCTGTGAAATGTGATCAATACAGATTCTCAGGCTGTGGAATGTGATCAATACAGATTCTCAGGCTGTGAAATGTGCTGATCAATACAGATTCTCAGTCTGTGAAAGTTGATCAATACAGATTTTCAGGCTGTGTAATATGCCGATCAATACAGATTCTCAGGCTGTGAAAGGTGCTGATCAATACAGATTCTGAGGCTGTGAAAGGTGATCAATACAGATTCTCAGGCTTTGGAAGATGATCAATACAGATTCTCAGGCTGTGAAAAATGATCAATACTGATTCTCAGGCTGTGAAATGTGATCAATACAGATTCTCAGGCTGTGAAAGGTGATCAATACAGACTCTCAGGATGTGAAAGGTGCTGATCAATACAGATTCTCAGTCTGTGAAAGATGGTCAATACAGATTCTCATGCTGTGAAAGATGATCAATACTGATTCTCAGGCTGTGAAATGTGATCAATACAGATTCTCAGGCTGTGAAAGGTGATCAATACAGACTCTCAGGCTGTGAAAGGTGCTGATCAATACAGATTCTCAGTCTCTGAAAGATGGTCAATACAGATTCTCAGACTGTGAAAGGTGATCAATACAGATTCTCAGGCTGTGAAAAGTGATCAATACACAATCTCAGGCTGTGAAAGGTGATCAATACAGATTCTCAGGCTGTGAAAGGTGATCAATACAGATTCTCAGGCTGTGAAAGATGCCGATCAATACAGATTCTCATGCTGTGAAAGGTGCTGATCAATACAGATTCTCAGGCTGTGAAAGGTGATCTATACAGATTCTCAGGCTGTGAAAGATGATCAATAAAGATTATCAGGCTGTGAAAGGTGATCCATATAGATTCTCAGGCTGTGAAAGAAACCGATCAATACAAATTCTCAGGCTGTGAAAGATGCCGCTCAATACAGATTCTCAGGCTGTGAAAGGTGATCAATACAGATTCTCAGGCTGTGAAATGTGCTTATCAATACAGATTCTAAGGCTGTGAAAGGTGATCAATAAAGATTCTCAGGCTGTGAAAGATGATCAATACAGATTCTCAGGCTGTGAAAGATGATCAATACAGATTCTCAGGCAGTGAAAGGTGATCAATACAGATTCTCAGGCTGTGAAAGGTGATCAATACAGATTCTCAGGCTGTGAAAAGTGATCAAAACAGATTCTCAGGCTGTGAAAAGTGATCAATACAGATTCTCAGGCTGTGAAATGTGCTGATCAATATAGATTCTAAAGCTGTGAAAGGTGATCAATAAAGATTCTCAGGCTGTGAAATGTGATCAATACAGATTCTCAGGCTGTGAAAGGTGCTGATCAATACAGACTCTCAGTCTGTGAAAGATGGTAAATAAAGATTCTCAGGCTGTGAAAGGTGATCAATAAAGATTCTCAGGCTGTGAAATGTGATCAATACACATTCTCAGGCTGTGAATGGTGATCAATACACATTCTCAGGCTGTGAAAGGTGATCAATACAGATTCTCAGGTGGTGAAAGGTGATCAATACAGATTCTCAGCCTGTGAAAGGTGATCAATACAGATTCTCAGGCTGTGAAAGGCGATCAATACAGATACTCAGGCTGTGAAATGTGATCAATACAGATACTCAGGCTGTGAAAGAAACCGATCAATACAGATTCTCAGGCTGTGAAAGATGCCGATCAATACAGATTCTCAGGCTGTGAAAGGTGATCAATACAGATTCTAAGGCTGTGAAACGTGATCAATACAGATTCTCAGGCTGTGAAAGGTGATCAATACAGATTCTCAGTCTGTGAAAGATGGTCAATACAGATTCTCAGTCTGTGAAAGATGGTCAGTACAGATTCTAAGGCTGTGAAATGTGATCAATACAGATTCTCAGGCTGTGAAAGTTGATCAATACAGACTCTCAGGCTGTGAAAGGTGCTGATCAATACAGATTCTCAGTCTGTGAAAGATGGTCAATACAGATTCTCAGACTGTGAAAGGTGATCAATACAGATTCTCAGGCTGTGAAAGGTGATCACAGAATCACAGAAAATCACAGAAACCCCACAGTGCAGATAGAGGCCATTTCGGCCCATCGAGCCTGCACCGACACATATCCCACCCGATCCCCGTAACCCCTGCACCAACACATATCCCACCCTATCCCCGCGTATTTAATCCCCCTAACACTAAGGGTCAATTTATCATAGCCAATCAACCTAACCTGCACATCTTTGGACTGTGGGAGGAAACCGGAGCACCCGGAGGAAACCCACGCAAACACGGGGAGAATGTGCAAACTCCACACAGACAGTCACCCGAGGCCGGATTCGAACCCGGGTCCCTGGCGCTGTGAGACAACAGTGCTAACCACTATGCCACCGTGCTCCGGATTCTCAGTCTGTGAAAGGTGATCAATAAAGATTCTCAGGCTGTGCAAGGTGATCAATATAGGTTCTCAGACTGTGAAACGTGATCAATACAGATTCTCAGGCTGTGAAAGGTGATCAAAACAGATTCTCAGTCTGTGAAAATGGCCAATACAGGTTCTCAGACTGTGAAAGGTGATCAATACAGATTCTCAGGCTGTGAAAGGTGATCAATACAGATTCTCAGGCTGTGAAAAGTGATCAATACAGATTCTCAGGCTGTGAAATGTGCTGATCAATAGAGATTCTAAAGCTGTGAAAGGTGATCAATAAAGATTCTCAGGCTGTGAAATGTGATCAATACAGATTCTCAGGCTGTGAAAGGTGATCAATACAGTTTCTCAGACTGTGAAACGTGATCAATACAGATTCTCAAGCTGTGAAAGTTGATCAACACCGATTCTCAGGCTGTGAAATGTGATCAATACAGATTCTCAGTCTGTGAAAGATGGTAAATAAAGATTCTCAGGCTGTGAAAGGTGATCAATAAAGATTCTCAGGCTGTGAAATGTGATCAATACACATTCTCAGGCTGTGAATGGTGATCAATACACATTCTCAGGCTGTGAAAGGTGATCAATACAGATTCTCAGGCGGTGAAAGGTGATCAATACAGATTCTCAGCCTGTGAAAGGCGATCAATACAGATTCTCAGGCTGTGAAAGGCGATCAATACAGATTCTCAAGGCTGTGAAATGAGATCAATACAGATTCTCAGGCTGTGAAAAGTGATCTATACAGATTCTCAGGCTGTGAAAGATGATCAATAAAATGATCAGGCCGTGAAAGGTGATCCATACAGTTTCTCAGGCTGTGAAAGAAACCGATCAATACAGATTCTCAGGCTGTGAAAGATGCCGATCAATACAGATTCTAGGGCTATGAAACGTGATCAATACAGATTCTCAGGTTGTGAAAGGTGATCAATACAGATTCTCAGTCTGTGAAAGATGGTCAATGCAGATTCTCAGGCTGTGAAAGGTGATCAATACAGATTCTCAGGCTGTGAAAGGTGATCAATACACATTCTCAGGCTGTGAATGGTGATCAATACACATTCTCAGGCTGTGAAAGGTGATCAATACAGATTCTCAGGTGGTGAAAGGTGATCAATACAGATTCTCAGCCTGTGAAAGGTGATCAATACAGATTCTCAGGCTGTGAAAGGCGATCAATACAGATACTCAGGCTGTGAAATGTGATCAATACAGATTCTCAGGCTGTGAAAAGTGATCTATACAGATTCTCAGGCTGTGAAAGATGATCAATAAAATGATCAGGCCGTGAAAGTTGATCCATACAGATTCTCAGGCTGTGAAAGAAACCGATCAATACAGATTCTCAGGCTGTGAAAGATGCCGATCAATACAGATTCTCAGGCTGTGAAAGGTGATCAATACAGATTCTCAGGCTGTGAAAGGTGATCCATACAGATCCTCAGGCTGTGAAATGTGATCAACACAGATTCTCAGGCTGTGAAATGTGATGAATACAGATTCTCAGGCTGTGAAATGTGCTGATCAATACAGATTCTCAGTCTGTGAAAGTTGATCAATACAGATTCTCAGGCTGTGAAATATGCCGATCAATACAGATTCTCAGGCTGTGAAAGGTGCTGATCAATACAGATTCTGAGGCTGTGAAAGGTGATCAATACAGATTCTCAGGCTTTGGAAGATGATCAATACAGATTCTCAGGCTGTGAAAAATGATCAATACAGATTCTCAGGCTCTGAAAAGTGATCAATACAGACTCTCAGGATGTGAAAGGTGCTGATCAATACAGATTCTCAGTCTGTGAAAGAAGGTCAATACAGATTCTCATGCTGTGAAAGATGATCAATACTGATTCTCAGGCTGTGAAATGTGATCAATACAGATTCTCAGTCTGTGAAAGATGGTCAATACAGATACTCAGACTGTGAAAGGTGATCAATACAGATTCTCAGGCTGTGAAAGTTGATCAATAAAATGATCAGGCCGTGAAAGGTGATCCATACAGATTCTCAGGCTGTGAAAGAAACCGATCAATACAGATTCTCAGGCTGTGAAAGATGCCGATCAATACAGATTCTCAGGCTGTGAAAGGTGATCAATACAGATTCTAAGGCTGTGAAACGTGATCAATACAGATTCTCAGGCTGTGAAAGGTGATCAATACAGATTCTCAGTCTGTGAAAGATGGTCAATACAGATTCTCAGTCTGTGAAAGATGGTCAATACAGATTCTCAGACTGTGAAAGGTGATCAATACAGATTCTAAGGCTGTGAAATGTGATCAATACAGATTCTCAGGCTGTGAAAGGTGATCAATACACACTCTCAGGCTGTGAAAGGTGATCAATACACAATCTCAGGCTGTGAAAGGTGATCAATGTAGATTCTCAGGCTGTGAAAGGTGATCAATACAGATTCTAAGGCTGTGAAAGATGGTCAATACAGATTCTCAGACTGTGAAAGGTGATCAATACAGATTCTCAGGCTGTGAAAGGTGATCAATACACAATCTCAGGCTGTGAAAGGTGATCAATGCAGATTCTCAGGCTGTGAAAGGTGATCAATACAGATTCTCAGGCTGTGAAAGATGCCGATCAATACAGATTCTCAGGCTGTGAAAAGTGCTGATCAATACAGATTCTCAGGCTGTGAAAGGTGATCTATACAGATTCTCAGGCTGTGAAAGATGATCAATAAAGATTATCAGGCTGTGAAAGGTGATCCATACAGATTCTCAGGCTGTGAAAGAAACCGATCAATACTGATTCTCAGGCTGTGAAAGATGCCGATCGATACAGATTCTCAGGCTGTGAAAGGTGATCAATACAGATTCTCAGGCTGTGAAATGTGCTGATCAATACAGATTCTAAGGCTGTGAAAGGTGATCAATAAAGGTTCTCAGGCTGTGAAAGATGATCAATACAGATTCTCAGGCAGTGAAAGGTGATCAATACAGATTCTCAGGCTGTGAAATGTGCTGATCAATACAGATTCTAAGTCTGTGAAAGGTGATCAATAAAGATTCTCAGGCTGTGAAAGGTGATCAATATAGGTTCTCAGACTGTGAAACGTGATCAATACAGATTCTCAGGCTGTGAAAGGTGATCAATACAGATTCTCAGGCTGTGAAAGGTGATCAATACAGATTCTCAGGCTGTGAAAGGTGATCAAAACAGATTCTCAGGCTGTGAAAAGTGATCAATACAGATTCTCAGGCTGTGAAATGTGCTGATCAATAGAGATTCTAAAGCTGTGAAAGGTGATCAATAAAGATTCTCAGGCTGTGAAATGTGATCAATACAGATTCTCAGGCTGTGAAAGGTGATCAATAAAGGTTCTCAGACTGTGAAACGTGATCAATACAGATTCTCAAGCTGTGAAAGTTGATCAAAACCGATTCTCAGGCTGTGAAATGTGATCAATACAGATTCTCAGTCTGTGAAAGATGGTAAATAAAGATTCTCAGGCTGTGAAAGGTGATCAATGAAGATTCTCAGGCTGTGAAATGTGATCAATACACATTCTCAGGCTGTGAATGGTGATCAATACACATTCTCAGGCTGTGAAAGGTGATCAATACAGATTCTCAGCCTGTGAAAGGTGATCAATACAGATTCTCAGGCTGTGAAAGGCGATCAATACAGATTCTCAAGGCTGTGAAATGTGATCAATACAGATTCTCAGGCTGTGAAAAGTGATCTATACAGATTCTCAGGCTGTGAAAGATGATCAATAAAATGATCAGGCCGTGAAAGGTGATCCATACAGATTCTCAGGCTGTGAAAGAAACCGATCAATACAGATTCTCAGGCTGTGAAAGATGCCGATCAATACAGATTCTCAGGCTGTGAAAGGTGAGCAATACACATTCACAGGCTGTGAAAGGTGATCAATACATATTCTCAGGCTTTGAAAAGTGATCAACACAGATTCTCAGGCTGTGAAATGTGATCAATACAGATTCTCAGGCTGTGGAATGTGATCAATACAGATTCTCAGGCTGTGAAATGTGCTGATCAATACAGATTCTCAGTCTGTGAAAGTTGATCAATACAGATTTTCAGGCTGTGTAATATGCCGATCAATACAGATTCTCAGGCTGTGAAAGGTGCTGATCAATACAGATTCTGAGGCTGTGAAAGGTGATCAATACAGATTCTCAGGCTTTGGAAGATGATCAATACAGATTCTCAGGCTGTGAAAAATGATCAATACTGATTCTCAGGCTGTGAAATGTGATCAATACAGATTCTCAGGCTGTGAAAGGTGATCAATACAGACTCTCAGGATGTGAAAGGTGCTGATCAATACAGATTCTCAGTCTGTGAAAGATGGTCAATACAGATTCTCATGCTGTGAAAGATGATCAATACTGATTCTCAGGCTGTGAAATGTGATCAATACAGATTCTCAGGCTGTGAAAGGTGATCAATACAGACTCTCAGGCTGTGAAAGGTGCTGATCAATACAGATTCTCAGTCTCTGAAAGATGGTCAATACAGATTCTCAGACTGTGAAAGGTGATCAATACAGATTCTCAGGCTGTGAAAAGTGATCAATACACAATCTCAGGCTGTGAAAGGTGATCAATACAGATTCTCAGGCTGTGAAAGGTGATCAATACAGATTCTCAGGCTGTGAAAGATGCCGATCAATACAGATTCTCATGCTGTGAAAGGTGCTGATCAATACAGATTCTCAGGCTGTGAAAGGTGATCTATACAGATTCTCAGGCTGTGAAAGATGATCAATAAAGATTATCAGGCTGTGAAAGGTGATCCATATAGATTCTCAGGCTGTGAAAGAAACCGATCAATACAAATTCTCAGGCTGTGAAAGATGCCGCTCAATACAGATTCTCAGGCTGTGAAAGGTGATCAATACAGATTCTCAGGCTGTGAAATGTGCTTATCAATACAGATTCTAAGGCTGTGAAAGGTGATCAATAAAGATTCTCAGGCTGTGAAAGATGATCAATACAGATTCTCAGGCTGTGAAAGATGATCAATACAGATTCTCAGGCAGTGAAAGGTGATCAATACAGATTCTCAGGCTGTGAAAGGTGATCAATACAGATTCTCAGGCTGTGAAAAGTGATCAAAACAGATTCTCAGGCTGTGAAAAGTGATCAATACAGATTCTCAGGCTGTGAAATGTGCTGATCAATATAGATTCTAAAGCTGTGAAAGGTGATCAATAAAGATTCTCAGGCTGTGAAATGTGATCAATACAGATTCTCAGGCTGTGAAAGGTGCTGATCAATACAGACTCTCAGTCTGTGAAAGATGGTAAATAAAGATTCTCAGGCTGTGAAAGGTGATCAATAAAGATTCTCAGGCTGTGAAATGTGATCAATACACATTCTCAGGCTGTGAATGGTGATCAATACACATTCTCAGGCTGTGAAAGGTGATCAATACAGATTCTCAGGTGGTGAAAGGTGATCAATACAGATTCTCAGCCTGTGAAAGGTGATCAATACAGATTCTCAGGCTGTGAAAGGCGATCAATACAGATACTCAGGCTGTGAAATGTGATCAATACAGATACTCAGGCTGTGAAAGAAACCGATCAATACAGATTCTCAGGCTGTGAAAGATGCCGATCAATACAGATTCTCAGGCTGTGAAAGGTGATCAATACAGATTCTAAGGCTGTGAAACGTGATCAATACAGATTCTCAGGCTGTGAAAGGTGATCAATACAGATTCTCAGTCTGTGAAAGATGGTCAATACAGATTCTCAGTCTGTGAAAGATGGTCAGTACAGATTCTAAGGCTGTGAAATGTGATCAATACAGATTCTCAGGCTGTGAAAGTTGATCAATACAGACTCTCAGGCTGTGAAAGGTGCTGATCAATACAGATTCTCAGTCTGTGAAAGATGGTCAATACAGATTCTCAGACTGTGAAAGGTGATCAATACAGATTCTCAGGCTGTGAAAGGTGATCACAGAATCACAGAAAATCACAGAAACCCCACAGTGCAGATAGAGGCCATTTCGGCCCATCGAGCCTGCACCGACACATATCCCACCCGATCCCCGTAACCCCTGCACCAACACATATCCCACCCTATCCCCGCGTATTTAATCCCCCTAACACTAAGGGTCAATTTATCATAGCCAATCAACCTAACCTGCACATCTTTGGACTGTGGGAGGAAACCGGAGCACCCGGAGGAAACCCACGCAAACACGGGGAGAATGTGCAAACTCCACACAGACAGTCACCCGAGGCCGGATTCGAACCCGGGTCCCTGGCGCTGTGAGACAACAGTGCTAACCACTATGCCACCGTGCTCCGGATTCTCAGTCTGTGAAAGGTGATCAATAAAGATTCTCAGGCTGTGCAAGGTGATCAATATAGGTTCTCAGACTGTGAAACGTGATCAATACAGATTCTCAGGCTGTGAAAGGTGATCAAAACAGATTCTCAGTCTGTGAAAATGGCCAATACAGGTTCTCAGACTGTGAAAGGTGATCAATACAGATTCTCAGGCTGTGAAAGGTGATCAATACAGATTCTCAGGCTGTGAAAAGTGATCAATACAGATTCTCAGGCTGTGAAATGTGCTGATCAATAGAGATTCTAAAGCTGTGAAAGGTGATCAATAAAGATTCTCAGGCTGTGAAATGTGATCAATACAGATTCTCAGGCTGTGAAAGGTGATCAATACAGTTTCTCAGACTGTGAAACGTGATCAATACAGATTCTCAAGCTGTGAAAGTTGATCAACACCGATTCTCAGGCTGTGAAATGTGATCAATACAGATTCTCAGTCTGTGAAAGATGGTAAATAAAGATTCTCAGGCTGTGAAAGGTGATCAATAAAGATTCTCAGGCTGTGAAATGTGATCAATACACATTCTCAGGCTGTGAATGGTGATCAATACACATTCTCAGGCTGTGAAAGGTGATCAATACAGATTCTCAGGCGGTGAAAGGTGATCAATACAGATTCTCAGCCTGTGAAAGGCGATCAATACAGATTCTCAGGCTGTGAAAGGCGATCAATACAGATTCTCAAGGCTGTGAAATGAGATCAATACAGATTCTCAGGCTGTGAAAAGTGATCTATACAGATTCTCAGGCTGTGAAAGATGATCAATAAAATGATCAGGCCGTGAAAGGTGATCCATACAGTTTCTCAGGCTGTGAAAGAAACCGATCAATACAGATTCTCAGGCTGTGAAAGATGCCGATCAATACAGATTCTAGGGCTATGAAACGTGATCAATACAGATTCTCAGGTTGTGAAAGGTGATCAATACAGATTCTCAGTCTGTGAAAGATGGTCAATGCAGATTCTCAGGCTGTGAAAGGTGATCAATACAGATTCTCAGGCTGTGAAAGGTGATCAATACACATTCTCAGGCTGTGAATGGTGATCAATACACATTCTCAGGCTGTGAAAGGTGATCAATACAGATTCTCAGGTGGTGAAAGGTGATCAATACAGATTCTCAGCCTGTGAAAGGTGATCAATACAGATTCTCAGGCTGTGAAAGGCGATCAATACAGACACTCAGGCTGTGAAATGTGATCAATACAGATTCTCAGGCTGTGAAAAGTGATCTATACAGATTCTCAGGCTGTGAAAGATGATCAATAAAATGATCAGGCCGTGAAAGTTGATCCATACAGATTCTCAGGCTGTGAAAGAAACCGATCAATACAGATTCTCAGGCTGTGAAAGATGCCGATCAATACAGATTCTCAGGCTGTGAAAGGTGATCAATACAGATTCTAAGGCTGTGAAACGTGATCAATACAGATTCTCAGGCTGTGAAAGGTGATCAATACAGATTCTCAGTCTGTGAAAGATGGTCAATACAGATTCTCAGTCTGTGAAAGATGGTCAATACAGATTCTAAGGCTGTGAAATGTGATCAATACAGATTCTCAGGCTGTGAAGGGTGATCAATACAGACTCTCAGGCTGTGAAAGGTGCTGATCAATACAGATTCTCAGTCTGTGAAAGATGGTCAATACAGATTCTCAGACTGTGAAAGGTGATCAATACAGATTCTCAGGCTGTGAAAGGTAATCAATACACAATCTCAGGCTGTGAAAGGTGATCAATGCAGATTCTCAGGCTGTGAAAGGTGATCAATACAGATTCTCAGGCTGTGAAAGATGCCGATCAATACAGATTCTCAGGCTGTGAAAGGTGCTGATCAATACAGATTCTCAGGCTGTGAAAGGTGATCTATACAGATTCTCAGGCTGTGAAAGATGATCAAGAAAGATTATCAGGCTGTGAAAGGTGATCCATACAGATTCTCAGGCTGTGAAAGTAACCGATCAATACAGATTCTCAGGCTGTGAAAGATGATCAATACAGATTCTCAGGCAGTGAAAGGTGATCAATACAGATTCCCAGGCTGTGAAATGTGCTGATCAATACAGATTCTAAGTCTGTGAAAGGTGATCAATAAAGATTCTCAGGCTGTGCAAGGTGATCAATATAGGTTCTCAGACTGTGAAACGTGATCAATACAGATTCTCAGGCTGTGAAAGGTGATCAAAACAGATTCTCAGTCTGTGAAAATGGCCAATACAGGTTCTCAGACTGTGAAAGGTGATCAATACAGATTCTCAGGCTGTGAAAGGTGATCAATACAGATTCTCAGGCTGTGAAAAGTGATCAATACAGATTCTCAGGCTGTGAAATGTGCTGATCAATAGAGATTCTAAAGCTGTGAAAGGTGATCAATAAAGATTCTCAGGCTGTGAAATGTGATCAATACAGATTCTCAGGCTGTGAAAGGTGATCAATACAGTTTCTCAGACTGTGAAACGTGATCAATACAGATTCTCAAGCTGTGAAAGTTGATCAACACCGATTCTCACGCTGTGAAATGTGATCAATACAGATTCTCAGTCTGTGAAAGATGGTAAATAAAGATTCTCAGGCTGTGAAAGGTGATCAATAAAGATTCTCAGGCTGTGAAATGTGATCAATACACATTCTCAGGCTGTGAATGGTGATCAATACACATTCTCAGGCTGTGAAAGGTGATCAATACAGATTCTCAGGCGGTGAAAGGTGATCAATACAGATTCTCAGCCTGTGAAAGGTGATCAATACAGATTCTCAGGCTGTGAAAGGCGATCAATACAGATTCTCAAGGCTGTGAAATGAGATCAATACAGATTCTCAGGCTGTGAAAAGTGATCTATACAGATTCTCAGGCTGTGAAAGATGATCAATAAAATGATCAGGCCGTGAAAGGTGATCCATACAGTTTCTCAGGCTGTGAAAGAAACCGATCAATACAGATTCTCAGGCTGTGAAAGATGCCGATCAATACAGATTCTAGGGCTATGAAACGTGATCAATACAGATTCTCAGGTTGTGAAAGGTGATCAATACAGATTCTCAGTCTGTGAAAGATGGTCAATGCAGATTCTCAGGCTGTGAAAGGTGATCAATACAGATTCTCAGGCTGTGAAAGGTGATCAATACACATTCTCAGGCTGTGAAAGGTGATCAATACATATTCTCAGGCTGTGAAAGGTTATCAATACAGATTCTCAGGCTGTGAAAAGTGATCAATACAGATTCTCAGGCTGTTAAAGGTGATCAATACAGATTCTCAGGCTGTGAAATATGATCAATACACATTCTCAGGCTGTGAATGTTTCTGATCAATACAGATTCTCAGGCTGTGCAAGATGGTCAATACAGATTCTCAGGCTGTGAAAGGTGATCAATACAGATTCTCAGGCTGTGAAAGGTGATCAATACAGATTCTCAGGCTGTGAAAGGCGATCAATACAGATTCTCAGGCTGTGAAAGAAACCGATCAATACAGATTCTCAGGCTGTGAAAGATGCCGATCAATACAGATTCTCAGGCTGTGAAAGGTGATCAATACAGATTCTCAGGCTGTGAAAGGTGCTGATCAATACAGATTCTAAGGCTGTGAAAGGTGATCAATAATGGTTCTCAGGCTGTGAAAGATGATCAATACAGATTCTCAGGCAGTGAAAGGTGATCAATACAGATTCTCAGGCTGTGAAAGGTGCTGATCAATACAGATTCTAAGGCTGTGAAAGGTGATCAATAATGGTTCTCAGGCTGTGAAAGATGATCAATACAGATTCTCAGGCAGTGAAAGGTGATCAATACAGATTCTCAGGCTGTGAAATGTGCTGATCAATACAGATTCTAAGTCTGTGAAAGGTGATCAATAAAGGTTCTCAGGCTGTGAAAGGTGATCAATATAGGTTCTCAGACTGTGAAACGTGATCAATACAGATTCTCAGGCTGTGAAAGGTGATCAATACAGATTCTCAGTCTGTGAAAAATGGTCAATACAGGTTCTCAGACTGTGAAAGGTGATCAATACACATTCTCAGGCTGTGAAAGGTGATCAATACAGATTCTCAGGCTGTGAAAGGTGATCAAAACAGATTCTCAGGCTGTGAAAAGTGATCAATACAGATTCTCAGGCTGTGAAATGTGCTGATCAATAGAGATTCTAAAGCTGTGAAAGGTGATCAATAAAGATTCTCAGGCTGTGAATGGTGATCAATACACATTCTCAGGCTGTGAAAGGTGATCAATACAGATTCTCAGGCGGTGAAAGGTGATCAATACAGATTCTCAGCCTGTGAAAGGTGATCAATACAGATTCTCAGGCTGTGAAAGGCGATCAATACATATTCTCAAGGCTTTGAAATGTGATCAATACAGATTCTCAGGCTGTGAAAAGTGATCTATACAGATTCTCAGGCTGTGAATGATGATCAATAAAATGATCAGGCCGTGAAAGGTGATCCATACAGATTCTCAGGCTGTGAAAGAAACCGATCAATACAGATTCTCAGGCTGTGAAAGATGCCTATCAATACAGATTCTCAGGCTGTGAAAGGTGATCAATACAGATTCTAAGGCTGTGAAACGTGATCAATACAGATTCTCAGGCTGTGAAAGGTGATCAATACAGATTCTCAGTCTGTGAAAGATGGTCAATGCAGATTCTCAGGCTGTGAAAGGTGATCAATAAAGATTCTCAGGCTGTGAAAGGTGATCAATACACATTCTCAGGCTGTGAAAGGTGATCAATACAGATTCTCAGGCTGTGAAAGGTGATCAATACAGATTCTCAGGCTGTGAAAAGTGATCAATACAGATGCTCAGGCTGTGAAATATGATCAATGCACATTCTCAGGCTGTGAAAGCTTCTGATCAATACAGATTCTCAGGCTGTGTAAGATGGTCAATACAGATTCTCAAGCTGTGAAAGGTGATCAATACAGATTCTCGGGCTGTGAAAGGTGATCAATACAGATTCTCAGGCTGTGAAAGGCGATCAATACAGATTCTCAGGCTGTGAAAGGTGATCAATACAGATTCTCAGGCTGTGAAAAGTGATCAATACAGATTCTCAGTCTGTGAAAGATGGTCAATACAGATTCTCAAGCTGTGAAGCGTGATCAATACAGATTCTCAGGCTGTGAAAGGTGATCAATGCAGATTCTCAGGCGGTGAAAAGTGATCAATACAGATTCTCAGGCTGTGAAAGCTGATCAATACACATTCTCAGGCTGTGAAAGGTGATCAATACAGATTCTCAGGCGGTGAAAGGTGATCAATACAGATTCTCAGCCTATGAAAGGTGATCAATACAGATTCTCAGGCTGTGAAAGATGATCAATACTGATTCTCAGGCTGTGAAATGTGATCAATACAGATTCTCAGGCTGTGAAAGATGATCAATACAGATTCTCAGGCTGAGAAAGCTGATCAATACAGATTCTCAGGCTGTGAAAAATGATGAATACTGATTCTCAGGCTGTGATAGGTGATCAATAAAGATTCTCAGGCTGTGAAAGTTGATCAATACAGCTTCTCAGGCTGTGAAAGGTGATCAATACAGATTCTCAGGCTGTGAAATGTGATCAATACAGATTCTCAGGCTGTGAAATGTGATCAATACAGATTCTCAGGCTCTGAAAGGTGATCAATACAGACTCTCAGGCTGTGAAAGGTGCTGATCAATACAAATTCTCAGTCTGTGAAAGATGGTCAAGACAGATTCTCAGACTGTGAAAGGTGATCAATACACATTCTCAGGCTGTGAAACGTGATCAATACAGATTCTCAGGCTGTGAAAAGTGATCAATACAGATTCTCAGGCTGTGAAAGGTGATCAATACAGATTCTCAGGCTGTGAAAGATGCCGATCATTACAGATTCTCAGGCTCTGAAAGCTGCTGATCAATACAGATTCTCAGGCTGTGAAAAGTGATCTATACAGATTCTCAGGCTGTGAAAGATGATCAATAAAATGATCAGGCCGTGAAAGGTGATCCATACAGATTCTCAGGCTGTGAAAGAAACCGATCAATACAGATTCTCAGGCTGTGAAAGATGCCGATCAATACAGATTCTCAGGCTGTGAAAGGTGATCAATACAGATTCTTAGGCTGTGAAATGTGCTGATCAATACAGATTCTAAGGCTGTGAAAGGTGATCAATAAAGATTCTGAGGCTGTGAAAGGTGATCAATACAGATTCTCAGGCTGTGAAATGTGCTGATCAATACAGATTCTAAGGCTGTGAAAGGTGATCAATAAAGATTCTCAGGCTGTGAAAGGTGATCAATACAGGTTCTCAGAATGTGAAACGTGATCAATACAGATTCTCAGGCTGTGAAAGGTGATCAATACAGATTCTCAGGCTGTGAAAGATGATCAATACTGATTCTCAGGCTGTGAAAGGTGATCAATACAGATTCTCAGGCTGTGTAAGATGGTCAATACAGATTCTCAGGCTGTGAATGGTGATCAATACAGATTCTCATGCTGTGAAAAGTGATCAATACAGATTCTCAGTCTGTGAAAGATGGTCAATACAGATTCTCAGTCTGTGAAAGGTGATCAATACAGATTCTCAGGTTGTGAAAGGTGATCAATGCAGATTCTCAGGCTGTGAAAGGTGATCAGTACAGATTCTCAGGCTGTGAAAGGTGATCAATATAGATTCTCAGGCTGTGAAAGGTGATCAATACAGATTCTTAGGCTGTGAAATTTCTGATCAATACAGATTCTCAAGCTGTGAATGGTGCTGATCAATACAGATTCTCAGGCTGTGAAAGGTGATCAATACTGATTCTCAGGCTGTGAAAAGTGATCAATACAGATTCTCAGGCTGTGAAATGTGATCAACACAGATTCTCAGGCTGTGAAAGATGATCAATAAAGATTATCAGGCTGTGAAAGGTGATCCATACAGATTCTCAGGCTGTGAAAGTAACCGATCAATACAGATTCTCAGGCTGTGAAAGATGATCAATACAGATTCTCAGGCAGTGAAAGGTGATCAATACAGATTCCCAGGCTGTGAAATGTGCTGATCAATACAGATTCTAAGTCTGTGAAAGGTGATCAATAAAGATTCTCAGGCTGTGCAAGGTGATCAATATAGGTTCTCAGACTGTGAAACGTGATCAATACAGATTCTCAGGCTGTGAAAGGTGATCAAAACAGATTCTCAGTCTGTGAAAATGGCCAATACAGGTTCTCAGACTGTGAAAGGTGATCAATACAGATTCTCAGGCTGTGAAAGGTGATCAATACAGATTCTCAGGCTGTGAAAAGTGATCAATACAGATTCTCAGGCTGTGAAATGTGCTGATCAATAGAGATTCTAAAGCTGTGAAAGGTGATCAATAAAGATTCTCAGGCTGTGAAATGTGATCAATACAGATTCTCAGGCTGTGAAAGGTGATCAATACAGTTTCTCAGACTGTGAAACGTGATCAATACAGATTCTCAAGCTGTGAAAGTTGATCAACACCGATTCTCACGCTGTGAAATGTGATCAATACAGATTCTCAGTCTGTGAAAGATGGTAAATAAAGATTCTCAGGCTGTGAAAGGTGATCAATAAAGATTCTCAGGCTGTGAAATGTGATCAATACACATTCTCAGGCTGTGAATGGTGATCAATACACATTCTCAGGCTGTGAAAGGTGATCAATACAGATTCTCAGGCGGTGAAAGGTGATCAATACAGATTCTCAGCCTGTGAAAGGTGATCAATACAGATTCTCAGGCTGTGAAAGGCGATCAATACAGATTCTCAAGGCTGTGAAATGAGATCAATACAGATTCTCAGGCTGTGAAAAGTGATCTATACAGATTCTCAGGCTGTGAAAGATGATCAATAAAATGATCAGGCCGTGAAAGGTGATCCATACAGTTTCTCAGGCTGTGAAAGAAACCGATCAATACAGATTCTCAGGCTGTGAAAGATGCCGATCAATACAGATTCTAGGGCTATGAAACGTGATCAATACAGATTCTCAGGTTGTGAAAGGTGATCAATACAGATTCTCAGTCTGTGAAAGATGGTCAATGCAGATTCTCAGGCTGTGAAAGGTGATCAATACAGATTCTCAGGCTGTGAAAGGTGATCAATACACATTCTCAGGCTGTGAAAGGTGATCAATACATATTCTCAGGCTGTGAAAGGTTATCAATACAGATTCTCAGGCTGTGAAAAGTGATCAATACAGATTCTCAGGCTGTTAAAGGTGATCAATACAGATTCTCAGGCTGTGAAATATGATCAATACACATTCTCAGGCTGTGAATGTTTCTGATCAATACAGATTCTCAGGCTGTGCAAGATGGTCAATACAGATTCTCAGGCTGTGAAAGGTGATCAATACAGATTCTCAGGCTGTGAAAGGTGATCAATACAGATTCTCAGGCTGTGAAAGGCGATCAATACAGATTCTCAGGCTGTGAAAGAAACCGATCAATACAGATTCTCAGGCTGTGAAAGATGCCGATCAATACAGATTCTCAGGCTGTGAAAGGTGATCAATACAGATTCTCAGGCTGTGAAAGGTGCTGATCAATACAGATTCTAAGGCTGTGAAAGGTGATCAATAATGGTTCTCAGGCTGTGAAAGATGATCAATACAGATTCTCAGGCAGTGAAAGGTGATCAATACAGATTCTCAGGCTGTGAAAGGTGCTGATCAATACAGATTCTAAGGCTGTGAAAGGTGATCAATAATGGTTCTCAGGCTGTGAAAGATGATCAATACAGATTCTCAGGCAGTGAAAGGTGATCAATACAGATTCTCAGGCTGTGAAATGTGCTGATCAATACAGATTCTAAGTCTGTGAAAGGTGATCAATAAAGGTTCTCAGGCTGTGAAAGGTGATCAATATAGGTTCTCAGACTGTGAAACGTGATCAATACAGATTCTCAGGCTGTGAAAGGTGATCAATACAGATTCTCAGTCTGTGAAAAATGGTCAATACAGGTTCTCAGACTGTGAAAGGTGATCAATACACATTCTCAGGCTGTGAAAGGTGATCAATACAGATTCTCAGGCTGTGAAAGGTGATCAAAACAGATTCTCAGGCTGTGAAAAGTGATCAATACAGATTCTCAGGCTGTGAAATGTGCTGATCAATAGAGATTCTAAAGCTGTGAAAGGTGATCAATAAAGATTCTCAGGCTGTGAATGGTGATCAATACACATTCTCAGGCTGTGAAAGGTGATCAATACAGATTCTCAGGCGGTGAAAGGTGATCAATACAGATTCTCAGCCTGTGAAAGGTGATCAATACAGATTCTCAGGCTGTGAAAGGCGATCAATACATATTCTCAAGGCTTTGAAATGTGATCAATACAGATTCTCAGGCTGTGAAAAGTGATCTATACAGATTCTCAGGCTGTGAATGATGATCAATAAAATGATCAGGCCGTGAAAGGTGATCCATACAGATTCTCAGGCTGTGAAAGAAACCGATCAATACAGATTCTCAGGCTGTGAAAGATGCCTATCAATACAGATTCTCAGGCTGTGAAAGGTGATCAATACAGATTCTAAGGCTGTGAAACGTGATCAATACAGATTCTCAGGCTGTGAAAGGTGATCAATACAGATTCTCAGTCTGTGAAAGATGGTCAATGCAGATTCTCAGGCTGTGAAAGGTGATCAATAAAGATTCTCAGGCTGTGAAAGGTGATCAATACACATTCTCAGGCTGTGAAAGGTGATCAATACAGATTCTCAGGCTGTGAAAGGTGATCAATACAGATTCTCAGGCTGTGAAAAGTGATCAATACAGATGCTCAGGCTGTGAAATATGATCAATGCACATTCTCAGGCTGTGAAAGCTTCTGATCAATACAGATTCTCAGGCTGTGTAAGATGGTCAATACAGATTCTCAAGCTGTGAAAGGTGATCAATACAGATTCTCGGGCTGTGAAAGGTGATCAATACAGATTCTCAGGCTGTGAAAGGCGATCAATACAGATTCTCAGGCTGTGAAAGGTGATCAATACAGATTCTCAGGCTGTGAAAAGTGATCAATACAGATTCTCAGTCTGTGAAAGATGGTCAATACAGATTCTCAAGCTGTGAAGCGTGATCAATACAGATTCTCAGGCTGTGAAAGGTGATCAATGCAGATTCTCAGGCGGTGAAAAGTGATCAATACAGATTCTCAGGCTGTGAAAGCTGATCAATACACATTCTCAGGCTGTGAAAGGTGATCAATACAGATTCTCAGGCGGTGAAAGGTGATCAATACAGATTCTCAGCCTATGAAAGGTGATCAATACAGATTCTCAGGCTGTGAAAGATGATCAATACTGATTCTCAGGCTGTGAAATGTGATCAATACAGATTCTCAGGCTGTGAAAGATGATCAATACAGATTCTCAGGCTGAGAAAGCTGATCAATACAGATTCTCAGGCTGTGAAAAATGATGAATACTGATTCTCAGGCTGTGATAGGTGATCAATAAAGATTCTCAGGCTGTGAAAGTTGATCAATACAGCTTCTCAGGCTGTGAAAGGTGATCAATACAGATTCTCAGGCTGTGAAATGTGATCAATACAGATTCTCAGGCTGTGAAATGTGATCAATACAGATTCTCAGGCTGTGAAAGGTGATCAATACAGACTCTCAGGCTGTGAAAGGTGCTGATCAATACAAATTCTCAGTCTGTGAAAGATGGTCAATACAGATTCTCAGACTGTGAAAGGTGATCAATACACATTCTCAGGCTGTGAAACGTGATCAATACAGATTCTCAGGCTGTGAAAAGTGATCAATACAGATTCTCAGGCTGTGAAAGGTGATCAATACAGATTCTCAGGCTGTGAAAGATGCCGATCATTACAGATTCTCAGGCTCTGAAAGCTGCTGATCAATACAGATTCTCAGGCTGTGAAAAGTGATCTATACAGATTCTCAGGCTGTGAAAGATGATCAATAAAATGATCAGGCCGTGAAAGGTGATCCATACAGATTCTCAGGCTGTGAAAGAAACCGATCAATACAGATTCTCAGGCTGTGAAAGATGCCGATCAATACAGATTCTCAGGCTGTGAAAGGTGATCAATACAGATTCTTAGGCTGTGAAATGTGCTGATCAATACAGATTCTAAGGCTGTGAAAGGTGATCAATAAAGATTCTGAGGCTGTGAAAGGTGATCAATACAGATTCTCAGGCTGTGAAATGTGCTGATCAATACAGATTCTAAGGCTGTGAAAGGTGATCAATAAAGATTCTCAGGCTGTGAAAGGTGATCAATACAGGTTCTCAGACTGTGAAACGTGATCAATACAGATTCTCAGGCTGTGAAAGGTGATCAATACAGATTCTCAGGCTGTGAAAGATGATCAATACTGATTCTCAGGCTGTGAAAGGTGATCAATACAGATTCTCAGGCTGTGTAAGATGGTCAATACAGATTCTCAGGCTGTGAATGGTGATCAATACAGATTCTCATGCTGTGAAAAGTGATCAATACAGATTCTCAGTCTGTGAAAGATGGTCAATACAGATTCTCAGTCTGTGAAAGGTGATCAATACAGATTCTCAGGTTGTGAAAGGTGATCAATGCAGATTCTCAGGCTGTGAAAGGTGATCAGTACAGATTCTCAGGCTGTGAAAGGTGATCAATATAGATTCTCAGGCTGTGAAAGGTGATCAATACAGATTCTTAGGCTGTGAAATTTCTGATCAATACAGATTCTCAAGCTGTGAATGGTGCTGATCAATACAGATTCTCAGGCTGTGAAAGGTGATCAATACTGATTCTCAGGCTGTGAAAAGTGATCAATACAGATTCTCAGGCTGTGAAATGTGATCAACACAGATTCTCAGGCTGTGAAAGATGATCAATAAAGATTATCAGGCTGTGAAAGATGATCCATACAGATTCTCAGGCTGTGAAAGAAACCGATCAATACAGATTTTCAGGCTGTGAAAGATGCCGATCAATACAGATTCTAAGGCTGTGAAAGGTGATCAATAAAGATTCTCAGGCTGTGAAAGATGATCAATACAGATTTTCAGGCTGTGAAAGTTGATCAATACAGATTCTCAGGCTGTGAAAAGTGATCAATACAGATTCTCAGGCTGTGAAAGGTGATCAATACAGATTCTCAGGCTGTGAAATATGATCAATACACATTCTCAGGCTGTGAAAGATGATCAATACTGATTCTCAGGCTGTGAAAGTTTCTGATCAATACAGATTCTCAGGCTGTGTAAGATGATCAATACAGATTCTCAGGCTGTGAAAGGTGATCAATACAGATTCTCAGGCTGTGAAAGGTGATCAATACAGATTCTCAGGCTGTGAAAGGTGATCAATACAGATTCTCAGGCTGTGAAAGGTGATCAATACAGATTCTCAGGCTGTGATAGGCGATCAATACAGATTCTCAGGCTGTGAAAGGTGATCAATACAGATTCTCATGCTGTGAAAAGTGATCAATACAGATTCTCAGTCTGTGAAAGATGGTCAATACAGATTCTCAGGCTGTGAAGCGTGATCAATAAAGATTCTCAGGCTGTGAAAGGTGATCAATACACATTCTCAGGCTGTGAAAGGTGATCAATACAGATTCTCAGGCTGTGAAAGGAGATCAATACAGATTCTCAGGCTGTGAAAAGTGATCAATACAGATGCTCAGGCTGTGAAATATGATCAATGCACATTCTCAGGCTGTGAAAGCTTCTGATCAATACAGATTCTCAGGCTGTGTAAGATGGTCAATACAGATTCTCAAGCTGTGAAAGGTGATCAATACAGATTCTCGGGCTGTGAAAGATGGTCAATACAGATTCTCAGACTGTGAAAGGTGATCAATACACATTCTCAGGCTGTGAAAGGCGATCAATACAGATTCTCAGGCTGTGAAAGGTGATCAATACAGATTCTCATGCTGTGAAAAGTGATCAATACAGATTCTCAGTCTGTGAAAGATGGTCAATACAGATTCTCAGGCTGTGAAGCGTGATCAATACAGATTCTCAGGCTGTGAAAGGTGATCAATGATGATTCTCAGGCTGTGAAAGGTGATCAATACAGATTCTCAGGCTGTGAAAGCTGATCAATACAGATTCTCAGGCTGTGAAAGGTGATCAGTGCAGATTCTCAGGCTGTGAAAGGTGATCAATACACATTCTCAGGCTGTGAAAGGTGATCAATACATATTCTCAGGCTGTGAAAGCTTATCAATACAGATTCTCAGGCTGTGAAAAGTGATCAATACAGATTCTCAGGCTGTTAAAGGTGATCAATACAGATTCTCAGGCTGTGAAATATGATCAATACACTTTCTCAGGCTGTGAATGTTTCTGATCAATACAGATTCTCAGGCTGTGCAAGATGGTCAATACAGATTCTCAGGCTGTGAAAGGTGATCAATACAGATTCTCAGGCTGTGAAAGGTGATCAATACAGATTCTCAGGCTGTGAAAGGCGATCAATACAGATTCTCAGGCTGTGAAAGAAACCGATCAATACAGATTCTCAGGCTGTGAAAGATGCCGATCAATACAGATTCTCAGGCTGTGAAAGGTGATCAATACAGATTCTCAGGCTGTGAAATGTGCTGATCAATACAGATTCTAAGGCTGTGAAAGGTGATCAATAATGGTTCTCAGGCTGTGAAAGATGATCAATACAGATTCTCAGGCAGTGAAAGGTGATCAATACAGATTCTCAGGCTGTGAAATGTGCTGATCAATACAGATTCTAAGTCTGTGAAAGGTGATCAATAAAGGTTCTCAGGCTGTGAAAGGTGATCAATATAGGTTCTCAGACTGTGAAACGTGATCAATACAGATTCTCAGGCTGTGAAAGGTGATCAATACAGATTCTCAGTCTGTGAAAAATGGTCAATACAGGTTCTCAGACTGTGAAAGGTGATCAATACACATTCTCAGGCTGTGAAAGGTGATCAATACAGATTCTCAGGCTGTGAAAGGTGATCAAAACAGATTCTCAGGCTGTGAAAAGTGATCAATACAGATTCTCAGGCTGTGAAATGTGCTTATCAATAGAGATTCTAAAGCTGTGAAAGGTGATCAATAAAGATTCTCAGGCTGTGAAATGCGATCAATACAGATTCTCAGGCTGTGAAGGGTGATCAATACAGCTTCTCAGACTGTGAAACGTGATCAATACAGATTCTCAAGCTGTGAAAGTTGATCAACACCGATTCTCAGGCTGTGAAATGTGATCAATACAGATTCTCAGGCTGTGAAAGGTGATCAATACAGATTCTCAGGCTGTGAAAGGTGCTGATCAATACAGATTCTCAGTCTGTGAAAGATGGTAAATAAAGTTTCTCAGGCTGTGAAAGGTGATCAATAAAGATTCTCAGGCTGTGAAATGTGATCAATGCACATTCTCAGGCTGTGAATGGTGATCAATACACATTCTCAGGCTGTGAAAGGTGATCAATACAGATTCTCAGGCGGTGAAAGGTGATCAATACAGATTCTCAGCCTGTGAAAGGTGATCAATACAGATTCTCAGGCTGTGAAAGGCGATCAATACATATTCTCAAGGCTTTGAAATGTGATCAATACAGATTCTCAGGCTGTGAAAAGTGATCTATACAGATTCTCAGGCTGTGAATGATGATCAATAAAATGATCAGGCCGTGAAAGGTGATCCATACAGATTCTCAGGCTGTGAAAGAAACCGATCAATACAGATTCTCAGGCTGTGAAAGATGCCTATCAATACAGATTCTCAGGCTGTGAAAGGTGATCAATACAGATTCTAAGGCTGTGAAACGTGATCAATACAGATTCTCAGGCTGTGAAAGGTGATCAATACAGATTCTCAGGCTGTGAAAGGTGATCAATACAGATTCTCAGGCTGTGAAAAGTGATCAATACAGATTCTCAGGCTGTGAAATATGATCAATGCACATTCTCAGTCTGTGAAAGATGGTCAATGCAGATTCTCAGGCTGTGAAAGGTGATCAATAAAGATTCTCAGGCTGTGAAAGGTGATCAATACACATTCTCAGGCTGTGAAAGGTGATCAATACAGATTCTCAGGCTGTGAAAAGTGATCAATACAGATTCTCAGGCTGTGAAATATGATCAAAGCACATTCTCAGACTGTGAAAGCTTCTGATCAATACAGATTCTCAGGCTGTGTAAGATGGTCAATACAGATTCTCAAGCTGTGAAAGGTGATCAATACAGATTCTCAGGCTGTGAAAGGCGATCAATACAGATTCTCAGGCTGTGAAAGGTGATCAATACAGATTCTCAGGCTGTGAAAGGCGATCAATACAGATTCTCAGGCTGTGAAAGGTGATCAATACAGATTCTCAGGCTGTGAAAAGTGATCAATACAGATTCTCAGTCTGTGAAAGATGGTCAATACAGATTCTCAGGCTGTGAAAGGTGATCAATGCAGATTCTCAGGCGGTGAAAAGTGATCAATACAGATTCTCAGGCTGTGAAAGCTGATCAATACACATTCTCAGGCTGTGAAAGGTGATCAATACAGATTCTCAGGCGGTGAAAGGTGATCAATACAGATTCTCAGCCTGTGAAAGGTGATCAATACACATTCTCAGGCTGTGAAAGATGATCAATACTGATTCTCAGGCTGTGAAATGTGATCAATACAGATTCTCAGGCTGTGAAAGATGATCAATACAGATTCTCAGGCTGAGAAAGCTGATCAATACAGATTCTCAGGCTGTGAAAAATGATGAATACTGATTCTCAGGCTGTGATAGGTGATCAATAAAGATTCTCAGGCTGTGAAAGTTGATCAATACAGCTTCTCAGGCTGTGAAAGGTGATCAATACAGATTCTCAGGCTGTGAAATGTGATCAATACAGATTCTCAGGCTGTGAAATGTGATCAATACAGATTCTCAGGCTGTGAAAGGTGATCAATACAGACTCTCAGGCTGTGAAAGGTGCTGATCAATACAGATTCTCAGTCTGTGAAAGATGGTCAATACAGATTCTCAGACTGTGAAAGGTGATCAATACACATTCTCAGGCTGTGAAAGGTGATCAATACAGATTCTCAGGCTGTGAAAAGTGATCAATACAGATTCTCAGGCTGTGAAAGGTGATCAATACAGATTCTCAGGCTGTGAAAGATGCCGATCAATACAGATTCTCAGGCTCTGAAAGCTGCTGATCAATACAGATTCTCAGGCTGTGAAAAGTGATCTATACAGATTCTCAGGCTGTGAAAGATGATCAATAAAATGATCAGGCCGTGAAAGGTGATCCATACAGATTCTCAGGCTGTGAAAGAAACCGATCAATACAGATTCTCAGGCTGTGAAAGATGCCGATCAATACAGATTCTCAGGCTGTGAAAGGTGATCAATACAGATTCTTAGGCTGTGAAATGTGCTGATCAATACAGATTCTAAGGCTGTGAAAGGTGATCAATAAAGATTCTGATGCTGTGAAAGGTGATCAATACAGATTCTCAGGCTGTGAAATGTGCTGATCAATACAGATTCTAAGGCTGTGAAAGGTGATCAATAAAGATTCTCAGGCTGTGAAAGGTGATCAATACAGGTTCTCAGACTGTGAAAAGTGATCAATACAGATTCTCAGGCTGTGAAAGGTGATCAATACAGATTCTCAGGCTGTGAAAGATGATCAATACTGATTCTCAGGCTGTGAAAGATGGCCAATACAGATTCTCAGGCTGTGAAAAGTGATCAATACAGATTCTCAGGCTGTGAAAGGTGATCAATACAGATTCTCAGGCTGTGAAATATGATCAATACACATTCTCAGGCTGTGAAAGATGATCAATACTGATTCTCAGGCTGTGAAAGTTTCTGATCAATACAGATTCTCAGGCTGTGTAAGATGGTCAATACAGATTCTCAGGCTGTGAAAAGTGATCAATACAGATTCTCAGTCTGTGAAAGATGGTCAATACTGATTCTCAGTCTGTGAAAGGTGATCAATACAGATTCTCAGGTTGTGAAAGGTGATCAATGCAGATTCTCAGGCTGTGAAAGGTGATCAGTACAGATTCTCAGGCTGTGAAAGGTGATCAATATAGATTCTCAGGCTGTGAAAGGTGATCAATACAGATTCTTAGGCTGTGAAATTTCTGATCAATACAGATTCTCAAGCTGTGAATGGTGCTGATCAATACAGATTCTCAGGCTGTGAAAGGTGATCAATACTGATTCTCAGGCTGTGAAAAGTGATCAATACAGATTCTCAGGCTGTGAAATGTGATCAACACAGATTCTCAGGCTGTGAAAGATGATCAATAAAGATTATCAGGCTGTGAAAGGTGATCCATACAGATTCTCAGGCTGTGAAAGAAACCGATCAATACAGATTCTCAGGCTGTGAAAGATGCCGATCAATACAGATTCTAAGGCTGTGAAAGGTGATCAATAAAGATTCTCAGGCTGTGAAAGATGATCAATACAGATTTTCAGGCTGTGAAAGTTGATCAATACAGATTCTCAGGCTGTGAAAAGTGATCAATACAGATTCTCAGGCTGTGAAAGGTGATCAATACAGATTCTCAGGCTGTGAAATATGATCAATACACATTCTCAGGCTGTGAAAGATGATCAATACTGATTCTCAGGCTGTGAAAGTTTCTGATCAATACAGATTCTCAGGCTGTGAAAGTTTCTGATCAATACAGATTCTCAGGCTGTGTAAGATGGTCAATACAGATTCTCAGGCTGTGAAAGGTGATCAATACAGATTCTCAGGCTGTGAAAGGTGATCAATACAGATTCTCAGGCTGTGAAAGGTGATCAATACAGATTCTCAGGCTGTGAAAGGCGATCAATACAGATTCTCAGGCTGTGAAAGGTGATCAATACAGATTCTCATGCTGTGAAAAGTGATCAATACAGATTCTCAGTCTGTGAAAGATGGTCAATACAGATTCTCAGGCTGTGAAGCGTGATCAATACAGATTCTCAGGCTGTGAAAGGTGATCAATGATGATTCTCAGGCTGTGAAAGGTGATCAATACAGATTCTCAGGCTGTGAAAGCTGATCAATACAGATTCTCAGGCTGTGAAAGGTGATCAGTGCAGATTCTCAGGCTGTGAAAGGTGATCAATACACATTCTCAGGCTGTGAAAGGTGATCAATACATATTCTCAGGCTGTGAAAGGTTATCAATACAGATTCTCAGGCTGTGAAAAGTGATCAATACAGATTCTCAGGCTGTTAAAGGTGATCAATACAGATTCTCAGGCTGTGAAATATGATCAATACACATTCTCAGGCTGTGAATGTTTCTGATCAATACAGATTCTCAGGCTGTGCAAGATGGTCAATACAGATTCTCAGGCTGTGAAAGGTGATCAATACAGATTCTCAGGCTGTGAAAGGTGATCAATACAGATTCTCAGGCTGTGAAAGGCGATCAATACAGATTCTCAGGGTGTGAAAGAAACCGATCAATACAGATTCTCAGGCTGTGAAAGATGCCGATCAATACAGATTCTCAGGCTGTGAAAGGTGATCAATACAGATTCTCAGGCTGTGAAATGTGCTGATCAATACAGATTCTAAGGCTGTGAAAGGTGATCAATAATGGTTCTCAGGCTGTGAAAGATGATCAATACAGATTCTCAGGCAGTGAAAGGTGATCAATACAGATTCTCAGGCTGTGAAATGTGCTGATCAATACAGATTCTAAGTCTGTGAAAGGTGATCAATAAAGGTTCTCAGGCTGTGAAAGGTGATCAATATAGGTTCTCAGACTGTGAAACGTGATCAATACAGATTCTCAGGCTGTGAAAGGTGATCAATACAGATTCTCAGTCTGTGAAAAATGGTCAATACAGGTTCTCAGACTGTGAAAGGTGATCAATACACATTCTCAGGCTGTGAAAGGTGATCAATACAGATTCTCAGTCTGTGAAAGGTGATCAAAACAGATTCTCAGGCTGTGAAAAGTGATCAATACAGATTCTCAGGCTGTGAAATGTGCTGATCAATAAAGATTCTAAGTCTGTGAAAGGTGATCAATAAAGGTTCTCAGGCTGTGAAAGGTGATCAATATAGGTTCTCAGACTGTGAAACGTGATCAATACAGATTCTCAGGCTGTGAAAGGTGATCAATAAAGATTCTCAGGCTGTGAAATGCGATCAATACAGATTCTCAGGCTGTGAAGGGTGATCAATACAGGTTCTCAGACTGTGAAACATCATCAATACAGATTCTCAAGCTGTGAAAGTTGATCAACACCGATTCTCAGGCTGTGAAATGTGATCAATACAGATTCTCAGGCTGTGAAAGGTGATCAATACAGATTCTCAGGCTGTGAAAGGTGCTGATCAATACAGATTCTCAGTCTGTGAAAGATGGTAAATAAAGTTTCTCAGGCTGTGAAAGGTGATCAATAAAGATTCTCAGGCTGTGAAATGTGATCAATGCACATTCTCAGGCTGTGAATGGTGATCAATACACATTCTCAGGCTGTGAAAGGTGATCAATACAGATTCTCAGGCGGTGAAAGGTGATCAATACAGATTCTCAGCCTGTGAAAGGTGATCAATACAGATTCTCAGGCTGTGAAAGGCGATCAATACATATTCTCAAGGCTTTGAAATGTGATCAATACAGATTCTCAGGCTGTGAAAAGTGATCAATACAGATTCTCAGGCTGTGAAATGTGCTGATCAATACAGATTCTAAGTCTGTGAAAGGTGATCAATAAAGGTTCTCAGGCTGTGAAAGGTGATCAATATAGGTTCTCAGACTGTGAAACGTGATCAATACAGATTCTCAGGCTGTGAAAGGTGATCAATACAGATTCTCAGTCTGTGAAAAATGGTCAATACAGGTTCTCAGACTGTGAAAGGTGATCAATACACATTCTCAGGCTGTGAAAGGTGATCAATACAGATTCTCAGTCTGTGAAAGGTGATCAAAACAGATTCTCAGGCTGTGAAAAGTGATCAATACAGATTCTCAGGCTGTGAAATGTGCTGATCAATAAAGATTCTAAGTCTGTGAAAGGTGATCAATAAAGGTTCTCAGGCTGTGAAAGGTGATCAATATAGGTTCTCAGACTGTGAAACGTGATCAATACAGATTCTCAGGCTGTGAAAGGTGATCAATAAAGATTCTCAGGCTGTGAAATGCGATCAATACAGATTCTCAGGCTGTGAAGGGTGATCAATACAGGTTCTCAGACTGTGAAACATGATCAATACAGATTCTCAAGCTGTGAAAGTTGATCAACACCGATTCTCAGGCTGTGAAATGTGATCAATACAGATTCTCAGGCTGTGAAAGGTGATCAATACAGATTCTCAGGCTGTGAAAGGTGCTGATCAATACAGATTCTCAGTCTGTGAAAGATGGTAAATAAAGTTTCTCAGGCTGTGAAAGGTGATCAATAAAGATTCTCAGGCTGTGAAATGTGATCAATGCACATTCTCAGGCTGTGAATGGTGATCAATACACATTCTCAGGCTGTGAAAGGTGATCAATACAGATTCTCAGGCGGTGAAAGGTGATCAATACAGATTCTCAGCCTGTGAAAGGTGATCAATACAGATTCTCAGGCTGTGAAAGGCGATCAATACATATTCTCAAGGCTTTGAAATGTGATCAATACAGATTCTCAGGCTGTGAAAAGTGATCTATACAGATTCTCAGGCTGTGAATGATGATCAATAAAATGATCAGGCCGTGAAAGGTGATCCATACAGATTCTCAGGCTGTGAAAGAAACCGATCAATACAGATTCTCAGGCTGTGAAAGGTGATCAATACAGATTCTAAGGCTGTGAAACGTGATCAATACAGATTCTCAGGCTGTGAAAGGTGATCAATACAGATTCTCAGTCTGTGAAAGATGGTCAATGCAGATTCTCAGGCTGTGAAAGGTGATCAATAAAGATTCTCAGGCTGTGAAATGTGATCAATACACATTCTCAGGCTGTGAAAGGTGATCAATACAGATTCTCAGGCTGTGAAAGGTGATCAATACAGATTCTCAGGCTGTGAAAAGTGATCAATACAGATTCTCATGCTGTGAAATATGATCAATGCACATTCTCAGGCTGTGAAAGCTTCTGATCAATACAGATTCTCAGGCTGTGTAAGATGGTCAATACAGATTCTCAAGCTGTGAAAGGTGATCAATACAGATTCTCGGGCTGTGAAAGGTGATCAATACAGATTCTCAGGCTGTGAAAGGTGATCAATACAGATTCTCAGGCTGTGAAAGGCGATCAATACAGATTCTCAGGCTGTGAAAGGTGATCAATACAGATTCTCAGGCTGTGAAAAGTGATCAATACAGATTCTCAGTCTGTGAAAGATGGTCAATACAGATTCTCAGGCTGTGAAGCGTGATCAATACAGATTCTCAGGCTGTGAAAGGTGATCAATGCAGATTCTCAGGCGGTGAAAAGTGATCAATACAGATTCTCAGACTGTGAAAGGTGATCAATACACATTCTCAGGCTGTGAAACGTGATCAATACAGATTCTCAGGCTGTGAAAAGTGATCAATACAGATTCTCAGGCTGTGAAAGGTGATCAATACAGATTCTCAGGCTGTGAAAGATGCCGATCATTACAGATTCTCAGGCTCTGAAAGCTGCTGATCAATACAGATTCTCAGGCTGTGAAAAGTGATCTATACAGATTCTCAGGCTGTGAAAGATGATCAATAAAATGATCAGGCCGTGAAAGGTGATCCATACAGATTCTCAGGCTGTGAAAGAAACCGATCAATACAGATTCTCAGGCTGTGAAAGATGCCGATCAATACAGATTCTCAGGCTGTGAAAGGTGATCAATACAGATTCTTAGGCTGTGAAATGTGCTGATCAATACAGATTCTAAGGCTGTGAAAGGTGATCAATAAAGATTCTGAGGCTGTGAAAGGTGATCAATACAGATTCTCAGGCTGTGAAATGTGCTGATCAATACAGATTCTAAGGCTGTGAAAGGTGATCAATAAAGATTCTCAGGCTGTGAAAGGTGATCAATACAGGTTCTCAGACTGTGAAACGTGATCAATACAGATTCTCAGGCTGTGAAAGGTGATCAATACAGATTCTCAGGCTGTGAAAGATGATCAATACTGATTCTCAGGCTGTGAAAGGTGATCAATACAGATTCTCAGGCTGTGTAAGATGGTCAATACAGATTCTCAGGCTGTGAATGGTGATCAATACAGATTCTCATGCTGTGAAAAGTGATCAATACAGATTCTCAGTCTGTGAAAGATGGTCAATACAGATTCTCAGTCTGTGAAAGGTGATCAATACAGATTCTCAGGTTGTGAAAGGTGATCAATGCAGATTCTCAGGCTGTGAAAGGTGATCAGTACAGATTCTCAGGCTGTGAAAGGTGATCAATATAGATTCTCAGGCTGTGAAAGGTGATCAATACAGATTCTTAGGCTGTGAAATTTCTGATCAATACAGATTCTCAAGCTGTGAATGGTGCTGATCAATACAGATTCTCAGGCTGTGAAAGGTGATCAATACTGATTCTCAGGCTGTGAAAAGTGATCAATACAGATTCTCAGGCTGTGAAATGTGATCAACACAGATTCTCAGGCTGTGAAAGATGATCAATAAAGATTATCAGGCTGTGAAAGATGATCCATACAGATTCTCAGGCTGTGAAAGAAACCGATCAATACAGATTTTCAGGCTGTGAAAGATGCCGATCAATACAGATTCTAAGGCTGTGAAAGGTGATCAATAAAGATTCTCAGGCTGTGAAAGATGATCAATACAGATTTTCAGGCTGTGAAAGTTGATCAATACAGATTCTCAGGCTGTGAAAAGTGATCAATACAGATTCTCAGGCTGTGAAAGGTGATCAATACAGATTCTCAGGCTGTGAAATATGATCAATACACATTCTCAGGCTGTGAAAGATGATCAATACTGATTCTCAGGCTGTGAAAGTTTCTGATCAATACAGATTCTCAGGCTGTGTAAGATGATCAATACAGATTCTCAGGCTGTGAAAGGTGATCAATACAGATTCTCAGGCTGTGAAAGGTGATCAATACAGATTCTCAGGCTGTGAAAGGTGATCAATACAGATTCTCAGGCTGTGAAAGGTGATCAATACAGATTCTCAGGCTGTGATAGGCGATCAATACAGATTCTCAGGCTGTGAAAGGTGATCAATACAGATTCTCATGCTGTGAAAAGTGATCAATACAGATTCTCAGTCTGTGAAAGATGGTCAATACAGATTCTCAGGCTGTGAAGCGTGATCAATAAAGATTCTCAGGCTGTGAAAGGTGATCAATACACATTCTCAGGCTGTGAAAGGTGATCAATACAGATTCTCAGGCTGTGAAAGGAGATCAATACAGATTCTCAGGCTGTGAAAAGTGATCAATACAGATGCTCAGGCTGTGAAATATGATCAATGCACATTCTCAGGCTGTGAAAGCTTCTGATCAATACAGATTCTCAGGCTGTGTAAGATGGTCAATACAGATTCTCAAGCTGTGAAAGGTGATCAATACAGATTCTCGGGCTGTGAAAGATGGTCAATACAGATTCTCAGACTGTGAAAGGTGATCAATACACATTCTCAGGCTGTGAAAGGCGATCAATACAGATTCTCAGGCTGTGAAAGGTGATCAATACAGATTCTCATGCTGTGAAAAGTGATCAATACAGATTCTCAGTCTGTGAAAGATGGTCAATACAGATTCTCAGGCTGTGAAGCGTGATCAATACAGATTCTCAGGCTGTGAAAGGTGATCAATGATGATTCTCAGGCTGTGAAAGGTGATCAATACAGATTCTCAGGCTGTGAAAGCTGATCAATACAGATTCTCAGGCTGTGAAAGGTGATCAGTGCAGATTCTCAGGCTGTGAAAGGTGATCAATACACATTCTCAGGCTGTGAAAGGTGATCAATACATATTCTCAGGCTGTGAAAGCTTATCAATACAGATTCTCAGGCTGTGAAAAGTGATCAATACAGATTCTCAGGCTGTTAAAGGTGATCAATACAGATTCTCAGGCTGTGAAATATGATCAATACACTTTCTCAGGCTGTGAATGTTTCTGATCAATACAGATTCTCAGGCTGTGCAAGATGGTCAATACAGATTCTCAGGCTGTGAAAGGTGATCAATACAGATTCTCAGGCTGTGAAAGGTGATCAATACAGATTCTCAGGCTGTGAAAGGCGATCAATACAGATTCTCAGGCTGTGAAAGAAACCGATCAATACAGATTCTCAGGCTGTGAAAGATGCCGATCAATACAGATTCTCAGGCTGTGAAAGGTGATCAATACAGATTCTCAGGCTGTGAAATGTGCTGATCAATACAGATTCTAAGGCTGTGAAAGGTGATCAATAATGGTTCTCAGGCTGTGAAAGAT
Source organism: Somniosus microcephalus (assembly GCF_052327205.1). Taxonomy (NCBI): domain Eukaryota; kingdom Metazoa; phylum Chordata; class Chondrichthyes; order Squaliformes; family Somniosidae; genus Somniosus; species Somniosus microcephalus. The sequence goes on along the minus strand of NC_141014.1, from coordinate 4,205,016 downwards.
GATCAATACAGATTCTCAGGCAGTGAAAGGTGATCAATACAGATTCTCAGGCTGTGAAATGTGCTGATCAATACAGATTCTAAGTCTGTGAAAGGTGATCAATAAAGGTTCTCAGGCTGTGAAAGGTGATCAATATAGGTTCTCAGACTGTGAAACGTGATCAATACAGATTCTCAGGCTGTGAAAGGTGATCAATACAGATTCTCAGTCTGTGAAAAATGGTCAATACAGGTTCTCAGACTGTGAAAGGTGATCAATACACATTCTCAGGCTGTGAAAGGTGATCAATACAGATTCTCAGGCTGTGAAAGGTGATCAAAACAGATTCTCAGGCTGTGAAAAGTGATCAATACAGATTCTCAGGCTGTGAAATGTGCTTATCAATAGAGATTCTAAAGCTGTGAAAGGTGATCAATAAAGATTCTCAGGCTGTGAAATGCGATCAATACAGATTCTCAGGCTGTGAAGGGTGATCAATACAGCTTCTCAGACTGTGAAACGTGATCAATACAGATTCTCAAGCTGTGAAAGTTGATCAACACCGATTCTCAGGCTGTGAAATGTGATCAATACAGATTCTCAGGCTGTGAAAGGTGATCAATACAGATTCTCAGGCTGTGAAAGGTGCTGATCAATACAGATTCTCAGTCTGTGAAAGATGGTAAATAAAGTTTCTCAGGCTGTGAAAGGTGATCAATAAAGATTCTCAGGCTGTGAAATGTGATCAATGCACATTCTCAGGCTGTGAATGGTGATCAATACACATTCTCAGGCTGTGAAAGGTGATCAATACAGATTCTCAGGCGGTGAAAGGTGATCAATACAGATTCTCAGCCTGTGAAAGGTGATCAATACAGATTCTCAGGCTGTGAAAGGCGATCAATACATATTCTCAAGGCTTTGAAATGTGATCAATACAGATTCTCAGGCTGTGAAAAGTGATCTATACAGATTCTCAGGCTGTGAATGATGATCAATAAAATGATCAGGCCGTGAAAGGTGATCCATACAGATTCTCAGGCTGTGAAAGAAACCGATCAATACAGATTCTCAGGCTGTGAAAGATGCCTATCAATACAGATTCTCAGGCTGTGAAAGGTGATCAATACAGATTCTAAGGCTGTGAAACGTGATCAATACAGATTCTCAGGCTGTGAAAGGTGATCAATACAGATTCTCAGGCTGTGAAAGGTGATCAATACAGATTCTCAGGCTGTGAAAAGTGATCAATACAGATTCTCAGGCTGTGAAATATGATCAATGCACATTCTCAGTCTGTGAAAGATGGTCAATGCAGATTCTCAGGCTGTGAAAGGTGATCAATAAAGATTCTCAGGCTGTGAAAGGTGATCAATACACATTCTCAGGCTGTGAAAGGTGATCAATACAGATTCTCAGGCTGTGAAAAGTGATCAATACAGATTCTCAGGCTGTGAAATATGATCAAAGCACATTCTCAGACTGTGAAAGCTTCTGATCAATACAGATTCTCAGGCTGTGTAAGATGGTCAATACAGATTCTCAAGCTGTGAAAGGTGATCAATACAGATTCTCAGGCTGTGAAAGGCGATCAATACAGATTCTCAGGCTGTGAAAGGTGATCAATACAGATTCTCAGGCTGTGAAAGGCGATCAATACAGATTCTCAGGCTGTGAAAGGTGATCAATACAGATTCTCAGGCTGTGAAAAGTGATCAATACAGATTCTCAGTCTGTGAAAGATGGTCAATACAGATTCTCAGGCTGTGAAAGGTGATCAATGCAGATTCTCAGGCGGTGAAAAGTGATCAATACAGATTCTCAGGCTGTGAAAGCTGATCAATACACATTCTCAGGCTGTGAAAGGTGATCAATACAGATTCTCAGGCGGTGAAAGGTGATCAATACAGATTCTCAGCCTGTGAAAGGTGATCAATACACATTCTCAGGCTGTGAAAGATGATCAATACTGATTCTCAGGCTGTGAAATGTGATCAATACAGATTCTCAGGCTGTGAAAGATGATCAATACAGATTCTCAGGCTGAGAAAGCTGATCAATACAGATTCTCAGGCTGTGAAAAATGATGAATACTGATTCTCAGGCTGTGATAGGTGATCAATAAAGATTCTCAGGCTGTGAAAGTTGATCAATACAGCTTCTCAGGCTGTGAAAGGTGATCAATACAGATTCTCAGGCTGTGAAATGTGATCAATACAGATTCTCAGGCTGTGAAATGTGATCAATACAGATTCTCAGGCTGTGAAAGGTGATCAATACAGACTCTCAGGCTGTGAAAGGTGCTGATCAATACAGATTCTCAGTCTGTGAAAGATGGTCAATACAGATTCTCAGACTGTGAAAGGTGATCAATACACATTCTCAGGCTGTGAAAGGTGATCAATACAGATTCTCAGGCTGTGAAAAGTGATCAATACAGATTCTCAGGCTGTGAAAGGTGATCAATACAGATTCTCAGGCTGTGAAAGATGCCGATCAATACAGATTCTCAGGCTCTGAAAGCTGCTGATCAATACAGATTCTCAGGCTGTGAAAAGTGATCTATACAGATTCTCAGGCTGTGAAAGATGATCAATAAAATGATCAGGCCGTGAAAGGTGATCCATACAGATTCTCAGGCTGTGAAAGAAACCGATCAATACAGATTCTCAGGCTGTGAAAGATGCCGATCAATACAGATTCTCAGGCTGTGAAAGGTGATCAATACAGATTCTTAGGCTGTGAAATGTGCTGATCAATACAGATTCTAAGGCTGTGAAAGGTGATCAATAAAGATTCTGATGCTGTGAAAGGTGATCAATACAGATTCTCAGGCTGTGAAATGTGCTGATCAATACAGATTCTAAGGCTGTGAAAGGTGATCAATAAAGATTCTCAGGCTGTGAAAGGTGATCAATACAGGTTCTCAGACTGTGAAAAGTGATCAATACAGATTCTCAGGCTGTGAAAGGTGATCAATACAGATTCTCAGGCTGTGAAAGATGATCAATACTGATTCTCAGGCTGTGAAAGATGGCCAATACAGATTCTCAGGCTGTGAAAAGTGATCAATACAGATTCTCAGGCTGTGAAAGGTGATCAATACAGATTCTCAGGCTGTGAAATATGATCAATACACATTCTCAGGCTGTGAAAGATGATCAATACTGATTCTCAGGCTGTGAAAGTTTCTGATCAATACAGATTCTCAGGCTGTGTAAGATGGTCAATACAGATTCTCAGGCTGTGAAAAGTGATCAATACAGATTCTCAGTCAGTGAAAGATGGTCAATACTGATTCTCAGTCTGTGAAAGGTGATCAATACAGATTCTCAGGTTGTGAAAGGTGATCAATGCAGATTCTCAGGCTGTGAAAGGTGATCAGTACAGATTCTCAGGCTGTGAAAGGTGATCAATATAGATTCTCAGGCTGTGAAAGGTGATCAATACAGATTCTTAGGCTGTGAAATTTCTGATCAATACAGATTCTCAAGCTGTGAATGGTGCTGATCAATACAGATTCTCAGGCTGTGAAAGGTGATCAATACTGATTCTCAGGCTGTGAAAAGTGATCAATACAGATTCTCAGGCTGTGAAATGTGATCAACACAGATTCTCAGGCTGTGAAAGATGATCAATAAAGATTATCAGGCTGTGAAAGGTGATCCATACAGATTCTCAGGCTGTGAAAGAAACCGATCAATACAGATTCTCAGGCTGTGAAAGATGCCGATCAATACAGATTCTAAGGCTGTGAAAGGTGATCAATAAAGATTCTCAGGCTGTGAAAGATGATCAATACAGATTTTCAGGCTGTGAAAGTTGATCAATACAGATTCTCAGGCTGTGAAAAGTGATCAATACAGATTCTCAGGCTGTGAAAGGTGATCAATACAGATTCTCAGGCTGTGAAATATGATCAATACACATTCTCAGGCTGTGAAAGATGATCAATACTGATTCTCAGGCTGTGAAAGTTTCTGATCAATACAGATTCTCAGGCTGTGAAAGTTTCTGATCAATACAGATTCTCAGGCTGTGTAAGATGGTCAATACAGATTCTCAGGCTGTGAAAGGTGATCAATACAGATTCTCAGGCTGTGAAAGGTGATCAATACAGATTCTCAGGCTGTGAAAGGTGATCAATACAGATTCTCAGGCTGTGAAAGGCGATCAATACAGATTCTCAGGCTGTGAAAGGTGATCAATACAGATTCTCATGCTGTGAAAAGTGATCAATACAGATTCTCAGTCTGTGAAAGATGGTCAATACAGATTCTCAGGCTGTGAAGCGTGATCAATACAGATTCTCAGGCTGTGAAAGGTGATCAATGATGATTCTCAGGCTGTGAAAGGTGATCAATACAGATTCTCAGGCTGTGAAAGCTGATCAATACAGATTCTCAGGCTGTGAAAGGTGATCAGTGCAGATTCTCAGGCTGTGAAAGGTGATCAATACACATTCTCAGGCTGTGAAAGGTGATCAATACATATTCTCAGGCTGTGAAAGGTTATCAATACAGATTCTCAGGCTGTGAAAAGTGATCAATACAGATTCTCAGGCTGTTAAAGGTGATCAATACAGATTCTCAGGCTGTGAAATATGATCAATACACATTCTCAGGCTGTGAATGTTTCTGATCAATACAGATTCTCAGGCTGTGCAAGATGGTCAATACAGATTCTCAGGCTGTGAAAGGTGATCAATACAGATTCTCAGGCTGTGAAAGGTGATCAATACAGATTCTCAGGCTGTGAAAGGCGATCAATACAGATTCTCAGGGTGTGAAAGAAACCGATCAATACAGATTCTCAGGCTGTGAAAGATGCCGATCAATACAGATTCTCAGGCTGTGAAAGGTGATCAATACAGATTCTCAGGCTGTGAAATGTGCTGATCAATACAGATTCTAAGGCTGTGAAAGGTGATCAATAATGGTTCTCAGGCTGTGAAAGATGATCAATACAGATTCTCAGGCAGTGAAAGGTGATCAATACAGATTCTCAGGCTGTGAAATGTGCTGATCAATACAGATTCTAAGTCTGTGAAAGGTGATCAATAAAGGTTCTCAGGCTGTGAAAGGTGATCAATATAGGTTCTCAGACTGTGAAACGTGATCAATACAGATTCTCAGGCTGTGAAAGGTGATCAATACAGATTCTCAGTCTGTGAAAAATGGTCAATACAGGTTCTCAGACTGTGAAAGGTGATCAATACACATTCTCAGGCTGTGAAAGGTGATCAATACAGATTCTCAGTCTGTGAAAGGTGATCAAAACAGATTCTCAGGCTGTGAAAAGTGATCAATACAGATTCTCAGGCTGTGAAATGTGCTGATCAATAAAGATTCTAAGTCTGTGAAAGGTGATCAATAAAGGTTCTCAGGCTGTGAAAGGTGATCAATATAGGTTCTCAGACTGTGAAACGTGATCAATACAGATTCTCAGGCTGTGAAAGGTGATCAATAAAGATTCTCAGGCTGTGAAATGCGATCAATACAGATTCTCAGGCTGTGAAGGGTGATCAATACAGGTTCTCAGACTGTGAAACATCATCAATACAGATTCTCAAGCTGTGAAAGTTGATCAACACCGATTCTCAGGCTGTGAAATGTGATCAATACAGATTCTCAGGCTGTGAAAGGTGATCAATACAGATTCTCAGGCTGTGAAAGGTGCTGATCAATACAGATTCTCAGTCTGTGAAAGATGGTAAATAAAGTTTCTCAGGCTGTGAAAGGTGATCAATAAAGATTCTCAGGCTGTGAAATGTGATCAATGCACATTCTCAGGCTGTGAATGGTGATCAATACACATTCTCAGGCTGTGAAAGGTGATCAATACAGATTCTCAGGCGGTGAAAGGTGATCAATACAGATTCTCAGCCTGTGAAAGGTGATCAATACAGATTCTCAGGCTGTGAAAGGCGATCAATACATATTCTCAAGGCTTTGAAATGTGATCAATACAGATTCTCAGGCTGTGAAAAGTGATCAATACAGATTCTCAGGCTGTGAAATGTGCTGATCAATACAGATTCTAAGTCTGTGAAAGGTGATCAATAAAGGTTCTCAGGCTGTGAAAGGTGATCAATATAGGTTCTCAGACTGTGAAACGTGATCAATACAGATTCTCAGGCTGTGAAAGGTGATCAATACAGATTCTCAGTCTGTGAAAAATGGTCAATACAGGTTCTCAGACTGTGAAAGGTGATCAATACACATTCTCAGGCTGTGAAAGGTGATCAATACAGATTCTCAGTCTGTGAAAGGTGATCAAAACAGATTCTCAGGCTGTGAAAAGTGATCAATACAGATTCTCAGGCTGTGAAATGTGCTGATCAATAAAGATTCTAAGTCTGTGAAAGGTGATCAATAAAGGTTCTCAGGCTGTGAAAGGTGATCAATATAGGTTCTCAGACTGTGAAACGTGATCAATACAGATTCTCAGGCTGTGAAAGGTGATCAATAAAGATTCTCAGGCTGTGAAATGCGATCAATACAGATTCTCAGGCTGTGAAGGGTGATCAATACAGGTTCTCAGACTGTGAAACATGATCAATACAGATTCTCAAGCTGTGAAAGTTGATCAACACCGATTCTCAGGCTGTGAAATGTGATCAATACAGATTCTCAGGCTGTGAAAGGTGATCAATACAGATTCTCAGGCTGTGAAAGGTGCTGATCAATACAGATTCTCAGTCTGTGAAAGATGGTAAATAAAGTTTCTCAGGCTGTGAAAGGTGATCAATAAAGATTCTCAGGCTGTGAAATGTGATCAATGCACATTCTCAGGCTGTGAATGGTGATCAATACACATTCTCAGGCTGTGAAAGGTGATCAATACAGATTCTCAGGCGGTGAAAGGTGATCAATACAGATTCTCAGCCTGTGAAAGGTGATCAATACAGATTCTCAGGCTGTGAAAGGCGATCAATACATATTCTCAAGGCTTTGAAATGTGATCAATACAGATTCTCAGGCTGTGAAAAGTGATCTATACAGATTCTCAGGCTGTGAATGATGATCAATAAAATGATCAGGCCGTGAAAGGTGATCCATACAGATTCTCAGGCTGTGAAAGAAACCGATCAATACAGATTCTCAGGCTGTGAAAGGTGATCAATACAGATTCTAAGGCTGTGAAACGTGATCAATACAGATTCTCAGGCTGTGAAAGGTGATCAATACAGATTCTCAGTCTGTGAAAGATGGTCAATGCAGATTCTCAGGCTGTGAAAGGTGATCAATAAAGATTCTCAGGCTGTGAAATGTGATCAATACACATTCTCAGGCTGTGAAAGGTGATCAATACAGATTCTCAGGCTGTGAAAGGTGATCAATACAGATTCTCAGGCTGTGAAAAGTGATCAATACAGATTCTCATGCTGTGAAATATGATCAATGCACATTCTCAGGCTGTGAAAGCTTCTGATCAATACAGATTCTCAGGCTGTGTAAGATGGTCAATACAGATTCTCAAGCTGTGAAAGGTGATCAATACAGATTCTCGGGCTGTGAAAGGTGATCAATACAGATTCTCAGGCTGTGAAAGGTGATCAATACAGATTCTCAGGCTGTGAAAGGCGATCAATACAGATTCTCAGGCTGTGAAAGGTGATCAATACAGATTCTCAGGCTGTGAAAAGTGATCAATACAGATTCTCAGTCTGTGAAAGATGGTCAATACAGATTCTCAGGCTGTGAAGCGTGATCAATACAGATTCTCAGGCTGTGAAAGGTGATCAATGCAGATTCTCAGGCGGTGAAAAGTGATCAATACAGATTCTCAGGCTGTGAAAGCTGATCAATACACATTCTCAGGCTGTGAAAGGTGATCAATACAGATTCTCAGGCGGTGAAAGGTGATCAATACAGATTCTCAGCCTATGAAATGTGATCAATACACATTCTCAGGCTGTGAAAGATGATCAATACTGATTCTCAGGCTGTGAAATGTGATCAATACAGATTCTCAGGCTGTGAAAGATGATCAATACAGATTCTCAGGCTGAGAAAGCTGATCAATACAGATTCTCAGGCTGTGAAAAATGATGAATACTGATTCTCAGGCTGTGATAGGTGATCAATAAAGATTCTCAGGCTGTGAAAGTTGATCAATACAGCTTCTCAGGCTGTGAAAGGTGATCAATACAGATTCTCAGGCTGTGAAATGTGATCAATACAGATTCTCAGGCTGTGAAATGTGATCAATACAGATTCTCAGGCTGTGAAAGGTGATCAATACAGACTCTCAGGCTGTGAAAGGTGCTGATCAATACAGATTCTCAGTCTGTGAAAGATGGTCAATACAGATTCTCAGACTGTGAAAGGTGATCAATGCAGATTCTTCGGCTGTGAAATGTGCTGATCAATACAGATTCTAAGGCTGTGAAAGGTGATCAATAAAGATTCTGAGGCTGTGAAAGGTGATCAATACAGATTCTCAGGCTGTGAAATGTGCTGATCAATACAGATTCTAAGGCTGTGAAAGGTGATCAATAAAGATTCTCAGGCTGTGAAAGGTGATCAATACAGATTCTCAGACTGTGAAACGTGATCAATACAGATTCTCAGGCTGTGAAAGGTGATCAATACAGATTCTCAGGCTGTGAAATATGATCAATACACATTCTCAGGCTGTGAAAGTTTCTGATCAATACAGATTCTCAGGCTGTGTAAGATGGTCAATACAGATTCTCAGGCTGTGAATGGTGATCAATACAGATTCTCATGCTGTGAAAAGTGATCAATACAGATTCTCAGTCTGTGAAAGATGGTCAATACAGATTCTCAGTCTGTGAAAGGTGATCAATACAGATTCTCAGGTTGTGAAAGGTGATCAATGCAGATTCTCAGGCTGTGAAAGGTGATCAGTACAGATTCTCAGGCTGTGAAAAGTGATCAATACAGATTCTCAGGCTGTGAAATGTGATCAACACAGATTCTCAGGCTGTGAAAGATGATCAATAAAGATTATCAGGCTGTGAAAGGTGATCCATACAGATTCTCAGGCTGTGAAAGAAACCGATCAATACAGATTCTCAGGCTGTGAAAGATGCCGATCAATACAGATTCTAAGGCTGTGAAAGGTGATCAATAAAGATTCTCAGGCTGTGAAAGATGATCAATACAGATTTTCAGGCTGTGAAAGTTGATCAATACAGATTCTCAGGCTGTGAAAAGTGATCAATACAGATTCTCAGGCTGTGAAAGGTGATCAATACAGATTCTCAGGCTGTGAAATATGATCAATACACATTCTCAGGCTGTGAAAGATGATCAATACTGATTCTCAGGCTGTGAAAGTTTCTGATCAATACAGATTCTCAGGCTGTGTAAGATGGTCAATACAGATTCTCAGGCTGTGAAAGGTGATCAATACAGATTCTCAGGCTGTGAAAGGTGATCAATACAGATTCTCAGGCTGTGAAAGGTGATCAATACAGATTCTCAGGCTGTGAAAGGCGATCAATACAGATTCTCAGGCTGTGAAAGGTGATCAATACAGATTCTCATGCTGTGAAAAGTGATCAATACAGATTCTCAGTCTGTGAAAGATGGTCCATACAGATTCTCAGGCTGTGAAGCGTGATCAATACAGATTCTCAGGCTGTGAAAGGTGATCAATGATGATTCTCAGGCTGTGAAAGGTGATCAATACAGATTCTCAGGCTGTGAAAGCTGATCAATACAGATTCTCAGGCTGTGAAAGGTGATCAGTGCAGATTCTCAGGCTGTGAAAGGTGATCAATATAGATTCTCAGGCTGTGAAAGGTGATCAATACAGATTCTGAGGCTGTGAAATTTCTGATCAATACAGATTCTCAAGCTGTGAAAGGTGCTGATCAATACAGATTCTCAGGCTGTGAAAGGTGATCAATACAGATTCTCAGGCTGTGAAAGGTGATCAATACAGATTCTCAGGCTGTGAAATGTGATCAACACCGATTCTCAGGCTGTGAAAGATGATCAATAAAGATTATCAGGCTGTGAAAGGTGATCCATACAGATTCTCAGGCTGTGAAATAAACCGATCAATACGGATTCTCAGGCTGTGAAAGATGCCGATCAATACAGATTCTCAGGCTGTGAAAGGTGATCAATACAGATTCTCAGGCTGTGAAAGATGATCAATACAGATTCTAAGGCTGTGAAATGTGATCAATAAAGATTCTCAGGCTGTGAAATGTGATCAATACAGATTCTCAGGCTGTGAAAGATGATCAATACAGATTCTAAGGCTGTGAAATGTGATCAATAAAGATTCTCAGGCTGTGAAAGGTGATCAATACAGGGTCTCAGACTGTGAAACATGATCAATACAGATTCTCAACCTGTGAAATGTGATCAATACAGATTCTCAGTCTGTGAAAGACGGTCAATACAGATTCTCGGGCTGTGAAATGTGATCAATACAGATTCTCAGGCTGTGAAATTTGCTGATCAATACAGATTCTAAGGCTGTGAAAGATGATCAATACAGATTCTTCGGCTGTCAAAGATGATCAATACAGATTCTCAGGCTGTGAAAGTTGATCAATACAAATTCTCAGGCTGTGTAATATGATCAATACAGATTCTCAGGCTGTGAAATATGATCCATACAGATTACAAAAGAACATAAAAACATAAGAAATAGGAGCAGGAGTAGGCCATACGGCCCCTCGGGCCTGCTCCGCCATTCAATAGGATCATGGCTGATCTGAATCTAGACTCACGTCCACTTCCCTGCCCTTTCCCCGTAACCCCTAATTCCCCTATCTGCTAGGAAACTGTCTATCTCCCTTTTAAATTTATTTAGTGTTGCAGCTTCCACAGCTCTGTGGGGTTGCAAACTCGATAGATTTACTACCCTCTGAGTGAAGAAGTTTCTCCTCATCTCAGTTTTGAAAGGGCAGCCCCTTTTTCTAAGATTATGCCCCCTAGTTCTAATCTCACCCATCAGTGGAAGCATCCTCACCGCATCCACCCGATCAAGCTCCCTCACAATCTTATATGTTTCGATAAGATCGCCTCTCATTCTTCTGAACTCCAATGAGTAGAGTCCCAACCTACTCAACCTTTCCTCAAACGTCAACCCCTTCATCTGTGGAATCAACCGAGTGAACCTTCTCTGAACCGCCTCGAGAGCAAGTATATCTTTTCTTAAATATGGAAACCAAAACTGCACGCAGTATTCCAGGTGTGGCCTCACCAATACCCTGTATAACTGCAGCAAGACTTCCCTGTTTTTATACTCCATCCCCCTTGCAATAAAAGCCAAGATTGCAGCACGGTGGCATAGTGGTTAGCACTGTTGCCTCACAACGCCAGGGACCCACTTGGAGAGGCAGGGATTAATCAGGGATAGTCAACATGGCTTTGTCAAGGGAAGATCATGTCTGACTAATTTGATTGAATTTTTTGAGGGGGTGACTAGGTGTGTGGATGAGGGTAACGCAGTGGATGTGGTATACATGGATTTCAGTAAGGCCTTCGATAAAGTCCCGCACAGGAGACTGGTCAAGAAGGTAAGAGCCCATGGAATCCAGGGTGCCTTGGCACATTGGATACAAAACTGGCTTAGTGGCAGAAGGCAGAGGGTGATGGTCGAAGGTTGTTTTTGTGACTGGAAGCCTGTGGCCAGTGGGGTACCACAGGGATCGGTGCTGCGTCCCTTGCTGTTTGTGGTCTACATTAATGACTTGGATATGAATGTAAAGGGTATGATCAGTAAGTTCACGGATGATACAAAAATTGGTAGGGTGGTAAATAGCGAGGAGGGTAGCCTCAGTCTGCAGGACGATATAGATGGGTTGGTCAGATGGGCGGAACAGTGGCAAATGGAATTTAACCTGGAAAAGTGCGAGGTGATGCACTTTGGGGGGACTAACAAGGCAAAGGAATACACAATGAATGGAAAGACCCTAGGCAAGACGGAGGGTCAGAGGGATCTGGGTGTGCAAGTACACAGATCCCTGAAGGCGGCGGAATAGGTGGATAAGGTGGTAAAAAAGGCATATGGGATACTTGCCTTCATTAGCCGAGGCATAGAATATAAGAGCAAGGAGGTTATGATGGAGCTGTATAAAACACTGGTTAGGCCACAGCTGGAATACTGTGTGCAGTTCTGGTCGCCACACTACAGGAAGGATGTGATCGCGTTAGAGAGGGTGCAGAGGAGGTTCACCAGGATGTTACCAGGGCTGGAGCGCTTCAGCTATGAAGAGAGACTGGGCAGATTGGGCTTGTTTTCCTTGGAGCAGAGGAGGCTGAGGGGGGACATGATTGAGGTGTACAAAATTATGAGGGGCATAGATAGGATGGATGCTGAGGAGCTTTTTCCCTTAGTAGAGGGGTCGATAACTAGGGGGCATAGATTCAAGCTAAAGGGCGGGAGGTTTAGAGGGGATTTGAGAAAGAACTTTTTCACCCAGAGGGTGGTTGGAGTCTGGAACTCACTGCCTGAAAGGGTTGTGGAGGCAGAAACCCTCACAACATTTAAGAAGCATTTGGATGTGCACTTGAAATGCCACAGCATACAAGGCTACGGGCCAAATGCTGGAATATGGGACAGGGCTTGATGGCCGGCGCGGACACGATGGGCTGAAGGGCCTCTATCCGTGCTGTATTACTCTATGACTCTATGACCCGGGTTCGAATCCGGCCTCGGGTGACTGTGTGGAGTTTGCACATTCTCCCTGTGTTTGCGTGGGTTTCCTCCGGGTGCTCCGGTTTCCTCCCACAGTCCAAAGATGTGCGGGTTAGGTTGATTGGCTATGATAAATTGACCCTTAGTGTTAGGGGGATTAAATACATGGGGTTACGGGGATAGGGTGGGATATGTGTTGGTGCAGGGGTCACGGGGATCGGGTGGGATATGTGTCGGTGCAGGCTCGATGGGCCAAAATGGCCTCTATCTGCACTGTGGGGTTTCTGTGATTCTGTGATTCCATTGGCCTTCCTGATCACCTGCTGCACCTGCATACTAACTTTTTGTGTTTCATGCACCAGGACCCCCAGATCCCTTTGTACTGTAGCACTTTGCAGTTTCTCTCCATTTAGATAATAACTTGCTCTTTGATTTTTTCTGCCAAAGTGCATAACCTCACACTTTCCAACATTATATTGCATCTGCCAAATCTCTGCCCACTCACTTAGCCTGTCTATGTCCTTTGGCAGGTTTTTTATGTCACCCTCACTCACTACTTTCCCTCGCATCTTTGTATCGTCGGCAAACTTGGATATGTTGCACTCGGTCCCTTCCTCCAAATCGTTAATATAGATTGGAAAGAGTTGGGGTCCCAGCACTGACCCCTGCGGAACACCACTGGTTACTGATTGCCAGCCCGAGAATGAACCATTTATCCCAACTCTTTGTTTTCTGTTAGATAGCCAATCTTCCACCCATGCCAGTATATTACCCCCAATCCCGTGATTTTTTATCTTGATCAGTAATCTTTTGTGTGGAACCTTGTCAAATGCCTTTTGGAAGTCCAAATACACTACATCCACTGGTTCCCCTTTATCCACCCTGTATGTTACATCCTCAAAGAATTCGAGCAAATTTGTCAAACATGACTTCCCCTTCGTAAAACCATGCTGACTCTGTCCTATTAAATTATGTTTATCCAAATGCTCTGTTACTGTTTCCTTAATAATGGACTCCAACATTTTGCCAACCACAGATGTTAGGCTAACTGGTCTATAATTTCCAGCTTTTTGTCTACTTCCCTTCTTAAATAAGGGTGTTACATTAGCAGTTTTCCAATCTGCCGGGACCTTTCCTGAGTCCAGGGAGTTCTGGAAAATGATCACCAATGCATCCACAATCCCTACCGCCACTTCCCTCAAGGCCCTAGGACGTAGGCCATCAGGTCCGGGGGATTTATCCACCTTAAGTCCCATTATTTTACTGAGTACCATCTCCTTAGTGATTTTAATCGTGTTTAGCTCCTCCACCCCCCCCCATTGCCCCCTGTTTGTCCAGTGTTGGGATATTTTTAGTGTCCTCTACTGTGAAGACTGATACAAAATATTTGTTGAGCGTCTTTGCCATCTCCATGTTCCCCACCATTAGTTTCCCAGTCCCATCCTCTAAGGGACCAACGTTCACTTCAGCCACCCTTTTTCTTTTTATATAGCTGCAGAAACTCTTGCTATCTGTTTTGATATTTTTTGCTAGTTTACTTTCATAATCTATCTTCCCTTTCTTAATTAATCTTTTAGTTATTGTTTGCTGGCTTTTAAATGCTTCCCAATCTTCTATCCTCCCACTAGATTTGGCTAATTTATATGCCCTTGTTTTCAGTCGAATACTATCCTTTATTACTTTACTAAGCCACGGATTGCTGTCTTTTCTTTTACTCCCCTTTTTCCTCAGTGGAATATATTTATCTTGAAAGATGTGAAATATCTCCTTGAATGTAGACCACTGCTCTTGTACCGTCTTACACTTTAATCTGTTTTCCCAGTCCACTTTAGTCAATTCTATTATAAAAGATGTAATAGCAGAGCACTTGGAAAGCAGTGACAGGATCGGACAAAGTCAACATGGATTGACAAAAGGTAAATCATGCTTGACTAATCATGCTGGTTTGAGATCCAACTCTCTCACCCTCAAACTGAATTTGGAATTCATCCATATTATGGTCACTCATTCCAAGGGGCTCCTTTACTAGGACATTTTTTATTAATCCTGTCTCATAGAAACATAGAAGATAGGAGCAGGAGTAGGCCATTCGGCCCCTCGAGCCCGCTCCGCCACCCAATGTGATCATGGCCGATCATCCAAATTCAGTACCCTGTCCCTGCCTTTTCCCCATATCCCTTGATCCCTTTAGCCTCAAGAAATATCTCCAACTCTTTCTTGAATATATTTAATGAACTAGCCTCCACCGCCCTCTGTGGCAGAGAATTCCACAGGTTCACCACTCTCTGGGTGAAAAAATTCCTCCTCATTTCAGTCTTAAATGGCTTACCCCTTATCCTTAGGCTACGACCCCTGGTTCTGGACTCCCCGGCCATCAGAAACATCCTTCCTGCATCTAGTCTGTCCAGGCCTGACAGAATTTTATAGGTTTCGATGAGATCCCCTCTCAATCTTCTAAACTCCAGTGAGTATAAGCCCAATCGACACAATCGCTCCTGATACGTCATTCCTGCCATCCCAGGTATCAGCCTGGTGAATCTTCGCTGCACTCCCTCCATGGCAAGAACGTCCTTCCTCAGGTAAGGTGACCAAAACTGCACACAATACTCAAGGTGCGGTCTCACCAAGGCCCTGTACAACTGTAGCAAGACATCCTTGTTCCTGTACTCGAACCCTCTTGCTACGAAGGCCAACATACCATTTGCCTTCTTAACCGCCTGCTGCACCTGCATGCTTACCTTCAGCGACTGGTGCACAAGGGCACCCAGGTCTCTTTGCACTTCCCCTTCTCCCAATCTATTGCCATTCAAATAATAATCTGCCTTCCTGTTTTTGCCACCAAAGTGGATAACCTCACATTTATCCACATTATAGTGCATTTGCCATGTTTCTGCCCAATCACCCAACCTGTCCAAATCATGCTGGAGTTTCCCGACATCCTCCTCGCAGCTTACCCTCCCCCCAAGCTTTGTGTCGTCTGCAAATTTGGAGATATTACATCCAATTCCCTCGTCCAGATCATTAATATATATTGTGAATAGCTGGGGTCCTAGGACCGATCCTTGCGGTACCCCACTAGTCACTGCCTGCCACTCGGAAAATGACCCGTTTATTCCAACTCTTTGCTTTCTGTCCGCCAACCAGTTCTCTATCCAAGTCAATGCTTTGCCCCCAATCCCATGTGCCTTAATTTTGCACGCTAATCTCTTATGTGGGACCTTATCGAAAGCCTTTTGAAAGTCCAAATACATCACATCCACTGGTTCTCCCTTATCTATTTTACCAGTTACATCCTCAAAAAATTCCAGTAGATTAGTCAAGCATGATTTACCTTTTGTAAATCCATGTTGACTTTGTCCGATCCTGTCACTGCTTTCCAAGTGCTCTGCTATTACATCTTTTATAATAGACTCGAGCATTTTCCCCACTACCGATGTCAGGCTTACCGGTCTATAATTCCCCGCTTTTTCTCTACCACCTTTTTTGAATAGCGGGGTAACATTAGCTACCCTCCAATCCATGGGTACCGTTCCAGAGTCTATCGAGTTCTGGAAGATGACCAGTAATGCATCTACTATCTCTAGGGCCACTTCCTTAAGTACCCTGGGATGTAGACCATCAGGCCCTGGGGATTTATCGGCCTTCAGTCCCATCAATTTTCCTAACACCATTTTCCTACAAATACTGATTTCTTTCAGTTCCTCTCTTTCATCAGACCCTATGATCCCCGGCATCTCTGGGAGGTTATTTGTGTCCTCCTTTGTGAAGACAGAACCAAAGTATGTATTTAGTTGGTGATGCGCTATCAATTACTCATGAAAGACTGAGAGTTAAGAGAGTAACTAAAGGCTTTTATTAACAAAAGAATGAAGGTCTGCCTCGAGTGGTCGACCGGTCCAGAAATACAAAGGGCTGGGGAGCAGTCACCTTTATACTAGGACTTGTGGGAGGAGTCAGCCGAGGCATGTCCAGGCATGTACACAGTGGAATACAAACAGTGGTTTACCACATTCACCCCTTGTTTAAAATTGAGTCCGGTGGGGTGAAGTGTATTAAAAGTTAGTGTATTGGAGTCTCTCCGGAGGTCTTGTCTGCTGCTGTGATCGGCGTGCCGACGGCAGGGGTAGTGGAGCTTCCGGCGTCGAGTCCTGCGTGGGCTGTGGCACAGGCGTGTCGTCCTCGTAGATGTCGAGCGGGTCGCGGGGCCCAGGCCTGCCGTCTGCTGGGGCTGGATATTGGATCGTGGGGGGGGGGTGGTAGTGAGTAGTGGGTTACTGCGGCCCCCGAGGGTGCAAGGTCTCTTATGGAGACTGTGTCCTCCCGCCCGTCCGGGTATGCAATGTAAGCATACTGGGGGTTGGCGTGGAGGAGGTCGACCCTCTCGACCAGGGGGTCCATTTTATTGGTCCTCACGTGCCTTCTCAGTAGGACCGGCCCTGGGGACGTCAGCCATGGCGGTAGCGATGTCCCCGATGTGGACTTCCTTGGGAAGACAAACATTTTCTCATGAGGGGTGGCGTTAGTGGCAGTGCAGAGCAGTGACCGAATAGAGTGGAGCGCATCGGGGAGCACATCCTGCCAGCGGGAGGTTGGAAGGCCCCTAGACTTTAAGGCTAGCAGGGCGGCCTTCCAAACTGTCGCATTTTCTCTTTCCACCTGTCCGTTCCCCCGGGGGTTGTAACTGGTGGTCCTGCTTGTGGCAATACCCCTAGTTAGCAGGTACTGACGGAGTTCGTCGCTCATAAACGATGAGCCCCGGTCGCTATGGATATAGCTGGGGAAACCGAACAGAGTGAAGAGGTCGTTCAGACATTTAATGACCGTGGCACTGGTCACGGCGGGGGATGGCGAACGGGAAACGGGAGTACTCATCAATAATATTGAGGAAGTACACATTGCGGTCGGAGGAGGGGAGAGGCCCTTTAAAATCAACGCTCAGGCGCTCGAAGGGGCGAGTGGCTTTTATCAGGTGGGCCCTGTCTGGTCTATAAAAGTGCGGTTTGCACTCAGCGCAGACTTGGCAGTTCCTGGTCATGGTCCTGACCTCCTCAATAGAGTAAGGCAGGTTGCGGGCCTTGATGAAGTGGAAGAACCTGGTGACCCCCGGGTGGCAGAGGTCATTGTGGAGGGCCCGCAGTCTATCGATCTGCGCGCTGGCGCAGGTGCCACGCGATAGCGCATCCGGGGGTTCATTGAGCTTCCCGGGCCGGTACAAGATCTCGTAATTGTAGGTGGAAAGTTCGATTCTCCACCTCAAGATCTTGTCATTTTTGATTTTGCCCCTCTGCTTGTTGTTAAACATGAAAGCAACTGAACGTTGGTCAGTGAGCAGGGTAAATCGTTTTCCGGCCAGGTAGTGCCTCCAATGACGCACAGCCTCCACAATCGCCTGGGCCTCCTTCTCAACAGCGGAGTGTCTGGCCTCCGGGCCTTGGAGGGTTCATGAAAAGAAGGCCACGGGTCTCCCCGCCTGATTGAGGGTAGCGGCCAGGGCAAAGTCGGACGCGTCGCTTTCCACCTGGAAGGGGATGGATTCGTCCACTGCGTGCATGGTGGCTTTGGCAATGTCTTCCTTGATACGGTGGAAGGCTAAGCGGGCCTCTGACGTCAAGGGAAAAGAGGTGGACTTGATCAGCGGATGGGCCTTGTCCGCATAGTAGGGGACCCACTGGGCATAATAGGAGAAAAACCCTAGGCACCTCTTCAGGGCCTTGAGGCAGTGGGGCAGTGGGAGTTCCATAAGGGGACGCATCCGGTCGGGGTCGGGGCCGATGACTCCGTGTTCCACAACACAGCCAAGGATGGCGAGGCGGTTTGTGCGGAATATGCACTTCTCCTTGTTATATGTCAGGTTCAGGAGTTGGGCGGTGCGGAGGAATTTTTCGAGGTTTGCGTCATGGTCCTGCAAGTCACGGCCGCAGATGGTCACATTGTCCAGATATGGG
Organism: Somniosus microcephalus; assembly: GCF_052327205.1. Taxonomy (NCBI): domain Eukaryota; kingdom Metazoa; phylum Chordata; class Chondrichthyes; order Squaliformes; family Somniosidae; genus Somniosus; species Somniosus microcephalus. The sequence continues at coordinate 4,186,459 of NC_141014.1, read as the reverse complement.
AAAGTGGCCTGCAATGCATTTTGATCTACCATCTGGTCCATCTCCCTTTGGAAGACGGAGACCCCATTGGTGACGCCAAAGGGAACCCTAAGGAAGTGGTAGAGGCGGCCGTTTGCCTCAAAGGCAGTATACTGGCGGTCCTCAGGGCGGATAGGGAGCTGGTGGTACACTGATTTCAGGTCAATGGTCGAGAAGACGCGGTACTGCGCGATCTGGTTGACCATATCAGCTATGCGGGGGAGTGGGTAGGCGTCCAGCAGGTGTAGCGATTTATTGTCTGGCTGTAGTCGATGACCAGGCGCTGCTTCTCGCCGGTCTTAACGACCACAACCTGGGCTCGCCAGGGGCTGGTGCTGCCCTCAATAATCCCTTCCTTCAGGAGCCGCTCCACTTCGGTTTTAATGAAAACCCTGTCCCCGGCACTGTATCGCCTGCTCTTTGTGGCGATGGGCTTACAGTCGGGGGTGAGGTTAGCAAACAGTGGGGGGGGGTGACTCTGAGTGTGGAGAGGTTGCACCTGGTGCGCGGCGGGCAATTTGGGAGCTGCTGGCTGCGGACTGTGAGTGGGGGTAGGGGTCCACCGTACGCCATCGTAACACTTTTAAGGTGGCACTGAAAATCTAACCCCAGCAGGACGGCAGCGCAGAGGTCGGGCAGGACCAGAAGTTTAAAATGATCGTACACGGTCCCGTCTACTATGAGTGTCCGCCGACTGGGACTCGGAGGCCATAGAAATCCGCTGGTGCACAGGCAGGACTGGGAGAGAGCAACGTCGCACCGTGTCGGGGTGGATGAAGCTCTCCGTGCTCCCAGAGTCAAAAAGGCAGATTGTATCGTGGCCATTTACCTTAATGTCCATTGTGGAACTGGCCAGCTGGTGCGGTCTCGCTTGGTCCAGTGTAACGGATGCCAGCGTAGGGGTCGGTGTGTCGCTGCGGGTATCAGATGAGGCGGTGTTGGGGGCGTGCTGCGTTCCGGCTGTCGTCCAAGATGGCGGCGTCCATGATCCCCATGTGGCTGGAGGCGTCCAAAATGGCTGCTGTACCGGTGGTTCGCACATGGCCGGGGAGGCCCAAGATGGCGGCCCGCATGGCCCACACGCGGCGCTGCTGGGGTTCGGGGTGGCTTTGGCCCTGCAGACGTTAGCGTAGTGTCCCTTCTTCCCGCAGCCCGAGCAGATCGCGTTTTTCGCCGGGCAGCGCGCTCTGGGGTGTTTTGCCTGGCCACAGAAGTAGCATTTCTGGCCTTGGGGCACTGCTGTCTGGCCTTGGGACACTGCTGCGGTAGTTGGGCCATTGCTGGGGTGTGGCTGGGGTGGCATGGTGCTATGAGGCGGTCCTACCGTGTCCCAGGCTGTCATTCCCCACGGCGTCCACGGTGCAGAGGAGTAGGCATCCATGCCCCGGTAGGCTGCATCCAATGATAGTGCGAGTTCAGAGGCCTTGTTGAGGTCGAGGTCACTCTGCTCCAACAGTCGCTGTCGGGTGTAATTGGATCTGTGGCCCGCTACAAAAGCGTCCCGGATAAGTTCCTCTGTGTACACGGCGGCCTTTACATCCTTACAACCATAGGCCCGGCCAAGCACAGACAGTGCCTGAAGGTATTCCACGGTCGATTCCCCAGGTTGTTGTTTACGACTCCCCAGAAGGTGCCTGGCGTACACTTCGTTCACTGGGCACGTGTACTGGTCCTTGAGGAGCTTGATAGCGTCCGCGTACGAGGTCGCGTCTTGGATGACCGAGTACACTCGGTGGTTCACTTTGGAGGTCAGGACATCCAGTTTGTCCTCGTCCGATTTGATTGCTGCGGAGGCGGTCAGGAATTTTTCGAAACACTTAAGCCAGTGAGTAAACTTGGTGGATGAGTCCGCCTCCCGATGATCTAAGTCCAGGCATGCTGGTGTGAGGATCTTCTCCATTATAAAAATTTTGTTAATAAAATTGATGCGCTATCAATTACTCATGAAAGACTGAGAGTTAAGAGAGTAACTAAAGGCTTTTATTAACAAAAGAATGAAGGTCTGCCTCGAGTGGTCGACCGGTCCAGAAATACAAAGGGCTGGGGAGCAGTCACCTTTATACTAGGACTTGTGGGAGGAGTCAGCCGAGGCATGTCCAGGCATGTACACAGTGGTTTACCACAGTTGGTCTGCCATTTCCTTGTTTCCCATTATAAATTCCCCTGATTCTGACTGTAAGGGACCTACGTTTGACTTCACCAATCTTTTTCTCTTCACATATCTATAAAAGCTTTTACAGTCAGTTTTTATGTTCTCTGATAGCTTACTCTCATATTCTATTTTCCCTTTCTTAATTAATCCCTTTGTCCTCCTTTGTTGACTCCTAAACTGCTCCCAATCCTCAGGATTATTGCTTTTTCTAGCCAATTTATATGTCCTCTCCTTGGATCTTATGCTATCCCTAATTTCCCTTGTTAGCCACGGTTGAGTCACCTTTTTTGTTTTATTTTTATGCCAAACTGGGATGAACAAATTCTGTAGCTCATCCATTCGGCCTTTGAATGTTTGCCATTGCCTATCCACCGTCAACCCTTTGAGCGCCATTCCCCACTCAATCCTACCCAACTCGCTCCTCAGACCATCGTAGTTTCCTTTATTTAAATTGAGGACCCTTGTCTCTGAGTCAACTACGTCATTCTCCATCTTAATGAAGAATTCGATCATATTATGATCGCTCCGACCCAAGGGGCCTTGTACAACAAGATTGCTGATTAATCCTTTCTCGTTACATAATACCCAGTCTAAGATGGCCTGATCTCTGGTTGGTTCCTCGACATATTGGTCCAGGAAACCATCCCATAAACACTCCAGGAATTCCTCCTCCACAGTATTGTTACTAATTTGGTTGGCCCAATCTATATGTAGATTAAAGTCACCCATGATGACTGCTGTGTCCTTATTGCACGCTTCTTTAATTTCCCTTTTAATGCCATCCCCAACCTCCACCTTACTGTTTGGAGGTCTATATACCACTCCCACTAATGTTTTTTTCCCCTTAGTATTTCTCAATTCTACCCATACAGATTCCACATCATCAGAGCTAATATCCTTCATTACAATTGTATTAATCCCTTCTTTAATCAGTAATGCTACCCCACCTCCCTTTCCTTTTTGCCTATCTTTCCTGAATATCGAATACCCCTGGATGTTGAGTTCCCAGTCTTGGCCATCCTTGAGCCACGTTTCTGTAATCCCAACCAAATCGTATTCGTTTACCTCTATTTGCGCAGCCAATTCATCCACCTTATTACAAATGCTCCTCGCATTAAGACACAAAGCCTTCAGGCTTGTTTTTTTAACGCTCTGAGACCTATTAGAATTATTATTTACTTTGGCCACGTTTGATTTAAACCGTTGATTTCTCTGACTGCCACTTTTGTTTCTCTCCTTCCTATCTTTTGCTTTTATCCCTGTTTTCCTTTCCTCTGTCTCCCTGCTCAGGTTCCCAACCCCCTGCCATTTTAGTTTAAACTCCCCCGAACAGTGCTAGCAAACCTCCCCGCAAGGATATTTGTCCCGCTCTGGTTCAGGTGCAACCCGTCCGACTTGTATAAGTCCCACCTTTCCCAGAAGCAGGCCCAGTGATCCAGGAAACTAAAGCCCTCCCTCCTGCCCCAACTCTTTAGCCACGCATTCATCTGCTCTATCCTCCTATTCCTATACTCACTAGCACGTGGCACCGGGAGTAATCCAGAGATTACAACCTTTGAGGTCCTGCTCTTTAATCTGCTACCTAGCTCCCTAAATTCTTGTTGCAGGACCTCATCCCTCTTCCTACCTATGTCGTTGGTCCCAATGTGAACCACGACCTCTGCCTGTTCACCCTCCCCCTTCAGAATGCCCTGCAGCCGTTCAGTGACATCCTTGACCCTGGCACCAGGGAGGCAACAAACCATCCTGGAGTCACGTCTACGGCCACAGAACCGTCTATCTGTTCCCCTTATGATAGAATCCCCTACCACTATTGCTCTCCCACTCTTTTTCCTCCCTTCCTGAGCAGCAGAAGCACCCCTGGTGCCAGGAAGTTGGCTGCTGCTGCCTTCCTCTGGTGAGTCATCCCCCTCAACAGTATCCAAATTGTTTGAAAGGGGGATGGCCACAGGGGTCCCCTGCAATACCTGCCTGCTTCTACTGCTCCGCCTGGTGGTCACCCATTTCCCTTCTGCCTGTGCAGCCCTACCCTGCGGCATGACCAACTCATCATATGTGTAATCCATGACCCTCTCAGCATTGTGAATGCTCCACAACCCATCCATCCGCAGCTCCAGCGCCTCAATACGGCCCGTTAGTAGCTGCAGCAGGATGCATTTCTGGCACACGTGGTCATCAGGGACACTGGCAGCGTCCCTGAATTCCCACATAGAGCAAGAGGAGCATAACACGGGGCTGGGCTCCCCTGGCATGGCTTACTCCTTTAATTAATTTAAATTAATTCAATACCACCAGTTAAAGATATACTCTAGGGCGCTTACTTACCAACTGTCCCCACTACACCACAGAGACCCAAGAAAATATAAACCGCAGAATTTAATCTTGTAATAAAAGAAATACTCACCACTTACCTGCTTCCTGGTGACGTCACACTTGGATTACTTTTGACCTCTCTCCTCTGCTGTTGAATTGGTACGCCTCGTTCGCTGCCGCCGCTTTTAACTGCTGCCGGTCGCGCCTCTGCTCTCTCCCAGGTCCAAGCTCTCTGGTCGGGCCTCGTTCGCTGCCGCCGCTTTTAACTGCTGCCGGTCGTGCCTCTGCTCTCTCCTAGGTCCAAGCTCTCTGGTCGGGCCTTGTTCGCTGCCACCGCTTTTAACTGCCGCCGGTCGCGCCTCTGCTATCTCCCAGGTCCAAGCTCTCTGGTCGGGCCTCGTTCGCTGCCGCCGCTTTTAACTGCCGCCGGTCGCGCCTCTGCTCTCTCCCAGGTCCAAGCTCTCTGGTCGGGCCTCGTTCGCTGCCGTCGCTTTTAACTGCCGCCGGTCACGCCTCTGCTCTCTCCCAGGTCCAAGCTCTCTGGTCGGGCCTCGTTCGCTGCCGCCACTTTTAACTGCCGCCGGTCGCGCCTCTGCTCTCTCCCAGGTCCAAGCTCTCTGGTCGGGCCTCATTCGCTGCCGCCACTTTTAACTGCCGCCGGTCGCGCCTTTGCTCTCTCCCAGGTCCAAGCTCTCTGGGTGGGCCTCGTTCGCTGCCGCCGCTTTTAACTGCCACCGGTCGCGCCTCTGCTCTCTCCCAGATCCAAGCTCTCTGGTCGGGCCTCGTTCGCTGCCGCCGCTTTTAACAGCCGCCGTTCGCGCCTCTGCTCTCTCCCAGGTCCAAGCTCTAAGGTACACAGGACCAGATCTAAGATTGCCTGCCCCCTGGTTGGTTCAGTTACATACTGCTCAAGGAACCCATCCCTAATACACTCTATGAACTCTTCCTCAATGCTGCCATGCCCAATTTGATTAGTCCAGTCAATATGAAAGTTGAAATCCCCCATGATTATAGCTGTTCCCTTATTACAAGCCCCAACTATTTCCTGATTTATACTCCGACCAACAGAGTTGCAACTGTTAGGAAGCCTATAGACTACGCCCACTAGTGACTTTTTCCCCTTATTATTCCTTATCTCCACCCAAACTGTTTCACTATCCTGATCCTTTGACCCAATATCATTTCTGACTATTGCAGTGATTCCATCCTTGATTAACATAGCAACCCCACCTCCCTTTCCTTCCTGTCTGTCCTTCCTAATTGTCAAATACCCTTGTATGTTTAGTTCCCATTCATGATTATCTTGCAGCCATGTTTCCGTAATGGCCACCAGATCATACCCATGTGTAGTTATTTGCACCGTCAACTCGTCAATTTTGTTACGAATGCTGCGTGCATTCAGATAAAGAACTTTCAAATATGTTTTCTGACAATTTATTCCTGCTTTTACCCCTTTTACTCCTTTACCCTTATCATTATACATTTTGTCCCTTCCTGACACGCTCTGGTTTTTAATTCCCCCACTGCTACCTTGCTCTATTGCCTTCTCCGCTGTCATTTTTATTTTTCGCTCTCTTAAAACCTCCCCCCCACTAATTAGTTTAAAGCCCTCTTGTTGAGTCTGAGAGTCCCAGATATGCTTATTCTAAATCACTGGACACAGACAACAAGAATAACTTAAACAGGTCTTTACTAATCGAAGGTCAGGGCTGAACTGCTTTGCAAATTACCACACAGAGTTTATATACCGGTGTGGTCACCACCGGTACTACAATATACAGTAGCCAAGAGAAAGTAGTCCATCTCTTAAGGTAGTCTCTTAAGGTGGTACAGGTTACATACACCACAATTCCTCCCTTTTTAGCTTAACAGTGTACATCCCAATTTAAACATAACATGGATAACATATATACAACTTCATGCAAAACTGTTCAAAGATTCAGTCTCTGAGGAGGCCTCCTGATTCGAGTTGGATAACGCCTTTCAGGGGTCTCTGATTCTCGTTGCTGGGGTGACTCATCTAGTTGATCTCTTATGGGTTGGACATCATCAGATACATTGGCGTCTGAGGTAGATGCTTCAGGTTCACTAACTTCTTCCACTGGTGTCTCTGTCGTAGTCATGGGTTCGACCCTTGTTCTCGATTCTACAAGTTGGTCAGCATGACGTCGTATTACGTTTTCACCAATATCTACCGTGTACATCAGGGGTCCTTGTCTGGCACGAATTGTTCCAGATTGCCATTTCTCATTCTTATAGTCCCGGGCTAACACTGGTTGTCCTATTTCGAAACTCCGAGTGGTCTTGTTATTTATATGCTGGAACTGTTTGTTTTCGACTTCCCTCCGCACATTTGGTTTTAACAAGTCCAACCTGGACCGCAACCTTCTGTTATAGAACATCATGGCAGGGCTTTGATTTGTCACTGCATGAGTGGCGTTTCGATATGCCATTAAGAAATTGTCCACCTTGTGTTGTAGTGGAATCTGGTCTTCGCTCATGGCCTTTATCGCCTTTTTGAACGTTTGTACAAATCTCTCGGCCAACCCATTTGTAGCCGGATGATATGGGGCAGAGGTATAATGTTTCACCCCATTCTTCTTCATGAATTTCTGGAATTCTTCTGACATGAACTGCGGTCCGTTGTCTGAACATATTTGTTCTGGCAATCCATTTCTTGTGAATATCGTTCTTAGAACTGCGATCGTCTTTTCCGAGGTAGTGCTCGCCATCTTAATCACTTCTGGCCATTTAGAATGTGCGTCTACCACAATTAAAAACATGGAGTCCATGAATGGACTTGCGAAGTCAATATGTACACGTTGCCATGGGGTTGAAGGCCATTCCCATGGATGCAGCGGTGCAATTGGAGGTGCATTTTGAACTTTTTGGCACCCTGAGCAGCTTTTAGTCAGATCCTCTATTTGTTGGTCGATACCTGGCCACCACACATAAGCCCTAGCAAGGCTTTTCATCTTGACTCCCCCCAGATGACCTTCATGCAGTTCCTTTAGAACTCTCTCCCTTAATTTAGGAAGAATAATCACCCTTGTTCCATACATCAATGTTCCTTGACAGACGGACAGCTGTTCTCGTCTGGCTGAGAGTGCCGGTAACAGTGGTTCACCATGAGCTGGCCATCCCTTCACTGTCAAATCGTAGACCTGAGACAGTGTCGGGTCGTTCCTGGTTTCTCTCTCAATACTTGCATTGGTGACTGGTAAACATTCGATGATGGTCGAGTGAAATAACTCAACAGGGTCAACTGTCGGTGCCTCTTCCGCTGTAGGTAGTGGCAGGCGCGACAGCCCATCAACATTACCATGTTGTTTTGTACCTTTGAATTCAATCTGATATTGATGTGCCCCTAGGAAAAGGGACCATCTCTGGAGCCTCTGCGCTGTCATCACCGAAACACCCTTCTTAGGGTTAAAAATGGAAACCAACGGCTGGTGGTCTGTCAGCAGCGTAAACTTTTGCCGTTGCAGGTAATGATTAAATTTTTTTACTCCCTGATGTAAGAAAAAGGAGTCTCACACATCAAGTAACTTTAAAGTAAGCTTTAAGCAACTTATAATCACACTATATACAAGAGAGGTCTTCACCATGCCTCTGGTAGAAGCCCCTTTACAATACTGAGCAGTTCAGTATTTATACCAGTCCAACAGGAAGTGACGTGTGACAGGAAGTGATGTATGTACAAAGTTCACAGTTCACAGGAAGTGACACATAACTTCCCGGAAGTTATCATTATTATCACACTCCCCACACAAGGCTGAGAGCCTCCCTATCTATCTGAGCATAGTTGCGCTCAGCGGAGGTCAATGATCTGGATGCGAATGCGACTGGTCTTTCCAAGCCATTTGGCAACTTATGTGAGAGCACTGCCCCAATACCATATGGAGAAGCATCACAAGCTAAACGAATAGGTAGCGTTGGGTTAAAGTGAGCCAACACTTCCTTAGAGGTGATCAATGCCTTGCTTTTGTGAAAGGCCCGCTTACAGTCCTCGCTCCACTTCCATGGCACTCCCTTCTGCAAAAGAGTGTTCAGCGGGTGTAGCACCGTGGATAAATTTGGCAGAAACTTATGGTAATAGTTAATCAACCCTAGGAACGACCTCAACTGGGATACATTTTCCAGAGCGGGAGCCTTCACAACAGCTTCGATCTTGTCAGGTGACTTGTGAAGCCCCTCCTGGTCAATGACGTGACCACAGTACGAGATTTGCTTCTGAAAGAACTCACATTTCTGGCGATTAACTCGAAGTCCATATTCTTTCAATCTGGTGAGCACCTGTTCCAAATTTGCAAGGTGTTCCTCATCATCATCTCCTGTAATCAGAATGTCATCCAGGTAGCATTGTGTGCCTGGAATTCCCTGTAATATCTGCTCCATGGCCCTTTGCCAAATCGCTGGAGCCGATGCCACTCCAAAAACTAGTCTATTATACCGGTATAAGCCCTTATGCTGGCGATCGTGAGATACTGGCGTGACGCTTCATCAACTTCCATCTGTAAGTACGCCTGCGCCAGGTCTATCTTGGTGAAGTGTTTCCCGCCAGACAACGAAGCAAAGATATCCTCAATCCGTGGGAGCGGATATTGCACCGTGTGAAGCACCGGATTAACAGTGATCTTGAAATCGCCACAGATGCGAACCTTCCCCGGTTCCCCCGGCTTGTTACTTGATGAATGCTCCATGACGGGAACAATGGGCGTGGCCCATTCACTCCAGTCCACCTTTGACAGTACTCCGGAACGTTCTAGTCCTTCCAGCTCAGCTGCCACAGCAGGTCGTATCGCATAAGGTACCGGTCTAGCTTTGAAAAATTTCGGGTTTGCATGTTCTTCAACCTTGATGTTTGCCGTAATTCCTTTCAGTGTTCCCAGTCCCTGCTGGAACACCTCTTTAGCATCATCCAATATTCTGGACAGTTGTTTAGGCTTGACATCGTCCTTTTACCGGAATCTACAGTTAGTGCTTTTAAGGAATGCCAGTCCATATTTATTCTCCTGATCCATTCCCGTCCCAGTAGTGGTGGACCTCCCTCAGGTAACACATATAAGTCCATTCCTCGGCTTTCTTTACCCTTGTGGACCACCTTTACCTTTATCTTTCCAATGGGGTATACTCTTTGCCCCGTGTATGTTTTCAATACAATCTCCGTATCCCTTAGGGGAATGTGTGGAAATAATCTTTTGTAATCTTGCTTATTCATGACCGTCAATGCCGATCCAGTGTCCAATTCCATCTTCACTTGGACTCCTGCTATCTGAAGTGTGACCCAGATAGTTTGGTGGTCTGCTGTGTTACCCACATTATGTATTCTTAGACAACCCAGTTCCTTACTGCTGGAGTCTGAATCCGTCTTCTGTTCATCCGAACTGTTCTCTGTCACCTTGTGTACCTTTTTGCACTTTTCCTGCAGTGACTTTTTGTTGCTGGTCTTCTTTCCTGACCGGCATACTTTAGCTATGTGACCGAGCTTGCCACATTTTCTGCATTCCTGATTTTTGAACCAGCACTGGTTCTGATCGTGCGTTGTCCTTCCGCAACGATAACACTTTACTGCACCCAATGCCATTTGATTGGTGCTGAGTTCCGATGACCTTAGCTGCATTTCCGCGGTGCCTCTTGCCGCGGCCTCGTGCGATGCTGCAATGGTGACAGCTTTATCAAGCGTAAGGTCCTTTTCCTCTAGCAGTTGCTTTTGTGTTCCTTCTTTTAATAATCCACACACGAATTTATCTCTCAGAGCATCTGCTAGTCCTGTACCAAACTGACAGTACTTTGATAGCTTGCGCAGTTCAATTAAGAATTCAGCGTTGCTTTCCTCTTTCAGCTGCGTTCTTCTGTAAAATTTAAATCGTTCCGCTATCAGCAGCGGCGTGGGGTTTAAATGTTCTTGCAGGATATTAACAATACTCGCGAAAGTCTGATCCGCCAGTTTATCTGGTGTTATAAGGTGCCTCAATAACCCGTACGTCTTCGCACCCATTGAGTTTAATAAGGTTGGTGCTTTCTTATCATCTGGTACCTCATTTGCTGTACAATAAACTTCAATGCGTTCTACATACGTGGCCCAATCTTCAACATCGCTATCAAAAGCAGTGATGTTACCGTGTTTAGGCATCCTTGAGAGTTTGTTTAAATATTTTATTTTTCCAAAATGGCGGCTTCCCGCGCTTGTCTTCTTCCCCCGCCTACTAAAATGGTGGCTTCCCGCGCTTGGCGGCTTTTCCCGCGCTTGTCTTCTTCCCCCGCTGACTACAATGGCGGCTTCCCGCGCTTGTCTTCTTCCCCCGCTGGCTACAATGGCGATGACCGCGCTGTTGCCGTTCTCGCCTCCCAGCGGTTCTTAATTTCCCCGACGCTGCTTTTGCTCCCCCGCGGTTCTCGTGGGCATTAACGCTTCCCTCGTTGCTGCGCCTCTTAGCCCCGATTGCAGCCCGGCCCTTTACACCGGCTGCGGTCGAGTTCTCCGCGGTTCTCGTGGCATTAACGCTGCCCTTGTCGCTGCGCCTCTCGGCCCTGATTGCAGCCCGGCCCTTTTCACCAGCTGCGGTCGAGTTCTCCGCCCTTTTTCCTCCGGTTTCCCTCCCCTCCTCCACTGACAACGCGGCCGACTTTCTGCCCGTGTCGCTAGATCGGCTTACCCACCACCGTGGTAGAAGGATGATCACTGCCTGTCGCTGATGGAGGACTTCGTGGTCAGTAATTTCAACCCGGGTTCTCGATGCCTCCAGTGCGATGCAGTGCTCAGCAGGATGATGAAGGCGGATGCCTCTTCTCGACGCCCGTTCTGAGGACGAAGCTGCCTTGGATGCAAAACTGCCGCAGGGTAAGATCGGACTCGTCGCCACTGTTGAGTCTGAGTGTCCCAGATATGCTTATTCTAAATCACTGGACACAGACAACAAGAATAACTTAAACAGGTCTTTACTAATCGAAGGTCAGGGCTGAACTGCTTAGCAAATTACTACACAGAGTTTATTTACCGGTGTGGTCACCACCGGTACTACAATATACAGTAGCCAAGAGAAAGTAGTCCATCTCTTAAGGTAGTCTCTTAAGGTGGTACAGGTTACATACACCACACCTCTCTACAGCCCTAGTTATTCGATTCACCAGGATTCTAGTCCCAGCACTGGCCAAGAGAAGTCCGTCCCAACAGAACAGCTCTCTCCTGTCCCAGTACTGATGCCAGTGTCCCAGGAAGCAAAACCCATTTCTCCCACACCAGTCTTTGAGCCACGCATTTAACTCTCTAATTTTATTTGTCCCAGCCAAATTTGCACGTGGCTCAGGTAGTAATCCAGAGATTATTACCCTTGTGGTTCTGCTTTTTAATTTGACCCCTAGCTGCTCAAACTCCCTCAGCAGAACCTCCTTCCTTGTCCTATCTATGTCGTTGGTACCAACATGGACCACGACAACTGGATCCTCCCCCTCCCACTCCAAGTTTCTCTCCAATCCAGAGGAGATGTCCTTAACCCTGGCACCGGGCAGGCAACACAGCCTTCGGGACTCTCGCTCTCGGCTGCAAAGAACTCTATCTATCCCCCTAACGATACTATCCCCTACCACTACAACATTTCTTTTAACTCCCCCCACTTGAATGGCCCCCCGCTCCACAGTGCTGTGGCCAGGTTGCTCATCCTCCCCGCAGTCCCTGTTCCCATCCTCACGGGGAGTAAGGGCCTCAAACCTGTTGGACAAGGTGTGGAGATGCCGGAGTTGGACTGGGGTGGACAAATGTAAGAAGTCACACAACACCAGGTTATAGTCCAACAGCTTTATTTGAAATCCGAAAGCTTGTGATTTCAAATAAAGCTGTTGGACTATAACCTGGTGTTATGTGACTTCTTACATCTGTTGGACAAGAGCAAGGGCTGCGGCTCCTCCAACATTACCTCCGGGATCCTTGTACCTGCCTCACTTCTAGTCACACCATCCTGACCCTGGCCACGGACTACATCTGAATTAATTAATCTAATTGGTGTGACTACCTCCTGATACACAGAGTCCAGGTAACTCTCCCCCTCCCTGATGTGTCTCAGTGTTTGAAGCTCGGACTCCAGCTCTTCAACACGGAGCCGGAATTCCTCAAGCAGCCAACACTTACTGCAAATGTGATCACTGTGAGCATCAATGGTGTTCACCAGCTCCCACATATTGCAGCAGCAACACATCACCTGATCTCCCATTCTATGTAATTAATTAAATTTATTAATATTATTTTTAAATACCCTCTGCCCTGATTCTAGATGATGAATATCGCACCTTAGAAACTATAAACCACAGAGTTTAAGCTTAAAAAAGAGAGAAATACCTCCCAACCAATCACTTACCCGCTTTCTGGTGATGTCACACTTGGATTACTTTTTACCTCTCTCCTTCCCTCTGACTTCGGAGACTGGAGACTGGAACATCTTACCTGGTCTCTGAAGCCTTTTTAAGCTTCCCGCTCGCGCCTCCCGCCGACACCCACGGTCTGAGGCCTTACCTGGGTCTCTGAAGCCTTTTTAAGCTTCCCGCTCGCGCCTCCCGCCGACACCCGCGGTCTGAGGCCTTACCTGGGTCTCTGAAGCCTTTTTAAGCATCCCGCTCGCGCCTCCCGCCGACACCCACGGTCTGAGGCCTTACCTGGGTCTCTGAAGCCTTTTTAAGCTTCCCGCTCGCGCCTCCCGCCGACACCCGCGGTCTGAGGCTTTGAAAGGTGCTGATCAATACAGATTCTCATGCTGTGAAAGGTGATCAATACAGATTCTCAGGCTGTGAAAGGTGATCAATACAGGTTCTCGGGCTGTGAAAGGTGATCAATACAGATTCTCGGGCTGTGAAAGGTGATCAATACAGATTCTCAGGCTGTGAAAGGTGATCAATACAGATTCTCAGGCTGTGAAATGTGATCAATACAGATTATCAGGCTGTGAAAGGTGATCAATACAGATTCTCAGGCTGTGAAAGGTGCTGATCAATACAGATTCTCAGGCTGTGAAAGGTGATCAATATAGATTCTGTGCCAGGGTTAAGGACGTCTCCTCTGGATTGGAGAGAAATTTGGAGTGGGAGGGGGAGGATCCAGTTGTCGTGGTCCATGTTGGTACCAACGACACAGATAGGACAAGGAAGGAGGTTCTGCTGAGGGAGTTTGAGCAGCTAGGGGAAAATTAAAAAGCAGAACCACAAGGATTATTACCTGAGCCACGAGCAAATTTGGCTAGGACAAATAAAATTAGAGAGTTAAATGCGTGGCTCAAAGACTGGTGTGGGAGAAATGGGTTTTGCTTCCTGGGACACTGGCACCAGTACTGGGGCAGGAGGGAGCTGTTCCATTGGGACGGGCTTCACTTGGCCAGTGCTGGGACTAGAGTCCTGGCGGATCATATAACTAGGGCTGTAGAGAGGGCTTTAAACTAACTAGTGGGGGGGGAGGTTCCTAGAGAGCAAATATTAAAAATGACAACAGAGAAGGTCATAGACTTAGGTAGCAGTGGGGAAATTAAAAACCAGAGCATGTCAGGAAGGGGCAGAAGGTATGGAGTAAAAGGTAAATTAATAAAAAGGGCAAAAGCAGGAACTAAGTGTCACAAAACATCTTTGAAAGTTCTCTATCTGAATGCACGTAGCATTCGTAACAAAATAGACGAGTTAATGGCACAAATAACTACATATGGGTATGATCTTGTGGCCATTACAGAAACATGGCTGCAGGGTGACAATGCCTGGGAATTAAACATACCAGGTTATTTAACGATCAGGAATGACAGGCAGGAAGGAAGGGGAGGTGGGGTGGCTATGTTAACAAAGGAAGGAATCACTGTAATACAGAGAAATGATATTGGGTCAAAAGATCAGGATAATGAAACAGTTTGGGTGGAGGTAAGGAATAATAAGGGGAAAAAACACTAGTGGGCGTAGTATATAGGCCTCCGAAGTGGCAACTCTGTTGGATGGAGTATCAATCAGGAAATAGTTGAGGCTTGTAAAAAGGGAACATCTATAATTATGGGGGATTTTAACTATCATATTAATTGGACAAATCAAATTGGGCAGGGCTGCCTTGAAGATGAGTTCATTGAGTGTATTAGGGATGGGTTTCTTGAGCAGTATGTAACTGAACCGACCAGGTGGCAAGCAACCTTAGATCTGGTCCTGTGTAACGAGACAGGATTAATTAAAAATGTCCTAGTAAAGGATCCCCTTGGAATGAGTGACCATAACATGGTTGAATTCCATATTCAATTAGAGGGTGAGAAGGTTGGATCTCAAACAAGCGTGCTAAGCTTGAATAAAGGAGACGATGAAGGTATGAGAGCGGAATTGAGTAGAGTGGATTGGGAAAATAGATTAAAGGGTAAGACGATACATGATCAGTGGTGTACATTTAAGGAGTTATTTTACAACTTCCAAAAAAAATATATTCCACTGAAAAGAAAAGGGTGTAAAAGAAAAGACAGCCATCCGTGGCTAAGTAAAGAAATTAAGGATAGTATTCGACAAAAAACAAGGGCATATAAGGTAGCCAAATCTAGTGGGAGGGTAGAGGATTGGGAAAACTTTAAAAGACAGCAAAAAATAACAAAAAGATTGATTAAGAAAGGGAAGGTAGATTATGAAAGTAAATTAGCAAAAAATATAAAAACAGATAGTAAGAGTTTTTATAGTTATATAAAAAGAAAAAGGGTGGCTAAAGTAAATGTTGGTCCCTTAGAGGATGAGACCAGGAAATTAATGGTGGGAAACATGGAGATGGCAAAAACACTGAATGAATATTTTGTATCAGTCTTTACAGTAGAAGACACTAAGAATATCCCAACACTGGACAAACAGGGGGCTATAGCGGGGGGAGGAGCTAAACACGATCAAAATCACTAAGGAAGTGGTACTCGGTAAAATAATGGGACTCAAGGCGGATAAATCACCTGGACCTGATGGCGTACATCCTAGGGTCTTGAGGGAAGTGGCGGTAGGGATTGTGGATGCATTGGTAATAATTTTCCAAAACTCCCTGGACTCGGCAATGGTCCCAGCAGACTGGAAAACTGCTAATGTAACACCCTTATTTAAAAAGGGCAGTAGACAGAAGGCTGGAAACTATAGACCGGTTAGCCTAACATCTGTGGTAGGTAAAATTTTGGAGTCCATTATTAAGGAGACATTAACAGGACATTTGGATAATCATAATTTAATAGGACAAAGTCAGCATGGTTTTATGAAGGGGAAGTCATGTTTGACAAATTTGCTGGAGTTATTTGAGGAAGTAACATATAGGGTGGATAAAGGGGAACCAGTGGACATAGTGTATTTAGACTTCCGAAAGGCATTTGACAAGGTGCCACACAAAAGATTATTGCTTAAGGTAAAAAATCACGGGATTGGGGGTAATATTCTGGCATGGATAGAGGATTGGCTATCTAACAGAAGGCAGAGAGTTGGGATAAATGGTTCATTCTCAGACTGGCAATCAGTAACTAGTGGTGTACCGCAGGGGTCAGTGCTGGGTCCCCAACTCTTTACAATCTATATTAACGATTTGGAGGAGGGGACCGAGTGTAACATATCAAAGTTTGCAGATGATACTAAGATGGGAGGGAAAGTAGTGAGTGAGAACATAAAAAACCTGCAAGGGGACATAGACAGGCTAAGTAAGTGGGCAGAGATTTGGCAGATGGAATACAATACTGGAAAGTGTGAGGTTATGCACTTTGGCAGGAAAAATCGTAGAGCAAGTTATTATCTTAATGGCAAGAAACTGGAAAGTACTGAAGTACAAAGGGATCTGGGGGTCCTGGTGCACGAAACTCAAAAGGTTAGTATGCAGGTGCAGCAAGTGATTAAGAAGGCCAATGGAATGTTGGCTTTCATTGCTAGGGGGATAGAATATAAAAATAGGGAGGTATTGCTTCAGTTGTACAAGGTATTGGTGAGACCGCACCTGGAATACTGCGTACAGTTTTGGTGTCCATACTTAAGAAAGGACATACTTGCTCTCAAGTCAGTACAAAGAAGGTTCACTCGGTTAATCCCGGGGATGAGGGGATGGACGTATGAGGAGAGGTTGAGTAGATTGGGACTCTACTCATTGGAGTTCAGAAGAATGAGAGGCGATCTTATTCAAACATATAAGATTGTGAAGGGGTTGGATCGGGTCGATGCGGGGAGGATGTTCCCGATGATGGGTGAAACTAGAACTAGGGGGCATAGTCTTAGAATAAGGGGCTGCTCTTCCAAACTGAGATGAGGAGGAACTACTTCACTCAGAGGGTGGTAGGTCCATGGAATATGCTGCCCCAAAAAGCTGTAGAAGCGACATCATTACATAAACTTAAAACAGTAATAGACAGTTTCCTAGAAGTAAAGGGAATTAAGGGTTACGGGGAGCGGGCAGGAATTTGGACATGAGTCTAGGTTCGGATCGGTCATGGCCCTGTGGGTAGCGGAGCGGGCCCAGGGGCCGTGTAGCCTGATCCTGCTCCTATTTCGTGTGTCTAATTCTGTTAGATTCAGGAGATGGTTCTGTGATAGTGGATTGGCGGTTAGGATCAGATCAGCCATGATCTTATTGAATGGCAGAGCAGGCTCGAGGGGCCGATTGGCCTACTCCTGCTCCTATTTCTTATGTTCTTATGAAAGGTGATCAATACAGATTCTCAGGCCGTGAACGATGCTGATCAATACAGATTCTCAGGCTGTGAAAGTTGATCAATACAGATTCTCAGGCTGTGAAAAATGATCAATACAGATTCTCAGGCTGTGAAAGTTGATCAATACAGATTCTCAGGCTGTGAAAGGTGATCAATACAGATTCTCAGGCTATGAAGGGTGATCAATACACATTCTCAGCCTGTGAAAGGTGATCTATACAGATTCTCAGGCTGTGAAAGTTGATCAATACAGATTCTCAGGCTGTGAAAGGTGATCAATACAGATTCTCAGGCTGTGAAAGGTGATCAATACACATTCTCAGGCTGTGAAAGTTGATCAATACAGATTCTCAGGCTGTGAAAGGTGATCAATACAGATTCTCAGGCTATGAAGGGTGATCAATACAGATTCTCAGGCTATGAAGGGTGATCAATACAGATTCTCAGGCTGTGCCAGGTGATCAATGCAGTTTCTCAGGCTGTGAAAGATGATCAATACAGATTCTCAGGCTGTGAAAGGTGATCAATGCAGATTCTCAGGCTGTGAAAGGTGATCAATACAGATTCTCAGGCTGTGAAAGGTGATCAATACAGATTCTCAGGCTGTGAAAGGTGATCAATACAGATTCTCAGGCTGTGAAAGGTGATCAATGCAGATTCTCAGGCTGTGAAAGGTGATCAATACAGATTCTCAGGCTGTGAAAAGTGACCAATACAGATTCTCAGGCTGTGAAAAGTGATCAATACAGATTCTCAGGCTGTGAAAGGTGATCAATACAGATTCTCGGGCTATGAAGGGTGATCAATACAGATTCTCAGTCTGTGAAAGGTGATCAATACAGATTCTCAGGCTGTGAAAGGTGATCAATACAGATTCTCAGGCTGTGAAAAGTGATCAATACAGATTCTCAGGCTGTGAAAGGTGATCAATACAGATTCTCAGGCTGTGAAAGGTGATCAATGCAGATTCTCAGGCTGTGAAAGGTGATCAATACAGATTCTCAGGCTGTGAAAGGTGATCAATGCAGTTCCTCAGGCTGTGAAAGGTGATCAATACAGATTCTCAGGCTGTGAAAGGTGATCAATGCAGTTTCTCAGGCTGTGAAAGATGATCAATACACATTCTCAGGCTGTGAAAGGTGATCACTACAGATTCCCAGGCTGTGAAAGGTGCTGATCAATACAGATTCTCAGGCTGTGAAAGGTGATCAATACAGATTCTCAGGCTGTGAAAGGTGATCAATACAGTTTCTCAGGCTGTGAAAGGTGATCAATACAAATTCTCAGGCTGTGAAAAGTGATCAATACAGATTCTCAGGCAGTGAAAGGTGCTGATCAATACAGATTCTCAGGATGTGAATGGTGATCAATACAGATTCTCAGGCTGTGAAAGATGATCAATACAGATTCTCAGGCTGTGAAAGGTGCTGATCAATACAGATTCTCAGGCAGTGAAAGGCACTGATCAATACAGATTCTCAGGCTGTGAAAGGTGCTGATCAATACAGATTCTCAGGCTGTGAAAGGCGCTGATCTTAGCCTTGGTGAAGTCCTCTTCCTTGGTAAATGTGGTGTATGTGCCTTTAAGAGCAATTATGGTGTATGTGCCTTTAAGAGCCCCAGGTGTGCGTAATGCCGGTAATTGCCACTTGGGCTATATAAGCCTGTGTACTGTGTATATCCTTTTGAAACCCCCCCCACCCCAGACTTGCTTAATAAATACCTATGAACCAACTCCTGTCTTCAGTGTCTTTATCTACACACGGACACTACAGTGGCGACGAAGTGGAAACGGACTTAGCTGCAATTCGGCAGCACCTCAAGGACATCGATTCCTCCAGCGTCCAGAAGACTCAAGGAAGTAACAGAAACTGTGGTTTCACCAGCTGGCCAAGCTGGTGACAGGTACTGCGCTAATCCTTCCTGGGCGTCAGGCTGGAGCTCCAGCGGCGGGCTCTACAGCTGAGACAGGCAGCGAAATCGGAGGCAAGCAATAACGGACTGGGAGGGTGCACTCGAGAGACGGCCGGCGCGGCAAGCAGGTCAGTGTTTAGACCTCCGTCGGGAACGAGTCTCCAACAGTGAATAAACGGAAACCACAGTAAAACAGCATTGTTATCGGTAGCAGCGGCGGGAAAGCGCGGGAAGCGCCATATCGTTGCTACAGAGAGAAAAAAAAAGCGCGGGAAGCACCATATCTTTTCTGAAATGCCTAAATCTGGTAATATTGAGGCTTTTGATGGCGAAATAGAAGATTGGACCACATACGTGGAAAGAGTAGAGGTTTATTGCACTGCAAATGGAATAACAGATGAAAAAAAAAGCTTCAGTACTTCTGAACTTAATGGGCGCGAAGACATACGGGCTGTTACGAAATTTAATCACTCCAGCCAAACCAAAGGACAAGACTTTTAAAGAAATTGTTGATACCCTGCAGGAGCATTTAAACCCAACACCGCTGCTGATAGCGGAACGATTCAAGTTCTTCAAGAGAAATCAACACAAGAATGAAAGTAACGCTGATTACCTAACCGAATTAAGAAAGCTATCAACGTACTGCCAATTCGGAGCAGGACTATCAGATTATCTTCGAGACAAATTTGTTTGCGGTCTCTTAAGTGAAGGAACACAAAAGAGACTGCTTTCTGAAGAAGATTTAACATTGGACAAAGCTTTCAGTATGGCTGTATCATACGAAGCAGCAGCAAAAGGAGCTGCAGAGATACAACAAGAGACACAGGACTTCGGCACCCATAAAATGACACAGGAATTCGGAAGATGTTATCGCTGCGGCAGATCCACCCATAACCAGAGGGACTGCTGGTTCAAGGGCAAAGCATGCAGGCAATGTGGTAAGATTGGACACATTGCACGGGTATGCCAATCTGGACAAAATAAATCCACTGACAGAAAACAAAAAATCAATAAAGAAAAGTACAGGAAGGTACAAATGATGACGGACAATAGCTCCAAAGACCAGAATAGCGATAGCGACTCCGGAAACAAGAGACTAAGCTGTCTCAAATTACATAATGTACTTGCCAAAGAGGATTACCAAACCATTTGGGTTACCCTCACAATAACAGGGTCCCCAGTTAAAATGGAGCTAGATACAGGATCAGCTCTAACCGTAATAAATCGACGAGATTACGAGAGGCTATTTTCGCATATACCTCTAAAAGACACATCCATTATCTTAAAAACATATACGGGGCAGAAAGTCTACCCCAAAGGAAAAATAAGGGTGCCTGTGGTATACAACGGCAAAGAAATACAAAAGTTGTATTTATACATTCTACAAGATGGTGGTCCACCGTTGTTGGGACGTGAATGGATAAGGAAGATACGTTTAGACTGGCACTCCATTCAGGCACTGACAGTGACCAGTAAGGAAAAAAACAATGATGACATCATACCTGAACGATTGAAAGACATCTTGGCCAACGCCAAAGAAGTGTTTCAAGAGAAACTAGGAACCTTGAAAGGCATCACCGCCTCAATAAAAGTGGAAGATACAGCAATTCCAAAAATTTTTAAGGCAAGACCGGTGCCATACGCAATACGTCCGGCAGTCGAGGCAGAGCTGAAGAATTTGGAAAAGGCAGGCGTATTATCCAAAATAGATTGGAGCAAATGGGCAACACCCATCGTTCCAGTCATGAAAAAAACATTGAAAAATAACTCTGAGGAACAGAAAAAAATTCGCATGTGGGGACTTTAAGGTAACTGTAAACCCGGTCCTTCACACGGTACAGTATCCTCTTCCGAGGATAGAAGATATTTTCGCCTCACTATCCGGAGGGAAACGTTTCACAAAAATTGACTTGGCACAGGCATATCTACAGATGGAGGTTGAGGAGACCTCTAAAAAGTATCTCACAATAAACACACACAAAGGCCTGTACCAGTACAATCGACTGGTTTTTGGAATAGCATCAGCTCCAGCTATCTGGCAAAAAGCTATGGAGCAAGTCCTGCAAGGGATTCCGGGGACTCAATGCTACCTAGACGACATCCTTATAACAGGAGAAAACGACAACGAGCACCTTGCCAATTTGGAGCAGGTGCTCACTAGGCTGAAAGAACGGGGCCTACGAGCAAATCGCCCCAAGTGCGAATTTTTCCAAAATCAGATATCATATTGTGGCCACATAATTAATAAGGAAGGGTTGCATAAGTCACCTGAAAAAATTGAAGCAGTTATAAAAGCCCCAGCACCTGAAAATGTTTCACAATTAAGGTAATTCCTGGGATTAATAAATTACAATCATAAATTTTTACCGAACTTATCAACTATTCTACACCCTCTTAATGATCTTCTACACACAGGAGTGATTTGGAAATGGAACGAAGACTGTAAACGTGCCTTCCATAAATGTAAAGACTTAATCACATCCGAGAAAATTTTGGCTCATTCCAACCCATCACTACCAATCAGACTGGCGTGCGATGCATCCCCTTACGGCATAGGAGCGGTATTGTCCCATAGATTCCCTGATGGCTCGGAACGGCCGATAGCTTTTGCGTCACGCTCATTGAACTCAGCTGAGCGTAACTATGCCCAGATAGACAGGGAAGCACTCAGCCTGGTATGGGGAGTGAAGAAATTCAACCATTACCTACACGGACAAAAATTTACCTTGCTGACTGACCATCAACCCCTCATCTCCATATTCAACCCTAAAAAAGGTGTCCCCATTATGACGGCACAAAGACTACAGAGGTGGTCCCTTTTTCTAGGGGCACACCAATACAACATTGAATACAAAGGGTCAAAACAGCATGGGAATGCTGACGGTTTATCACGCCTACCGTTGCCAACGATAGAAGAGGCACCTACAGTAGACCCACTCTACCATAGTGGAATGTCTACCGGTGACAAATTCTGCCATTGAAAGGGAGACAAGAAATGACCCTACTTTCTCACGGGTCTACGATTTAACAGTGAAGGGATGGCCAGCACATGGCGAACCACTGTTGCCAGCATTCTCGCAGAGAACAGCTGTCAGTGTGCCGAGGAACCTTGATGTGTGGATCCAGAGTGGTGATTCCACCCAAACTCCAGGATAAAGTGCTAAAGGAGCTTCACGAGGGGCATCTGGGTGGAGTGAAAATGAAGAACCTAGCTAGGGCGTTTGTATGGTGGCCAGGTATCGATGGAGACATCGAAGACATGACCAAGAGCTGCCTAGGATGCCAGAAGGTCCAAAATGCTCCGCCACAGGCCCCTCTACATCCATGGGGGTGGCCCTCATCTCCCTGGCAAAGGGTGCACATCGACTTTGCTGGTCCATTTATGGACTCAATGTTCTTAATCGCAGTTGATGCACACTCCAAGTGGCCGGAGGTAATAAAGATGTCCTCCACCACCACGGAAAAAACCATCACAGTATTAAGGACCATAGTTGCCAGGAATGGGCTGCCGGAGCAGATATGTTCTGATAATGGACCGCAATTTGTGTCCGAAGAATTCAGAAAGTTCTTAAAGAACAATGGGGTAAAGCACTACACGTCCGCCCCATACCATCCCGCCACCAATGGATTGGCTGAAAGGTTTGTCCAGACCTTCAAGAAGGCCATCAAGGCCATGGGTAATGAAGACATAAAACTTCAGCACAAGGTGGATAACTTCTTATTTGCATATAGAAACATAGAGATAGGAACAGGAGTAGGCCATTCGGCCCTTCGAGCCTGCTCCGCCATTCAATGAGATCATGGCTGATCTTCGTCTGAGATCATAGCTGATCTTACCAGTTCAGTACCCCGTCCCCGCCTTTTCTCCGTAACCCTTAATCCCCTTAGCCTTCAGAAATATATCCAATTCTCTCTTGAAAATATTTATTGAATTAGCCTTCACAGCCCACAGGAATGCAACGCATATGGTTACTAACCAAACTCCCGCCATGATGTTCTACAATAGAAACCTAAGATGCCGGCTGGATTTGGTCAAGCCCAACATCCGAAGGGACGTGGAGAACCGGCAGTTTCGGGGCATGAATGAAAGGCCAACTAGGGCCTTCCAGATAGGCCAACCGGTTTTGGCCCGGGACTACCGTACCGAGAAATGGCAGCCTGGAACTATCTGCACACGATTAGGACCATTGATGTATACCGTGGACATCGGAGACAGCATAATAAGGCGCCATGCTGACCAAATCATCAAGTCATCCGAAAAGGGACAACCTACACCACCACTCTATACATCTAACGATGAAGTAGAGATACCCATATCTACCTCCGATCCGGTGATACTGGAGCCCGATGAACCCGACACTGGCCTTCAAGCCGAATCAGCCTTGCCAGAAGAACCTACTACACCCCCGAGGCGTTATCCGGACCGAGTCAGGAAGCCTCCTGAGAGACTAACTTATAATTAATTAATACAGCAATGTATATTATTTTGCATATAACATGTAATTAATAATTACTTAAAATATGATGTACTAGTTAGCTAGAAGGGGAGGAATTGTGGTGTATGTGCCTTTAAGAGCCCCAGGTGTGCGTAATGCCAGTAATTGCCACTTGGGCTATATAAGCCTGTGTATTGTGTATATCCTTTAGAAACCCCCCCCAGACTTGCTTAGTAAATACCTATGAACCAACTCCTGTCTTGTGTCTTTATCTACACACGGACACTAAACACCAATGCAAAGTACTCATTAGTACCCCAGCCAGCCTTCTGCCTCCACCAATAGTTGTCCCTGGTCCCTAATGGGCCCCACCGCTCCTCTGATGACCCTTTTACTGTTAATATGCCTATAGAAGACCTTTGGATTCCTTTTATGTTAGCCGCCAATCTATACTCTCACTGTCTCTTTGCTCCTCTTATTTCCTTTTGTACTTCTCTTTCCTTTTTATATTCTCCCTTCTAGTATCAAGCTGACGTCTATCATACGCCCCCTTTCTGCTTTATCCTACCCTCTAACTCCTTCGTCATCCAGGGAGCTCTGGCTTTGGTTGCCCTCCCTTTCCCCCTTGTGGGAATGTACTTAGACTGAATCCAAACCATCTCCTCTTTAAAGGCCACCCATCACTCCATTACATTTCTGGCTGCCAGTCTTTGACTCCAATTTACCCGGGCCAGATCCTGCCTCAATTTGCTGAAATTAAATCTCCTTCAATTAGGTATTTTTATTCCAGATTGCTCCTTGTCCTTCTCCATAACTAATCCAAACCTTATACTATGATCACAATTCCCGAAATGCTCCTGTGACATTCTCCACTTGATCCACTTCATTCCTCAGAACTAGACCCAACAATGCCTCCTTCCTTCGGGAACATACTGATCAAAAAAGTTCTCCTGAACACACTTCAGAAATTCCTCCCCCCTCTTTGTCCTTAACACAATCACTGCCCCATTCAGTATTGGAGTAAAGTCTCCCATTAGCATTACTCTATAGTTCTTGCACCTCTCAGTAATTTCTTTTCAAATCTGCTCCTCGATCTCCTTCCCACTATTTGGTGGCCTATAAAATACACCAAGTAGCGTAATATTTCTTCTATTGTTTCTTAACTGCAACCAAATAGATTCTGTCTTTCTAACACTAATATTTTCAACATACTTGGTTGCACAGAGGCTTCTCAGATGCTGCATGTGCTATCTTCTCCATCCTCATTAGGTTGTTTAACCTTTTTTACAGCTGCATAGCTGACACACTGGGCCAAAGCCAACTCCCACCACTGGTCTGGCTGGATTCCTGCCCCTGACACCCAGTCCATCCTTCTCCTCAGCTCATCGTTAACGGAGGCTGAGCACTGGCCAGAATGTACCTGTTTTTTCTGCATTCCTGATTGCCCCTTTAAACTGTTGCAGTAGCAGCAGGATTTCCACTCCCTCCCCCTGGCAGAGCACTAATGACGGGCAGAATGTTAGCAGGAATGTGCCTCCGACTGGCTCAGTGGGACCCCCGACTTCCCCGATCCAGCTGGCAAACACAAGCTGCAGGCCATCACCTGTAAAGAAAGGGGTGCAGTGAAGCACAGGGACACACAACGCCAGTAACCCAGGGTTCTTTTATTTCATATTTACAAATAGCTAACATGATATAAAGTTTATACACACAGACTGGGCAATGATTAAATAAAAGTCAAGGAAGACAAGGAATAAAGTAAAACCCGCTACCAGGAGACTCAAATTGCGAGAAGGTGTACGGATGATAATGAATCCAAGGCCCTACAGGACCTGCACTGCACAAGAACGCCACGCACTTTCCGCTGCTGGACTCTGAATGAAGCTGTTTTCATTCAGGAATGTCTGAAATGGGAATAATATGGGTCTGCCAGGGATAGTGAGAAGATGGAACAGCTGCCACAAAGTTCAGTGTGTCATTTTTATAACTAATTACACAGTAATTTCACGTTTACATCAGCACCAACAATTTCCCCACATTGAGTCTTTTGCAAGGACCTGTTGGCGAGGTGCGGGCAGGGAGCAGCTTTTACTGGGCAGCCCGGGGAAACCATCAGGGTCGGGAGCTGTGAGGAGAGCACAGATGGACATTCCTCGTGACCCGGGGAGATGGATATTCCGTGTCCCCGGGAAGTGGGTATTCCCTGTGCCCTGGGAGATCGGTATTCCAGCTTTTCACTGTTTTCTCTCGGTCGGGGCCTCTTTCTTTCTCAAACCCCACCTGATTTGGACAATATCCTGATGCCTTCGGTGCTTTGTCTGGTGATTACGGGGCCGATTTTAACCCTACTCGCTCAGCAGAAACCTGGTGGGTGGGCAGTTAAAATCGCCCTGACTCTTACTTGTCCAAAGCTGCCCTGATCGCAACATCTGCAATTTTAACCTGCTCTCCCGAGCAGGCAGCAAGGACAAGAGCCCAGAGCCAACAGGGTCGCATGTTGTGGCCTGATGACATCATTGAGACCTGGCTGTAATTTTAACTCTGGCCTGAGCAGGAAAACCAGCTCAACATAAAATCAGGGCCAGTGTCCGTAACCTGAGTTCCCCATCGCTGTCAGTGTATCTGCTCACAGCTCCCAACCAATGTTCCACCTCCCAGGACACAGGGAACGTCCATCCCCCGGGACAGGGGACACGGGACACGTCCACCCCCCAGGACAGGGGACATATCCATCTCCCGGGACAGGGGACATGTCCACCTCCTGGGACACGGGACAGGGGACATGTCGACCTCCCGGGACACAGGACACGTCCCGGGACACAGGGAACGTCCGCCTCCCGGGACACGTCCACCTCCCGGGACACAGGGAACATCCACCCCCCCGGGACAGGGGACATGTCCACCTCCCGGGACACGGGACAGGGGACACGTCCACCTCCCGGGACACGGGGCACAGGGAACGTCTGCCCCCTGGGACAGGGGACACGTCTGCCTCCCGGGACACGGGACACAGGTAACGTCCGCCTCCCGGGACATGGGACACGTCCACCTCCTGGGACACGTCCCGGGACACAGGGAACGTCCGCCTCCCGGGACACGTCCACCTCCCGGGACACGGGGAACTTCAGCTTCCCGGGACACTTCAGCCTCCCGGGACACAGGGATACGTCCACTTCCCAGGACACGGGACACGTCCACCTCCTGGGACACGGGATACGGGACACGTCCACCTCCCGGGACATGGGGAACGTCCACCTCCCGGGACACGTCCACCTCCCGGGACACGGGATACGGGACACGTCCACCTCTCGGGACACGGGACACAGGACACGTCTGCCTCCTGGGACACGGGGAACACCAATTTCCAAGGCACACTTCTATGGGAGACACTTTTAATGATTGCTTAATTAGGGACTTAACCCTAGGCTTAAACTTGAATTTAAAATATACAGAGCAATTCCCCCAGCTCCCACTGTTTAACAGCTGTAACCAGCCCTGCAAGCCCATCACCAGCAAGCTCACCCAGCAGACTGGTGACCAGAAATGGTAAACAGGTACCATTTATGGCAGTTTTGAGGCCTGTTCATGCACTGGTTGGTATTTGTGACTTCCACCTGTTGGAATTGAGCATCTCAGGTTGTCGCATATTCTGGGAATGTTCAGGAAGTTGGGAAATCTAAACACAAATAGTTCCCACAGCAGGAATCAGCGGGCTGTCGGCTGTTGCCTACAATTACTGCTTCCGGAAACAAGCACCGAGGCTTCCGCCGAGGCTGGCTGCAGATTTTTGCTCCCAGAGGCAGTCCCTCCTGTTTTATTTATTAGTGTCAGCAATCTGCAAAGCACACAATTTTTTAGATAATCTTTTTAAAGCCTGTTCCATGCTGCCGATGATGGGTGCTGTAACCAGCCCTGCATGCCCGTCACCAGCAAGCTTAGCCAGCACAGCTCCAGCTTCAGCAGGGTGGCAGCCCCAAGCTCGGGCCGCTCTATCGATGGGCTGGAACCCTGCGTGTGATGAGATGCAGAAAGTGCCCCTTCAGTAAATTTGGACTCCCCAGGGGGGAAGGATTACAGTGCAGGTCATCCCACCAGGTGAAACCAGGCTAGCAAACACCCCCAGCCAGGTTACTGCCCATTAACGGGAATTAACCTTTGGGTGGGAGCGGGGGAGAGTGGGGAGGGGGATAGAACAACAGCTCCCAAAGGTTAAGATTTGCAGGGTTACAATGATGCAGCGTTTCCTTGTCTCTTGTAGTGTGGGTGCAAAGCAGCACTCCGCAAATCCGGATCCTGATTGGGTGATCGCTATGTACACAGGCACCTGCAGTGTAACATGCTGATGGAGATTTGGCGTAGTGTTTGATTGGAGGAGAGTAGTTAGTTAACCATCAATATCCCAGCTGAACAGGTGATGCTTCACCAACATGTCCTGGACTCCGTCTTTCAGAGGCTTCTTCTCTTTATCCTGATGATGAAAAAAAAATTAATCATGTGCCGCTTGCGACAGTCGGACGATATCTCAACCAGAGCGGAGCCAGGGGATGTGATCAGGAACAGCAGGCAGCCCCTCCCACACCTCACAGTTCAGAGTTCATGGCCTCAGCCCCACCCAGGCTGCAACTAACAATAAAAAACATGAAGCTCAGCCCCCACCACCCAACACAGACCCCGAGAGACAGACCCCTCCCCCCACACACAGATCCCTCCCCACCAAAACTCACCCACAGAACCACGCCACAAAAAATCACACCCCACACAAAACCACCCCAACATAGGACCCCCACACCCCGACACGCAGAGAACCCCCCAGAGACTCCGCTCTATTGTGTTTGGATACACAGATCTGGACTCATCAGGTGTCAGGACACTGGCACACTGTATGGGTGTAATGTCCAGTGGAGTGGACACTGGCTCACTGTAAGGGGTGTAATGTCCAGTGGAGTGGACACTGGCTCACTGTACGGGGTGTAGTGTCCAGTGGAGTGGACACTGGCTCAATGTAACGGGTGTAATGTCCAGTGGAGTGGACACAGGCTCACTGTACGGGTGTAATGTCCAGTGGAGTGGACACTGGCTCACTGTACGGGTGTAATGTCCAGTGGAGTGGACACTGGCTCACTGTACGGGTGTAATGTCCAGTGGAGTGGACACTGGTTCACTGTACGGGTGTAATGTCCAGTGGAGTGGACACTGGCTTACTGTACGGGTGTAATGTCCAGTGGAGCGGACACTGGCTCACTGTACGGGTGTAATGTCCAGTGGAGTGGACACTGGCTCACTGTATGGGTGTAATGTCCAGTGGAGCGGACACTGGCTCACTGTACGGGTGTAATGTCCACTGGAGTGCACACTAGCTCACTGTACGGGTGTAATGTCCAGTGGAGTGGACACTGGCTCACTGTACAATGTAATGTCCAGGGGAATGGACACTGGCTCACTGTACGGACGTAATATCCAGTGGCGTGGACACTGGCTCACTGTACGGGTGTAATGTCCAGTGGAGTGGACACTGGCTCACTGTAAGGGGTGTAATGTCCAGTGGAGTGGACACTGGCTCACTGTAAGGGGTTTAATGTCCAGTGGAGTGGACACTGGCTCACTGTACGGGTGTAATGTTCAGTGGAGTGGACACTGGCTCACTGTACGGGTGTAATGTCCAGTGGAGTGGACACTGGCTCACTGTAGGGGTGTAATATCCAGTGGAGTGGACACTGGCTCACTGTAAGGGGTTTAATGTCCAGTGGAGTGGACACTGGCTCACTGTACGGGTGTAATGTTCAGTGGAGTGGACACTGGCTCACTGTACGGGTGTAATGTCCAGTGGAGTGGACACTGGCTCACTGTAGGGGTGTAATATCCAGTGGAGTGGACACTGGCTCACTGTAAGGGGTGTAATGTCCAGTGGAGTGGACACTGGCTCACTGTAAGGGGTGTAATGTCCAGTGGAGTGGACACTGGCTCACTGTATGGGTGTAATGTTCAGTGGAGTGGACACTGGCTCACTGTAAGGGGTGTAATGTCCAGTGGAGTGGACACTGGCTCACTGTATGGACGTAATATCCAGTGGAGTGAACACTGGCTCACTGTACGGATGTAATGTCCAGTGGAGTGGACACTGGCTCACTGTACGGGTGTAATGTCCAGTGGAGTGGGCACTGGCTCACTGTAAGGGGTGTAATGTCCAGTGGAGTGGACACTGGCTCACTGCAAGTGGTGTAATGTCCAGTGGAGTGGACACTGGCTCACTGTACGGGTGTAATGTCCGGTGGAGTGGACACTGGCTCACTGTAAGGGGTGTAATGTCCAGTGGAGTGGACACTGGCTCACTGTACGGTGTAATGTCCAGGGGAGTGGACACTGGCTCACTGTACGGGTGTGATGTCCAGTGGAGTGGACAGTGGTTCACTGTACGGGTGTAATGTCCAGTGGAGTGGACACTGGCTCACTGTACGGGTGTAATGTCCAGTGGAGTGGACACTGGCTCACTGTACTGTGTAATGTCCAGGGGAGTGGACACTGGCTCACTGTACGGGTGTAATGTCCAGTGGAGTCGACACTGGCTCACTGTACAGTGTAATGTCCAGTGGAGTGAACACTGGCTCACTGCAAGGGGTGTAATGTCCAGGGGATGAGATACACGGCACCTTCAGCATTCTTCTTTCTTTACCTCTTTCTTGACGGGAAGCTCCCAGTCCTGAGAAAGGCTAAACGCAAAGCTGGACAACACCCTGCAACACAGAGGCAGAAAACTCATTCAGTCGAGATGTTATGCTGCAGAATGAAAGAAAAATACTACCTGACCATACCGAGATCTAAAACATTAAAAAGATTTTAATCAGAATAGTACAACAACCTCGCAGCGATTTGACAGTTTATACGAGTGTAATCCTCTTTGTTAATTGAGTGCTTTAATCTTGGGGCTCTCTCAGGAGATGCTTTCCTAACATGATCCAATATCTTAGGCTGCTGAAGACTGCAGCGTCTCCCTGCTGTAAAACCAGCAACATATATACAGGACTGACAGGGCTCTGTGGCGGCTGTCAGGGCATCGTGCAGCAGCACCTCCTGGGGGTGGGGCGGGGGCAGGTGCTGCATGCAGGGGGGCATCTTTGGTGGGGTACAGAATGGAGCTATTAGCAACGTGGGGACAGGCGAGCGGTTACTGATGTCTCAGCAGGCAGAGTATAGCCAAGCCACACAGACCAGAAGGCTCAGGTCCAATCCCTGGTCTCGACAGACCAGCTGATCTCTGGGAGACAGCAAAATGTGTGGCTGCAACTGGTCTCAGTCCCCACCCCACCCCATGGGCTGGGAAACCAGAGAATTCCTGCTCCTTGTGACAATTCAATCAATGCTGCTGGAAGCTGATTTTGCGTGTGGCAGGTTTGGAATCTGCACTGAAGACCTCCAGTCCGAACTCTCACACAAAGACATCACTGAGGCCTGTGCGATCACATAAGTCTACACCAGAGAAAGTCAGTGTCCGTATAAGAGAGTCGGAAATTGGCACAGAAATAGGAGCACGAACAGGCCTTACACCCAGCACGAGATGCCCCAGCTACCATATAGCAACATAATATGGAGCAGCTCCTTACCTCAGTTCACACTTGATCTGGACCCAGCCAGGACTGCGCAGGAACGACCAGGGCTGGTACCATTTCTCCACTGTCTGCATACTCGAACAGAGCACCTCCAGCCACAGCGGCAGAACCTGCTCACTGCACAAAGGCACCATTAGTAATAAGCAAACCATGCATTCATGCCCTATATCAATTCACATTAATAACATCACAACCCTGACAGGAATGAAGAGGAGCACACCAGGTACCAGAGGGAGTGAGACCCCTGTATACAACAACAATCTTGCCAATCGCTCTCAGGAAGAACACAGGAAGGCTGCTGTGGGAAATGGAAAACTAACACGCGAGTACAGTAGGAGTGCTCGACTGAGAGATGGAGCGTTAACCTGCAGCTAACCTGCAGATACTGCTTAGCTGCAATGGAAAATTGTCCATCTCGAAATATCCCACAACTTGCAGAGTGAAAAAACCAACACAGCCACAAAAAGGCAAAACCAGCAGCATTTTACAGAATGAAGAATATCATTCACCGCAGTTACTGGGACAGACCATAGCCTGACACAGGCTGATCTACAACACAGACCCAGGTTATATAGATTCGGGGCGCGCGAGGGGGACTCGGGGCGCGCGAGGGGGACTCGGGGCGCGCGGGAGATTCGGGGCGCGCGAGGGATTGGGGGCGCGCGAGGGATTGGGGGCGCGCGAGGGATTCGGGGTGTGCGAGAGATTCGGGGTGTGCTCGTGTCAGACAGCAGCTGATTTAAGATGTGAGGCAATGCGGATGGTGAAGCAAGATTGTGATTAGCAAAGAGATGAACACGACAGATGGACAACCGCATGGAACCAGAATTGGGAAAAATGAGAATCCTGTCCAGCAGCTAGAGCTCACCACAAGCAGCAAGAACAGGGAAACACCGAACACATCCGGTGAGGAACACCACGGGATCGATGGGAATCTAAGCATCGTGGGGTCGAGCTTCCACTTTGGGCGCAATTGGCAATCCCTTCGCCCATTTTGAGAAATGTTATTTTTCCTCACATTTCCACTCAAATTCATTTGCATATCACCGAACACAAAATCTGCCATGAACCAGCCCAATCTGACAGCGTTTTAAAACATAACAAGAAAAAATTGCTTTAAAAAATCTTCCTTGCTGTATTTAAGAGCGGTAACTGGGTGCAATTTGATTATTACAGCTAGAAATGGCTTTATCACAAAAAATAAGCATTTTTAATCAGCGTTAATCTACCAACTGTGAGTAACACGATTTTAAATGACAAAATAACTTTAAAGTTATACAGAATCATTTGCTGGTTTTATTGTGGTTTGTTAGTAAGTTAAAAAAAAATTATATTCAAAACCTTTTAAAACATGCCTAATCATGTCCCCGTGCCCCAAAAATTCCAGCTTAATTTTTGGAGCCTCCTCGAAGACCTGCAAACGGACAGAGTTAGCGGAAACTCCCAACGGTGATTCATTCACCCTGGGGGTGTGGCCAGTTTTGGGGGCGGGGCCAGCTTCTAACGCAATGTTTTTAAAACTAGCGCAAAAGATGGCGGAAACTCGCTTTGTGCTGAACATAACTTGCTCTTCACAGAAGGAGGCCATTCGGCCCATCAAGTCCGTGCCGGCTCACTGTGGAGCAATCCAGTCAGTCCCATTCCCCCGCTCGATCACCGCAGCCCTGCAAGTTTATTTCCCTTAAGCGCCTATCCAATTTCCTTTTGAAAATAGAGTGCCTGCTTCCACCACCCTTGTCGGCAGTGAGCTCTAGGTCATTACCACTTGCTGCATAAAAAAGTTCTTCCTCACATCCCCCCTGTATCTCTTGCCCAAAACCTTAAATCTGTGTCCCCTAGTCCTTGTACCATCAGCCAATGGGAACAGCCTTTCTGTGTCTACCTTATCCAAACCAGTCATAATCTTTTACACCTCTATCAAATCTCCCCTCATCCTCCTTTGCTAAAGGAGAACAACTCCAGCTTCTCCAACCTGTCCTTGTTGCTAAAATCCCCCCTCCCCGGACCCATTCTGGTAAATCTCCTCTGCACCCTCTCAAGGACCTTCACATCCTTCCTAAAGTGTGGTGACCAGAACTGGACGCAATACTCCAGTTGTAGCCTAACCAGAGCTTTATAAAGGTTTAGCATAACTTCCCTGCTTTTGTACTCAATACCTCTATTTATGAAGCCTTTCCTGATAATTTACTTCACAAGAGAAATGTTGCCCTAATGCCCTGTTTAAGTTGGGGCTGCACGGAGCCCTCAGCCACACATCGAGCACGATTTGTTCCCTGTACAGTAGGTCTTGGTCTCAAAGGAACAGGATTATATAGTCAAGAATTGAAGATTTTCACTTACTTTAGTCCCACACAGATCAGTGATCGGAATTTCACATCCATCTGTGCATGCGCAGCATCGTGACTCATGTTCACTGACTGGACAGCCTGAAAGAAGGGAAGCAAAGTTTGGTGTTGGATGGAGTGCACAGCTTCAGAAAGGAGAATGGCCAGTCAATCACACACTCTGGTTTTTAGGGCCTATAATTGGTACAAATATTGCCTCTTTATTGGTCCCATTATCAGCCACAGTTACACCTCTTACAGCAAAATAACTGCAAATGTTGGAAACGTGAAACAAAAAGAGAAAATGCTGGAAAGACTCGAGTTGTCAAGCATCTGTGGAGAGAGAAAGAGAGCTGAATATTTTAGACATGGTCCATCGCTGGAATCGAAGCACAGCTTCCCCTCTCCTCTTTCTGGAGGTTTTGATCCCTCCACAAGACTCTTATCCTCCACCCCAGCTTTTCCGCTGCCGTTCCATTATCATTTTCCTATGGACCTGTAGCAGCTGCAACACCCGTCCATTCACCTCCTCCCACACTATCCAGGGCCCCAAACAACAACCTGCATTTATACAGCGCCTTTATCGCGGTAAAACGTCCTAAGGCGCTTCACAAGAGCGATTATCAAACAAGATTTGACACCGAGCCACATAAGGCGGTATTAGGACAGGTGACCAAAAGCTTGGTCAAAGAGGTAGGTTTTAAGGTGCGTCTTAAAGGAGGAGAGAGAGGTAGAGAGGCAGAGAGGTTTAGGGAGGGAACTCCAGCGCTTAGGGTCCAGGCAACAGAAGGCACGGCTGCCAATGGTGGAATGAAGAAGATCGGGGAAGCACAAGAGGCCAGAATAGGAGGAGCGCAAAGATCTCGGGGGGTTGTAGAGCTGGAGGAGGTTACAGAGATAGTGAGGGCGAGGCCTATGAGGGATTTGAAAACAAGGACGAGAATTTTAAAATCGAGGGGTTGCCAGAACGCGAGCCAATGTAGGTTAGCGAGCACAGGGGTGATGGGTGAATGGGACTTGGTGCGAGTCTGGACTCAGGCAGCCCAGTTTTGGATGAGCTCAAGTTTACGGATGGTGCAAGATAGGCGGCCGGCCACGAGGGCGTCAGAATAGTCCAGTCTAGAGATAACAAGGCACTGATGAGGGTTTCAGCAGCAGATGGGCTCAGGCGGGGCAGAGACGGGCGACGTGACGGAGCTGGACGTAGGCAGTCTTTGTGATGGAACAGATATGTGGTCGGAAACTCATTTCAGGGTCAAATAGGACGCCACGTTTGCAAACAGTGTGGTTCAGCCTCAGACAGGTGATAGGGAGAGGGATGGAGTCAGTGGCCAGGGAACGGAGTTTGTGGCAGGGACCAAAAACAATGACTTCAGTATTCACAATATTTAATTGGAAGAAATTTCTGCTCATCGAATACTGGATGGCGGACAAGCAGCAGGACAAATGAGAGGTGGTGGCGGGGTCGAGAGAGGCGGTGGCGGGGTCGAGAGAGGCGGGTGGCGGGGTCGAGAGAGGCGGGTGGCGGGGTCGAGAGAGGCGGGTGGCGGGGTCGAGAGAGGCGGTGGCGGGGTCGAGCTGGGTGTCGTCAGCGTACATGTGGAACCTAACGTTATGTTTTCGGATGATGTCACCAAGGGGCAGCATGAGGATGAGAAATTGGAGGGGGCCAAGGATAGGTCCCTGAGGGACTCCAGAGGTAACGGTGCGGGAGTGGGAAGAGAAGCCATTGCAGGAGATTCTCTGACTATGACTGGACTCCTCTGCATTGTGGAGACCAAACATCGACAGGGGA
The DNA here is from genome assembly GCF_052327205.1 of Somniosus microcephalus. NCBI lineage: Eukaryota > Metazoa > Chordata > Chondrichthyes > Squaliformes > Somniosidae > Somniosus > Somniosus microcephalus. The sequence continues at coordinate 4,151,250 of NC_141014.1, read as the reverse complement.
TGTCTTGCTGAATACTTTATTTCTGTCTGCAAGTTGTGACCCTGAGCTCCTTTTGGCTCTCTATTTTAATCCCCCTCCCATTATCGCTCTGACCACCCAGTTTTTGATTTTCGACACAATGCAAGTGATAGGATCAGTATCACATCCTTCTCCCAGTTGCTCTGCTACGCTCAGGCCTGAACCCTGACTTTACTACAACCTCAATTCTCCTGCATTTCTCCCTTTTTTCCCCCAATTTTCCACTACGTTCCCTCTTTTTCCCCACAGGTAGGCCTCTCACTAACTTAGTTTAGAGAGCTTGGGCACAGAGCTGTGGAGAATCGCAGTCGGAGTGGAAGCTGAGAATTTGGTGATACAGGTACACTATCCCTTATCCGAAAGCCTTGGGACCAGCTGAGTTTCGGTTTTTGGAATTTTTCAGATTTCAGAAGGTATTATTATAAGACTGGGAAATTTGTATTTAATATAAATTTTAAAAGTTCAGGCTACCTCCTGCGACTATTCGGAGTCTCATTCCCCTTCCTGCTTCTCTGGAAACCCGGATATCAGCTGACTCCTACTAAGCTGGCCCGCAAATCAGGTCAGGGGTCGGGGGGGGGGGGGGCGGGGAGAATATCGGACGGGCCGCGGTTCGGGTCGGGTCGGGTGGGTGGGGGGGGGGGGGGGGGGGGGGGGGGGAAGAAAAGAATATCGGACGGTCCGCGGTTCGGGTCGGGTCGGGTGGGTGGGTGGGGGGGGGGGGGGGGAAGAAAAGAATATCGGACGGGTCGGGGGTCGGGTAGGGTGGGTGGAAGAAAAGAATATCGGACGGGCCGCGGTTCGGTTCGGGTCGGGGGGAGAAAAGAATATCGGACGGGCCGCTGTATTGTTGGGTTCACTCTCCCGGTACCTCCTTCACACTGCCCGGCTCGGCCTGCAATCTCCTACCCAGGAGGGAACTCTGTGACCCTCTGCCCCGCTCAGCGTAAGTCGTGCGCCACTCTGGTCATGTCGTGCGCATGACTTACGCTGAACGAAAAAACTTTCGGTTTTTAGAGGTTTTCGGAAGTTCGGATAAAGGATAGTCTACCTGTAGTAGGAATTCGGTGGCAAGGTGGAAGGCAGTTCTCATGCCCAACTCATAAAAAGGACTGGAGCCGCAGAACCCGAGGAATCGAAGATAAGTATCTAGTTATCTAATATTTAGGTTCTGTGTTTAGTGATCTCAGTGGTTCTTGTTAAGCTAGAATAAATAATTAGTCTTTGGTTAGTTCGCTTTAAGGAGCAAACAGAAAAATAACAGTGTAATTTAATATTGTAGCGGTACTACCGAGTGTCCCTTACCTAATTCCCTTTAACGATGTAGCCGGTGCGGGGCTTTCCTCCTTTGGGAGTGTGGGCGAACGTGATGACGCGGGTTAACGCGATGACGTCACATCGCACATCACGTGACCGTCCCAAGCGCGGGCAAACGCGATGACGTCATCACGCAAGTCACGTGACTACCCAAGCGCGGGAAGAACGTGATGACGTCATCATGCAATCCACGGGACTGCATACTCAGTCCTCGTGGCGTCTCCGTCTGGTGAAGACCTATTTTATGGCTCTCCTGTACCTAGCTCTGTAACCTGTTTGAATTCCTCTGTTCCTGCATTAAAAACCTTTTTGATTGTTCTCCTGGAGTCGAATTCGTCCAATACCTACATCGGTGACCACGAATACCGACAATTAGTGACCCAACGACATGAGGACGGGAATTCATCAATACCTACAACTGGTGACCCCGTCTCCGTGAACGTTTTTCACGGAGGAAGCGCACAGCCTGAACCCCGTCTCTGTGAACGTTTTCACAGAAGAACGGCACGACGAACAACAACCGCCGAACACCAATTCCTATAATTGGTGACCAATGACGTGAGAACGGGAGCTCATCAATACCTACAATCTACATTGGTGACCCCGGTGACCCCGTTTCTCGTGAACGTTTTTCACGAAAGCAGCGCAGCCGGACCCCGATTTTTTGTGAACGTCTTTCACGAAAGAAACACGCCTGGAAGCTACAGCCGTTTTGCTCAGCTACCGCAACACTGGGAGCAACAACCGCCCTCGTGCTTTATCCTGGTAGAAGCCCCGTTCGCCTTGTGCAACATCGATACGGCGCAGACCACGTATCTGGATACGGTCTCCGTTTCCGACAGCTCTACCGACTTTCGGAGCGTCAGCCTCTTCAACAACCCTCACAGCGCGGGTACAGCAAGTATAACACCCTCACAGCGCGGGTACAGCACGTTTACGGGCTCACAGGATCGGAGCGCGCCCCCTGCGGAGAGGCCACGAGGACTCAGTCCTCGCAAACCACCCCTCGAAACCCACGAGGACTCGCCCCTCGCAACCCACGAGGACTCACCCCTCGCAACCCACGAGGACTCGCCCCTCGCAAACCACGAGGACCCATCCCCCACCGACGCCGCACCAGCCCGTCAGCCTGCTGGTCTGTCTTTTCTACCACGCTTTTCGGCGCAACGGCAAAGCGTTGCCGCCCTCCCGGCAGTTTTTCCCCCTACCGAAATCAACAACAACTAGAAGCGTTGCCACCCTCCCGGCAGTTTTTCCCCCTACCGAAATCAACAACAACTAGAAGCGTTGCCGCCCCTCTACAGTTTTCCCTCAACAAAAGCAAACATCTACTGACACTGCGACCATCGAGGACGGGTCCAACAGGCATCCCGCGGCCGCGATCGGCCACGCGAAAATTGCTGTCATCACCGATCATTGATCAACGCAGCAACGGTTCACTCTCTTCTGTGTTACCGTAGTAGCACTACGGCACGCAACGTTCCGTGCGTTCCCGACTGCCGGAGAGTTCGCTCGCCTGTCGGCGAGTTCACCGACCTGCCCAGACCCACGTTTCTTTCCTCCTGGATCACCCGTTCGGCGTTCCTGCAGATTTCGTCAGACTGGGGACCTTTTCCCAACAATGACAGAGCCATGGTCCGCGTCTGCCCAACCTGCCAGTCGCGATGACGCGGCCAGCTGTCCCGCTTCGAACCACGGGCTACAGAGGTCACACGCTTCCACGGTCCTTCGCATGGCTGAATAAGTTTTATTCGCCATGATGCCACGGTCCTTCGCAAGGCTGGATACGTTTTATCCGCTACGACGCACGCAAGGATCCGCTCACGACCAGCACATATTTGGACCTCGCCCGCCAAGTCGAGACAGCATGACCGCCGAGACCACCGACCACCCATCGTCGTTACGCCAACCCGAGTACGACCGCCCGCCAGACCGTCAGCCACCCAGCAGTCTCCGTCTCGAGACTACAGGAGTCATTCGGACAGGCTCGTCAGACCATCTCATCGTTTGACGCCGACCGTTAAAGCGAATTCTGGGGGGGCGCATGTCGCGGTACTACTGAGTGTCCCTTTAACGATGTAGCCGGTGCGGGGCTTTCCTCCTTTGGGAGCGCGGGCGAACGCGATGACGCGGGTTAATGCGATGACGTCACGTCGCATATCACGTGACCGTCCCAAGCGCGGGCAAACGCGATGACGTCATCACGCAAGTCATGTGACAACCCAAGCGTGGGAAGAACGCGATGACGCCATCACGCAGTCCACGGGACTGCATACTCGGTCCTCGTGGCGTCTCCGTCTGGTGAAGACCTATTTTATGGCTCTCCTGTACCTAGCTCTGTAACCTGTTTGAATTCCTCTGTTCCTGCATTAAAAACCTTTTTGATTGTTCTCCTGGAGTCGAACTCGATTATTAAGTCGGAATTCGTCCAATACCTACATCGGTGACCACGAATACCTACAATATATTCAAATAATTTAGACCTAGTTAACAGCAATTATATAAATAATCACCTGAGGAGGTTTTTTTTAAAGAATGGAGGGACAGCTGCGACCCGTAGCCTGTAATTCCTGCACCATGTGTCCCAGAGGCCCACGTGTGCAGAATGTGCCTCCAGCTGCTCGACCTCATGCTGAGGGATTCTGAGCTTGAGGTGCAGCTGGATTCACTGCAGGGTATACAGGTGGCTGAGTGTTTCCTGGATCGCAGGTTCCAGGAGCTGGTCACCCCACAACTAGATAGAGTTCAGAACAGCAAAGTCGGTGGCCATCCGGAAGGATAGGAAAAGGCAGTACAGGAATCCTCTGGGAGTGTGGCACTCTCAAACCGGTATTCAGCATTGAATTCTAGTGAGGATGATGACACGTCAAAGGAGTGCAGTCCTGAGCCAGGCACCGTGAGGCAAAGGACTGCACGGGGGGTACAGCAAAGTGTAGGAACACAGTAGTAATTGTGGAATTGGATAGTCTGGGAGACAGACAGGCAGTTCTGCTACCACCGTGAGTCCCGTATGGTATGTGGCCTCCCTGGTGCCAGGGTAAGGGACATCATGGAGAGGGTGCAGAACATTCTGCGGGGGTGGGGGGAGGGGAAGAGCCAGAAGTCGTGGTCCGTGTCAGAACCAATGTCCTAGGGAGGAAGAGGGTTGAAGTCCCGCACTCAGAGTTTAAGGAGCTAGGGAGGAAGTTAAAAAGCAGGACCTCAAAGGTAGTAATCTCTGGATTACTCCCAATGCCACGTGCTAGTGAGAGTAGAAATAGGAGGATATGGCAGGCTAATTCATGGCTAGAGACATGGTGCAGGAGGGAGGGCTTCAGATTCCTGAGACATTGGGACCAGTTGTGTGGCAGGAGGGACCTGTTCAAGATGGACGGGTTGCTCCTGAACAAAGCTGGGACCAATATTCTTGCGGACAGGTTAACTAGTGCTCTGGGGGTAGGTTTAAACTAACGTGGCAGGGGGTTGGGCACGAGGATGTAATATTAAAAAGTAGAAACAAGGTACACAGAGGACTGTGAGAGACAGAGTTAGAAATAATACAGAATTAGGTGGGATCATAGAAAATATTTCCTCCTCCAGTTAGTTATCTGCTCCTTGTCCAGTTATCAGGAGGAACTGATAAAAGAGGTCTAAGGTAGATTTGGCGGGCATGTGTGTAAATGCACAAAGTGTGGTTAATAAGGTTGGTAGGAGCAAATAGCCACATGGGAATATGATGTAGGGGCGATAACTTAGATCTGGCTCAAAAAAGATGAGGATTGGATGCTTAATATTCCGGGTACAAGGTATTCAGGAAACAGAGGGAAGGAAAAAAAAAGGAGGGGTAGCATTTTTGATAAAGGAAAATATTACAGAGCTAGAAAGAGAGAATGACCTTGAGGGGTCAAAGGCAAAATCTATTTGGTTGGAGTTAAGAAATAATAAAGGAGTTATTCAGCTACTTCGTGTATTTTGTATAAGTCACCAAATAGTGGGAAGGAGATCGAAGAGCAGATTTTCAGGGAAATTACTGAGAGATGCATGAACTATAGAAAGTGATAATGAAATACTTTAACTACACCAATACAGGAAACTTTGGTTTATCCGGAGGTTAACTGTCCGGAATGCTCGAGCCACTGGCAAAAATCAGGAGCCGTTTCGTTAGGTTTTTTTTCTTTTCATTGCTTTTTTTTCCAGCAGTCAGGCTCTGCAAGGTCTCGCTGAAGCTGTTGCTAAGCTACAGAGACGCTTGCAAGGTACGGCCGACTGTTTAGAAGCTGTTGCTAAGCAACAGGGTTTGTTGCCAGATACGGAGCTCAAAATCTCCGTATATTTCAACATTAGCGCTGGTTTGTCCGGCAGTTTTGATGGGACGGCAACAGCTCGGTCCCGTCGGTGCCGGATAGCACAAAGTTTCCTGTATTGAATGGGGCAGTGATTGTGTTAAGGGCAGAGAGAGGGAGGAATTTCTTAAGTGTATTCAGGAGAACTTTCTTGATCAGTAAGTTCCCTGCCCAACGAGGAAGGTTGGCATTGCTGGATCTAGTCCAGGGAAATAAAGTGGGTCAAGTGGAGATTGTCATATTGGGGGAGCATCTCGGGAATAGGTATCATAATGTTTAGATTAGTTATGGAGAAGAACAAGGAGCAATCTAGAATAAAAATACTTAACTGGAGGAGGGCTAATTTCAGAGAATTGAGGAGATTTGGCCCGGGTAAAATGGAGTCAAAGACTGGCAGGCAGAGGTGTAACGGAGCAATGGGTGGCCTTTAAAGAGGAGATGGTTTGGGTACAGTCTAGGTACATTCGCACAAGGGGGCAAGGGAGGGAAACCAAAGCCAGAGCTCCCTGGATGATGAAGGAGTTAGAGAGTAGGATGAAGCAGAAAAAGGAGGCGTATGACAGATGTCAGTTTGATAATCAGGAGAATCAGGCTGAATATAAAAAGTACAGAGGAGAAGTGAAAAACGAAATAAGAGGCATAAAGAGGTAGTATGAGAAGCGATTGGCGGCTAACATAAAAGGGAATCCAAAGGTCTTCTTAAGGCATATTAACAGTAAAAGGGTTGTCAATAGGTATGAGGGGCAAGTTGGCTAAGGTAGATTGGGAAATAAGATTAAAAGGTATGACAAACATTGAAAGAAATATTCCAAAATTCTCAATGACTATGCACTCCACTGAGAAATAAAAACTGCATGGGTAAAGTGATCCATCCATGGCTAACGAAAGAAGTTAACAATAGTATTAAATTAAAAGAAGAGGCTCAAGTACTAGGTCCCTTGCTTTTTGTGGCATACATCAATGATTTAGGCATCAATGTAGGAGGCATGATCAAGAAATTTGCAGATGATACAAAAATTGGCCGTGTGGTTGACAGTGAGGAAGAAAACTGTAGACTGCAATTGTACAGGGCTTTGGTGAGACCATACCTGGAGTACTGTGCACAGTTCTGGTCTCCTTATTTAAGGAAGGGCATACTTGCCTTAGATCCACTAGATTGATCCCTGGGATGAGAGGGTTGTCCTATGAAGAGAGATTGAGCCGATACTCTCTGGAGTTTAGGAGAATGAGAGGTGATCTGATTGAAACATAGAAGATTCTGAAGGGGATTGACAGGGTCGATGCGGAGAGGCTGGTTCCCCTGGCTGGAGAGTCTAGAACTAGGGGGCATAGTCTCAGCATAAGGGGTCAGACGTGTAAAACTGAGATGAGGAGGAATTTCTTCACTCAGAGGGTTGTGAATCTTTGGAATTCTCTACCCCGGAGGGCTGTGGAGGCCATAGAGTACAAAAGCCAGGAAGTTAGCTAAACCTATATAAAGCACGAGTTCTATGATTCTATGGTTGGCTGATTTTCGAACAATCTCCGGCTTTTATTTCAAGCAGGTGACTTGCAGCGACTGCAGTGTGTTGTCTTTTCCCTCCTTCTTATTCCAGATTCTATCAAAATTCTTCTTTGTCTGTCACTGTTCAGTTCTGACGAAGGGCTTTGTCTGAAATAATAACCTTTCTTTTCCTGCCTCCACTTGCTGATTGACCTGTTTGCAGCATTTTGGTCTGATTGTTCTACACACTTTCAATAGTCACAATCCTGGGCGCCAACCTCCCTTAATCCCACGGATGCCCAGCCCAGAACCTGTCCCCCCCTGCCCAGAAAACCCCACTACCACCTAGACCCTTCCCCCGTCCCGACCCCGCGACCCTGCCCAGAAACCCCCCTCTCCATGAACCTTTCCCCGCCCAGCAAACCCCATCCAGACCCCGCGACCCTGCCCAGAAACCCCCCTCTCCATGAACCTTTCCCCGTCCAGACCCCACGACCCTGCCCAGAAACCCCCCTCTCCATGAACCTTTCCCCGCCCAGCAAACCCCGTCCAGAACCCGCGACCTTGCCCAGAAACCCCCCTCTCCATCAACCATTCCCCGCCCAGAACCGGCCAGGGTCAGGATAGTGTGACGAGAAGTGAGGCAAGTACGGGGATCCAGGAGGTAGTGTTGGAGGAGCCGCAGCCCTTGCACTTGTCCAACAGGTTCGAGGCTCTTACTCCCTGTGAGGATGGGAACAGGGACTGCGGGGAGGATGAGCAACCTGGCCACAGCACCGGGGAGCGGGGGGCCATTCAAGTGGGGGGTGTTAAAAGAAATGTTGTAGTGGTAGGGGATAGTATCGTTAGGGGGATAGATAGAGTTCTTTGCAGCCGAGAGCGAGAGTCCCGAAGGCTGTGTTGCCTGCCCGGTGCCAGGGTTAAGGACATCTCCTCTGGACTGGAGAGAAACTTGGAGTGGGAGGGGGAGGATCCAGTTGTCGTGGTCCATGTTGGTACCAACGACATAGATAGGACAAGGAAGGAGGTTCTGCTGAGGGAGTTTGAGCAGCTAGGGGCCAAATTAAAAAGCAGAACCACAAGGGTAATAATCTCTGGATTATTACCTGAGTCACGAGCGAATTTGGCTAGGACAAATAAAATTAGAGAGTTAAATGCGTGGCTCAAAGACTGGTGTGGGAGAAATGGGTTTTGCTTCCTGGGACACTGGCACCAGTACTGGGGCAGGAGGGAGCTGTTCCGTTGGGACAGGCTTCACTTGGCCAGTGCTGGGACTAGAGTCCTGGCGGATCATATAACTAGGGCTGTAGAGAGGGCTTTAAACTAACTAGTGGGGGGGGAGGTTCCGAGAGAGCAAATAATAAAAATGACAACAGAGAAGGTCATAGACTTAGGTAGCAGTGGGGAAATTAAAAACCAGAGCGTGTCAGGAAGGGGCAGAAGGTATGGAGTAAAAGGTAAAGTAATAAAAAGGGCAAAAGCAGGAACTAAGTGTCACAAAACATCTTTGAAAGTTCTCTATCTGAATGCACGTAGCATTCGTAACAAAATAGACGAGTTAATGGCACAAATAACTACATATGGGTATGATCTTGTGGCCATTACAGAAACATGGCTGTAGGGTGACAATGCCTGGGAATTAAACATACCAGGTTATTTAACGATCAGGAAGGACAGGCAGGAAGGAAGGGGAGGTGAGGTGGCTATGTTAATAAAGGAAGGAATCACTGTAATACAGAGAAATGATATTGGGTCAAAAGATCAGGATAATGAAAGAGTTTGGGTGGAGGTAAGGAATAATAAGGGGAAAAAAACACTAGTGGGCGTAGTCTATAGGCCTCCGAACAGTGGCAACTCTGTTGGACGGAGTATCAATCAGGAAATAGTTGAGGCTTGTAATAAGGGAACATCTATAATTATGGGGGATTTTAACTATCATATTAATTGGACAAATCAAATTCGGCAGGGCTGCCTTGAGGATGAGTTCATTGAGTGTATTAGGGATGGGTTTCTTGAGCAGTATGTAACTGAACCGACCAGGGGGCAAGCAACCTTAGATCTGGTCCTGTGTAACGAGACAGGATTAATTAAAAATGTCCTAGTAAAGGATCCCCTTGGAATGAGTGACCATAACATGGTTGAATTCCATATTCAATTAGAGGGTGAGAAGGTTGGATCTCAAACAAGCGTGCTAAGAATCACAGAAACCCCACAGTGCAGATAGAGGCCATTTCGGCCCATCGAGCCTGCACCGGCACATATCACACCCTATCCCCGTAACCCCACGTATTTAATCCCCCTAACACGAAGGGTCAATTTATCATAGCCAATCAACCTAACCCGCACATCTTTGGGCTGTGGGAGGAAACCGGAGCACCCGGAGGAAACCCACGCAAACACGGGGAGACTTGAGTAAAGGAGCTTGAATAAAGGAGACTATGAAGGTATGAGAGCGGAATTGAGTAGTGTGGATTGGGAAAAGAGATTAAAGGGTAAGACGATACATGATCAGTGGCGTACATTTAAGGAGTTATTTTACAACTTCCAAAAAAAATATATTCCACTGAGAAGAAAAGGGTGTAAAAGAAAAGACAGCCATCCGTGGCTAAGTAAAGAAATTAAGGATAGTATTTGACTAAAAACAAGGGCATATAAGGTAGCCAAATCTAGTGGGAGGATAGATTGGGAAAACTTTAAAAGACAGCAAAAAATAACAAAAAGATTGATTAAGAAAGGGAAGATAGATTACGAAAGTAATTTAGCAAAAAATATAAAAACAGATAGTAAGAGTTTTTATCTATATATATATAAAGCGGCTCTTCTGTCTGTCCCGATGTCTGTCTGTCTGTCCGTCCGTTCTCTATACGTTTGAAAGTTACAGAGCGTACCGACGCGCGCGTCGCCTCAAAAGAAAGCTTGCGATTCCGGACCGGTCTTGGCGTATTTACGTTTCGGCCGGACAAAAATCCCGCCCGCGGTATCCCAAAAACGTTCAGCGTTCCGCTCATTAGCATCTCATTAGCGACCGTGTGACGTCGAGGTCCACCAATCGGACGGCGGGTTCCTTCCGACAGTTGAGTGTCGAGTGACTCGACAATTGACCAATCCTACGCTTCGGTGACCTGACCGGTCGACCAATCGGTGCGTGTGTGGGCGGGCCTTATCCTTCTGAACCGAGGTGAGTGGCCGCCATCTTGATTTTTCACAATTTTCCCCCCCACACTTTCTGTGTGTTAGGGAATCATTTTAATGATGTGTTAGGGAATTAAATAACAAATTAATAGGGGGGGGGGGGGGGGAGAGCCTCGGGAAATCACGGGGGGGGGGGGGAAAGAGAGCCTCGGGAAATCGCGGGGGGGGGGGGGGGGGGGGGGGAGAGCCTCGGGAAATCGCGGGGGGGGGCGAGCCTCGGGAAATCGCGGGGGGCTCGCGCCGCCCGCACTGACCGCGCATGCACCGCCTGCACTGACCGCGCATGCGCCGCCCGCACTGACCGCGCATGCGCCGCCCGCCCGCCCACAGCGGCCGTCCATCAGCCGCGCGATACGCGGGGGACCTCAGCTCCGGACCTCAGGCGCTAGGCAGGGGGAGGGGCCAGAGAGAGGGACAGAGGGGAGTGGGGGAGGGGAGGGGTGGGAGGGAGGGAGAGGAGGGGAGGGGAGGGAGAGGAGGGGAGGGAGGGATAGGACAGGGAGAGGACATGACAGGGAGAGGGAGGACACACAGGGGCAGGGAGACCAAGCGCCCCAAAATTGCCCTCGCAACGCGGGGCTCCCCAGCTAGTAGTTATATAAAAAGAAAAAGGGTGGCTAAAGTAAATGTTGGTCCCTTAGAGGATGAGACCGGGAAATTAATGGTGGGAAATATGGAGATGGCAAAAACACTGAATGAATATTTCATATCAGTCTTTACAGTAGAAGACACTAAGAATATCCCAACACTGGACAAACAGGGGGCTAAAGGGGGGGGAGGAGCTAAACACGATCAAAATCACTAAGGAAGTGGTACTTGGTAAAATAATGGGACTCAAGGCAGATAAATCACCTGGACCTGATGGCTTACATCCTAGGGTCTTGAGGGAAGTGGCGGTAGGGATTGTGGATGCATTGGTAATAATTTTCCAAAACTCCCTGGACTCGGCAAAGGTCCTGGCAGACTGGAAAACTGCAAATGTAACACCCTTATTTAAAAAGGGCAGTAGACAGAAGGCTGGAAACTATAGACCGGTTAGCCTAACATCTGTGGTAGGTAAAATTTTGGAGTCCATTATTAAGGAGACCGTAACAAGACATTTGGAAAATCATAATTTAATAGGACAAAATCAGCATGGTTTTATGAAGGGGAAGTCATGTTTGACAAATTTGCTGGAGTTCTTTGAGGAAGTAACATATAGGGTAGATAAAGGGGGACCAGTGGACGTAGTGTATTTAGACTTCCAAAAGGCATTTGACAAGGTGCCACACAAAAGATTACTGCTTAAGATAAAAAATCACAGGATTGGGAGTAATATTCTGGCATGGATAGAGGATTGGCTATCTAACAGAAGGCAGAGAGTTGGGATAAATGGTTCATTCTCAGACTGGCAATCAGTAACTAGTGGTGTTCCGCAGGGGTTAGTGCTGGGTCCCCAACTCTTTACAATCTATATTAACGATATGGAGGAGTGGACCGAGTGTAACATATCAAAGTTTGCAGATGATACTAAGATGGGAGGGAAAGTAGTGAGTGAGGAGGACATAAAAAACCTGCAAGGGGACATAGACAGGCTAAGCAAGTGGGCAGAGATTTGGCAGATGGATTACAATACTGGAAAGTGTGAGGTTATGCACTTTGGCAGGAAAAATCGTAGAGCAAGTTATTATCTTAATGGCAAGAAACTGGAAAGTGCTGAAGTACAAAGGGATCTGGGGGTCCTGGTGCACGAAACTCAAAAGGTTAGTATGCAGGTGCAGCAAGTGATTAAGAAGGCCAATGGAATGTTGGCTTTCATTGCTAGGGGGATAGAATATAAAAATAGGGAGGTATTGCTTCAGTTGTACAAGGTATTGGTGAGACCGCACCTGGAATACTGCATACAGTTTTGGTGTCCATACTTAAGAAAGGACATACTTGCTCTCAAGTCAGTACAAAGAAGGTTCACTCGGTTAATCCCGGGGATGAGGGGATGGACATATGAGGAGAGGTTGAGTAGATTGGGACTCTACTCATTGGAGTTCAGAAGAATGAGAGGCGATCTTATTGAAACATATAAGATTGTGAAGGGGTTGGATCGGGTGGATGCGGGGAGGATGTTCCCGATGATGGGTGAAACTCGAACTAGGGGGCATAGTCTTAGACTAAGGGGCTGCTCTTTCAAAACTGAGATGAGGAGGAACTACTTCACTCAGAGGGTGGTAGGTCCATGGAATATGCTGCCCCAAAAAGCTGTAGAAGCTACATCATTACATAAATTTAAAATAGAAATAGACAGTTTCCTAGAAGTAAAGGGAATTAAGGGTTATGGGGAGCGGGCAGGAATTTGGACATGAGTCTAGGTTCGGATCGGTCATGGCCCTGTGGGTAGCGGAGCGGGCCCAGGGGCCGTGTAGCCTGATCCTGCTCCTATTGCGTGTGTCTAATTCTGTTAGATTCAGGAGATGGTTCTGTGATAGTGGATTGGCGGTTAGGATCAGATCAGCCATGATCTTATTGAGGGGCTCGAGGGGCCGATTGGCCTACTCCTGCTCCTATTTCTTATGTTCTTCTGTTCTTAGAACACCTCATCCAGAACCTGCCCACCTGCCAGACCCCTCCCTGCCCAGGAACACCCCCAGTACTCACTCTGATCACCTCCCCCTCCCGCCTCTATGCTCACTCTGCACCCTCCGCCACCGCCCCAGTACTCACTCTGTACAGAAGTTCCTCAGGTGTCAGCACCTTCCCGTCTTCATCCAACCTGCAAAAATTAACCTTCATTAACCGATGGATTCCGAGCATTCAATTGCGAAAAATAACCACGAACTGCACAGTACCTGCTGGGATTCACCAGCTTGTACAGCACCTGGTACCTCTACACTGCCCCATCAAACACTCCCAGGGCAGGTACAGCACGGGTTAGATACAGAGTAAACCTCCCTTTAAACTGTCCCATCAAACACTCCCAGGGCAGGTACAGCACGGGGTTAGATACACAGTAAAGCTCCCTCTACACTGTCCCATCAAACACTCCCGGGGCAGGTACAGCACGGGTTAGATACAGAGTAAAGCTCCCTCTACACTGTCCCATCAAACACTCCTGGGGCAGGTACAGCATGCGTTAGATACAGAGTAAAGCTCCCTCTACACTGTCCCATCAAACACTCCCGGGGCAGGTATAGCACGGGTTAGATACAGAGTAACGCTCCCTCTACACTGTCCCATCAAACACTCGCAGGGCAGGTACAGCACGGGTTAGATACAGAGTAAAGCTCCCTCTACACTGCCCCATCAAATACTCCCAGGGCAGGTACAGCACGGGTTAGATACAGAGTAAAGCTCCCTTTAAACTGTCCCATCAAACACTCCCAGGGCAGGTACAGCACGGGGTTAGATACACAGTAAAGCTCCCTCTACACTGTCCCATCAAACACTCCCGGGGCAGGTACAGCACGGGTTAGATACAGAGTAAAGCTCCCTCTACACTGTCCCATCAAACACTCCTGGGGCAGGTACAGCACGGGTTAGATACAGAGTAAAGCTCCCTCTACACTGCCCCATCAAACACTCCCAGGGCAGGTACAGCATGGGTTAGATACAGAGTAAAGCTCCCTCTACACTGTCCCACCAAACACTCCCGGGGCAGGTACAGCACGGGTTAGATACAGAGTAAAGCTCCCTCTACACTGTCCCATCCAACACTCCCAGGGCAGGTACAGCACGGGTTAGATGCAGAGTAAAGCTCCCTCTACACTGCCCCATCAAACACTCCCAGGGCAGGTACAGCATGGGTTAGATACAGAGTAAAGCTCCCTCTACACTGTCCCATCAAACACTCCCGGGGCAGGTACAGCACGGGTTAGATACAGAGTAAAGCTCCCTCTACACAGTCCCATCAAGCACTCCCAGGGCAGGTACAGCACGGGTTAGATACAGAGTAAAGCTCCCTCTACACTGCCCCATCAAACACTCCCAGGGCAGGTACAGCACGGGGTTAGATACACCGTAAAGCTCCCTCTATACTGCCCCATCAAACACTCCCAGGGCAGGTACAGCACGGGGTTAGATACACAGTAAAGCTCCCTCTACACTGCCCCATCAAACACTCCCAGGGCAGGTACAGCATGGGTTAGATACAGAGTAAAGCTCCCTCTACACTGTCCCATCAAACACTCCCGGGGCAGGTATAGCACGGGTTAGATACAGAGTAAAGCTCCCTCTACACTGTCCCATCAAACACTCCCAGGGCAGGTACAGCACGGGTTAGATACAGAGTAAAGCTCCCTCTACACTGTCCCCATCAAACACTCCCAGGGCAGGTACAGCACGGGTTAGATACAGAGTGAAGCTCCCTCTACACTGTCCCATCAAACACTCCCAGGGCAGGTACAGCACGGGTTAGATACAGAGTAAAGCTCCCTCTACACTGTCCCATCAAACACTCCCAGGGCAGGTACAGCACAGGTTAGATACAGAGTAAAGCTCCCTCTACACTGTCCCCATCAAACACTCCCAGGGCAGGTACAGCACGGGTTAGATACAGAGTAAAGCACCCTCTACACTGTCCCCATCAAACACTCCCAGGGCAGGTACAGCACGGGTTAGATACAGAGTAAAGCTCCCTCTACACTGCCCCATCAAACACTCCCAGGGCAGGTACAGCACGGGTTAGATACAGAGTAAAGCTCCCTCTACACTGTCCCATCAAACACTCCCAGGGCAGGTACAGCACGGGTTAGATACAGAGTAAAGCTCCCTCTGCACTGTCCCATCAAACACTCCCGGGGCAGGTACAGCACGGGTTAGATACAGAGTAAAGCTCCCTCTACACTGTCCCATCAAACACTCCCAGGGCAGGTACAGCATGGGTTAGATACAGAGTAAAGCTCGCTCTACATAAGAAATGAGAGCAGGAGTCGGCCATACGGCCCCTCGAGCCTGCTCCGCTATTCAATAAGATCATGGCTGATCATCGACCTCAACTCCACTTTCCCGCCCGATCTCCATATCCTATAAGGGGTCGGCCATTTAATACTGAGATGAGGAGGAATTTCTTCACTCAGAGGGTTGTGAATCTTTGGAATTCTCTGCCCCAGAGGGCTGTGAATGCTGAGTCTTTGAGTATATTCAAGGCTGAAATCGATAGATTTTTGGACTCTGGGGGAATCAAAGGATATGGAGATTGGGCAGGAAAGTGGAGTTGAGGTCGATGATCAGCCATGATCTTATTGAATGGCAAAGCAGGCTCGAGGGGCCGTATGGCCAACTCCTGCTCCTAATTCTTATGGTCTAATCATATTATGATTTTCCAAGTGCCCTGATACCACTTCCTTAACAATGGATTGAGGCATTTCCCCGACGACTGATGTCAGGCTAACTGGCCTGTAGATCACTGCTTTTTCTCCCTCCTTTCTTGAATAGCGGTGTTACATTTGCAATCTTTCAGTCCGCTGGGACCATTCTAGAATCTAGGGAATTTTGGAAGATCAAAACCAATGCATCCACTATCTCGTCAGCCACCTCTTTTAGAACCCTAGGATGTAGGCCGTCAGGTCCAAGGGATTTGTCGGCTTTAATCACATTAGTTTCTCTAGTACTTTTTCCTCTATTTATATTAATTATGTTAAGTCTACACTGTCCCATCAAACACTCCCAGGGCAGGTACAGCACAGGTTAGATACAGAGTAAAGCTCCCTCTACACTGTCCCATCAAACACTCCCAGGGCAGGTACAGCACAGGTTAGATACAGAGTAAAGCTCCCTCTACACTGTCCCATCAAACACTCCCAGGGCAGGTACAGCACGAGTTAGATACAGAGTAAAGCTCCCTCTACACCGTCCCATCAAACACTCCCGGGGCAGGTACAGCACAGGTTAGATACAGAGTAAAGCTCCCTCTACACTGTCCCATCAAACACTCCTGGGGCAGGTACAGCATGGGTTAGATACAGAGTAAAGCTCCCTCTACACTGCCCCATCAAACACTCCCAGGGCAGGTACAGCACGGGTTAGATACAGAGTAAAGCTCCCTTTAAACTGTCCCATCAAACACTCCCAGGGCAGGTACAGCACGGGGTTAGATACACAGTAAAGCTCCCTCTACACTGTCCCATCAAACACTCCCGGGGCAGGTACAGCACGGGTTAGATACAGAGTAAAGCTCCCTCTACACTGTCCCATCAAACACTCCTGGGGCAGGTACAGCACGGGTTAGATACAGAGTAAAGCTCCCTCTACACTGCCCCATCAAACACTCCCAGGGCAGGTACAGCATGGGTTAGATACAGAGTAAAGCTCCCTCTACACTGTCCCACCAAACACTCCCGGGGCAGGTACAGCACGGGTTAGATACAGAGTAAAGCTCCCTCTACACTGTCCCATCCAACACTCCCAGGGCAGGTACAGCACGGGTTAGATGCAGAGTAAAGCTCCCTCTACACTGCCCCATCAAACACTCCCAGGGCAGGTACAGCATGGGTTAGATACAGAGTAAAGCTCCCTCTACACTGTCCCATCAAACACTCCCGGGGCAGGTACAGCACGGGTTAGATACAGAGTAAAGCTCCCTCTACACAGTCCCATCAAGCACTCCCAGGGCAGGTACAGCACGGGTTAGATACAGAGTAAAGCTCCCTCTACACTGCCCCATCAAACACTCCCAGGGCAGGTACAGCACGGGGTTAGATACACCGTAAAGCTCCCTCTATACTGCCCCATCAAACACTCCCAGGGCAGGTACAGCACGGGGTTAGATACACAGTAAAGCTCCCTCTACACTGCCCCATCAAACACTCCCGGGGCAGGTATAGCACGGGTTAGATACAGAGTAAAGCTCCCTCTACACTGTCCCATCAAACACTCCCAGGGCAGGTACAGCACGGGTTAGATACACAGTAAAGCTCCCTCTACACTGTCCCCATCAAACACTCCCAGGGCAGGTACAGCACGGGTTAGATACAGAGTAAAGCTCCCTCTACACTGTCCCATCAAACACTCCCAGGGCAGGGTACAGCCCGGGTTAGATACAGAGTAAAGCTCCCTCTACACTGTCCCATCAAACACTCCCAGGGCAGGGTACAGCACAGGTTAGATACAGAGTAAAGCTCCCTCTACACTGTCCCATCAAACACTCCCAGGGCAAGTACAGCACGGGTCAGATACAAAGTAAAGCGCCTGTTAAAATAGTGACCATTTCCAGTTGACCATCTTCCCATCAGACCCTGCCTGTGTACAGCAAGTTAAAATGTCCTTGTGACGTGCTGGCTCTTGACATTCGAGCTGAGCTTACAGATAACAGGTTTTCTTTGGGAACAGACTGAGCTTGTAGTTGCAAGAACCAGACACTTATAGATAACAGATGGATAACAACAAGATACGATCAGGGACAAGGCCAGTATGTTTGTAATTAGAGCCCGACTTATTGGGTATAATTATAGGACGAGTGGTCAGTGGTTGTTCGAGCTCTCAAGACAATCGGAAGTAGCCAATCACCTTGAAGTCCGCGGGGAAACCAGGTTGTATTAATTGCATGTCATTTAATGTAATACTGTAGAACAGTTGTATAAGAACAATAATGTTATTAGTCAATATATATTGAAGCTTGTTGTTTAAAACCATTCGGCCAGAGTTACGCTGAAGTTTTTGGGGCAGGTCTAACAAACCTTTATTGCTGCAGTAACCGCGGAAAGAAATCCACTAACACTGGCTGCCCTTGGTGGACTCGAGTTAAAGGTTTAAAAATGGGCGAACATAAAGGGAAAAGGGGACCAATTGGTTGTAATCGAGTTATTGAAAGGTAGCCAACCCCTCGAGCATAAACACAGTAACAATCCACCCATACGTGGAAGAATCGGTAGGGTCGTGCACACCCTTGGTAGGGGAAGCAGAAACCCTAGGCAGTCTGTGTGAAAGTGGGTGTGAATGTGTGGAAGTTTACTGATCTACGAATGTTTAACACAGCTAAAAGCAACACTCTCTGTAGTCGTGTCTTTGATTAAAATGCCTAAAATAGTTTTAACATTAATGTCTTTTCTACAAGTATATGCTGTTTTAAACTTGCTAATTGTTTTCTCTATGTATGTATACACACGTGGATTATTTTTGAGATGCTTTGAATCATGTTTTTGGTCTTGAACTGATTTAAAGGGTGTGAATGTTCCTTGGGACCGTGACCACGGAATACAACATAAACATTTGGCACTTTGAGTTCCTAACCCATTACAGGGATCAGGATTTCCAAGGAGCATGATAGTGTGAATATAGTTGTTGAGTATGTTCATTTCAATTTAAGATTGTGCAGCCTGAACTGGGGAAAACTTTGTGATTTACATTTTAAGTTAAAGGTACTGGTTGGAGCTGCACTCATCCAGGCAAGTGGAGAGTATTCCGTCACACTCCTGACTTGTAGATGGTGGAAAGGCTTTGGGGAGTCAGGAGGTGAGACATTCACTGCAGAATACCCAGCCTCTGACCTGCTCTTGTTGCCACAGTATTTATGTGGCTGGTCCAGTTAAGTTTCCGGTCAATGGTGACCCCCCAGGATGTTGATGGTGGGGGATTCGGCGATGGTAATGCTACTGAATGTCAAGGGGCGGTAGTTAAGACTCTCGCTTGTTGGAGATAGTCATTGCCTGGCACTTGTGTGGCGCGAATGTTACCTGCCACTTATCAGCCCAAGCCTGAGTGTCGTTCAGGTCATGCTGCATGCAGGCATGGACTGCTTCATTATCTGAGGAGTTGTGAATGGAACTGAACACTGTGCAATCATCAGCGAACATCCCCACTTCTGACCTTATGTTGGAGGGAAGGTCACTGATGAAGCAGCTGAAGATGGTTGGGCCTAGGACACTGCCCTGAGGAACTCCTGCAGCGATGTCCTGGGGCTGAGATGATTGGCCTCCAACAACCACAACCATCTTCCTTTGTGCTAGGTATGACTCCAGCCAGTGGAGAGTTTTCCCCCTGATTCCCATCGACTTCAATTTTACCAGGGCTCCTTGATGCCACACTCGGTCAAATGCTGCCTTGTTGTCAAGGGCAGTCATTCTCACCTCATCTTTGGAATTCAGCTCTTTTGTCCATGTTTGGACCAAGGCTGTAATGAGGTTGGGAGCCGAGCGGTCTTGGCGGAACCTAAACTGAGCATCGGTAAGCAGGTTATTGGCGAATAAATGCTGCTTGATAGCACTGTCAATGACACCTTCCATCACTTTGCTGATGATCGAGTGTAGACTGAAGGGGCGGCAATTGGCCGGGTTGGATTTGTCCTGCCTTTTGTGGACAGGACATACCTGAGCAGTTTTCCACATTGTCGGATAGATGCCAATGTTGTAGCTGTACTGGAACAGCTTGGCTAGAGGCGCGGCTAGTTCTGGAGCACACTCTTCACCACGACAACTGGAATGTTGTCGGGGCCCATAGCCGTTGCTGTATCCAGTGCACTCAGCCGTTTCTTGATATCACGTGGAGTGAATCGAATTGGCTGAAGACTGGCTTCTGTGATGGTGAGGACCTCAGAAGGAGGCCGATATGGATCATCCACTCGGTACTTCTGGCTGAAGATGGTTGCAAACGATTCAGCCTTGTCTTCTGCACTCGCGTGCTGGGCTCCACCATCATTGAGGATGGGGATGTTCATGGAGCCGCCTCCTCTTCCCGTTAGTTGTTTAATGGTCCACCAACATTCATGACTGGATGTGGCAGGACTGCAGAGCATTGATCTGATCAGCTGATTGCAGGATCGCTCAGCTTTGTCTATAGCATGCTGCCTCTGCTGTTTAGCATGCATGTAGTCCTGAGTTGCAGCTTCCCCAGGTTGACACCTCATTTTTAGGGACACCTGGTGCTGCTCCTGGCATGTTCTTCTGCACTCCTCATTGAACCTGGCTTGATGATAATGGTAGAGTGAGGGATTTGTGTCAGCCATTGCCAAGTTGGTAGCACCCTTGCCTCTGAATCAGAAGGTTGTGGGTTGAAGTCTCACTCCAGGGACTTGAGCACAATAATCTAGGCCAACATTCCAGTGCCGTCTTTTGGTGAGACATACCCAGGGGTGGTGATGGAGGAGTCTGGGACATTGGCTGAAAGGTATGATTCTGTGAGTATGACGATGTCAGGCTCTTGCTTGACTAGTCTGTGGGACAGCTCTCCCAATTTGGCACAAGTCCCCAGATGTTAGTGAGGAGGACTTTGCAGGGTCGACTGGGCTGGGTGTGCCGTTGTCATGTCCGAAGCCGGTGCCGAGGTCGAAGCCAGGTGGTCCGTCTGGTTTTATGCTTATTGTTTTCGTAGCGGTTTTTTACAACTGAGAGGCTTGCTCGGCCATTTCAGAGGGCAGTTAAGCTTCAACCACATTGCTGTGTGTCTGGAGTCACACAGACCGGGTAAGGACGACAGATTTCCTTCCCATTAGTGAACCAGATGGGTTTTTACGACAATCCGGTAGTTTCATGGTCACCATTACTGATACTAGCTTTTTATTCCCAGCTGCCGTGGTGGGATTTGAACTCAAGTCTCTGGATCATTAGTCCCGTAAAGACAGGAGGTTTCTTAACCTGTCCCATTACCATCTCCTTTTGCCTCGCACCATCTCAATGTCTCTCAATCTCTCCTGCCTTCCACCCTATCACAGACCGTCCCTTTTGTTCTTTCCTCCCCTCCCCCCTTTCCCTACACTTGCTTAAAAACCTGTTCCATCTCCAGCTTTTTCCAGTTCTGACGAAGGGTCAGCGACCTGAACCGTTAACTCTGTTTCTCTCGCCTCAGATGCTGCCTGACCTGCTGAGTGTTTCCAGCGTTTTCTGTTTTTATTACAAGTTACAGTTGCTGGTATAGATCAATTTGAATGTCTCCAAAGCACCTTGTTTTAATTGGATAACAGCTAAAGATTGTTATCGTTTTATACAGTTTAAATTAAGATGCGTGGTCTTGTTTTAAATCAATTCGAATGTTTACAAAGCACTGGTTTCTTCATTTGGTTACTGGAAGTCTGAGACTTGCTATTGTGATTGACTCCATCCCCACCCAGGTAACCAGTAATTGGAATTTGTAAACTGGGTTGAGAGAAAAAGCACTAAATTAATCTACGATGGAATAAAGAAGAAAGGGAAAGATTCTTCCCCTTTTCTACTGTCACAAGCTGCAGGAGATCTTTTGTTTCCACCGTACTGTCTCGAAGAGCCTGTGTGAATGCTTCACAGCCCACCAGCTGTGGGAGGTGCCACCATTAACCCTTTTGTGTAGAAATGTTACAAAGATTTTGTTTAGATCTGAATACTAATATTTTCTTCAGTTATATTCAGTTTTTTTAGTCCTTTGGAAAGGCGCCTGAAGAAATAAAAAAAATGTAATTTTCTGGGTTTTTGTAAGCATGTGCTATTTTGATATTTTTCTCTGTTGTGCAGTATGTTTAGTTAATAAAATATTGGCCCGAATTAAATTGGAATTATTGAGGTTAACTAATCTATTAAATTGTGAAAACCAGATTTTCATTGTGGCCAGTGAAATTCTGATTACTGTAAATTATCCGTGATTCTATATGGAGGTATCTGATGTGATGAGACGATCAGTTCAAAAATTGGTAGTTTTGAATTTCTTAAATGTTTTATGATTTGAAGTGGAAGATGTTAATGTTGAGTGTAATTGACGTGGTTTTGTGCCTCTAAGATTTTAGGACATTTGAGGTGATTGTGCTTGTTTAATCACCTTGGTTGTATTGGAATGTGATAGCGGTCAGTAGACTGACAGCACTGTTAGATCTTGTGACTGACTGGTCAGAAAAAAGTACCGGGAAGAACAAGAATGATTAAAGGATCTCCTGCTATCTCTATGACAACAATATGGAAAATCTTGAGGTTGGGCACCTGTTAAATAAACGCTAAATGTTTTGAAAACAATTGGAGTTTAATTTGGAAAAATAAAAAGGCTGTCTTTCCTGATGAAAATGTTTTTGAAAAGCTAATTGTGACGTAACTAATGATTTCTATTGTTTTAACGGATTTTCAAATCCTAATGATGGAAAACAAAACGTTTGGTGGAATCTCTGCGCAAGTTTTAAAGGTACAAAGACTGGAAAAAAAACAAATGGAGTTTGGTTCTTTTTCAGTCGGCAAAATTTTTAAAAAGTGTAAGTAACGCAAGTCCACGCGTCTGACGATATCTTCTGATAAAACATGCAAAGACGTTAAACCCTTTCTACCGGCAGCTGTTTTAAATTCACCAAAACGTCTTTTGTGTTGCTGAATGTAAATATATATCCTGGGCATTATTAAATTTAAAGTTTCTTAATTTAAGTGGGTATGTCGCCATGGTGATAGAAGGAAATCATGAATTGGCAAATTAACCCGTTGGGCTCTCTTATTTAAGAAGAGCCACATTGGATTCTCTGTTATTTTTCAAAAGTTTTCTGCACTCTATGAATGTTGAGGGCGTAGCAAGGGATCCGGCAGTTTTAAGAATTTAACACCTTATCCGCAGACAGCAGCAGATATCAAATGTCACAGCGTGGCAACGATCTGGACTAAGACTTTGCCTTTCCAAAGATTCGGCATTAACCCATTCAGGGTCGTTTGTTATGTTCCGAGACAGAGTGCTCGAGGGTGTTGGGGGGGGGGGGGGGGGGGTGGCGAATGTGGGCGTTACCTCCAAAACTAACTGCAAAGCACTTCTGTCTCCAATCTAAAACTACCAAGCCTGGGCATCATTTGTTTCTGAGACTGGAACATAGCAGGTAAATTGATTGGAGTTGATGTTTCACTCACGCACTCAAGAAGGGAAATTTTACCTGACGTTTAAGGGGACGATCACATTTTAAAAAAAAGAGTGCAATCTAGGTGGTTCTTGCCCAGTGCTGTGTATCAAGAAAAAAGTTTCTATGGAGAAATAAAATTGAACATTGACAAATACCGTCAGTCCAACAATACTGCTCTTTGGATTTGCGATAATTGTGAAATGACAAAATGGAGTCAGGCACAATATAGCAGGTTATTTTGGAAAATAAAAGGTCCAAGAGGCGGTTCGGTTAAGTAGAATAAACAAACTTGCTGCACCTGCATGTTAACTTTCTGTGATTCATGTACAAGGACACCCAGGTCCCTCTGAGTGCAAACATTTCCCAGTCTCTCACCATTCAAAAAATATTCTGCTTTTTTGTTTTTCCTACCAAAGTGCATAACTTCACACTTCCCCACATTGTATTCCATTTGCCATGTCCTTGCCCACTCAGTCAACCTGTCTATAACTCTCTGCAGCCTCTTTGCATCCTCCTCACAGATTACTTTCCCACCTAACTTTGTATCAGCAGCAAACTTGGATGAAGAGACTGAGTGTAATGTATCCAAGTCATTAATATAGATTGTAAATAGCTGAGGCCCAAGCACTGATCCCTGTGGCACCCCGCTAGTTACAGCCTGCCAACCCGAAAAAGTCCTGTTTATTCCTACTCTGTTTTCTGTCCATTAACCAATCCTCAATCCATGCTAATATATTACTCCCAATCATGAGTCCTAATTTTGTGTAATAACCTCTTGTGTGGCACCTTATCGAATGCTTTTTGAAAATCCAAATACACTACATCAACTGGTTCCCCCTTATCCATCCTACTAGTTACATCTTCAAAAAAATCTAACAGATTTGTCAAACATGATTTCCCTTTCTCTGCCTAATCATATTATGATTTCTAAGTGCCCTGTTACCACGTCCCTAATAATAGATTTGAGCATTTTGCCTACTACTGATGTGAGGCTAACTGGCCTATAATTCCCCGTTTTTTCTCTTCCTCCTTTCTTAAATAGCGGGGTTATGTTTGCTACTTTCCAATCCTTGGGGACTGTTCCAGAATCTAGGGAATTTTGGAAAATTAATACCAATGCATCCACTATCTCTGCAGCTACCTCTTTTAAAACCCTAGGATGTAGGTCACCAGGTCCAGGGGATTTGTCGCCACTTAGTACTGGAGAAATTAATGGGACGATGTCTTTTCTTATACTGATTTCTTTATGTTCCTCATTCTCTCTAGACCCTTGGTTCCCCACTATTTCCAGAATGTTTTTTGTGTCTTCTAGCATGAAGTCAGATACAAAGTATTTGTTTAATGTCTCTGCCACTTCCTTGTTGCCCATTATAATTTCTCCTGCCTTTGCCTCTAACAGGCCCACGTTTACTTTAACTAATCTCGTCCTATTTACATACCTATAGAAACATTTACAATCTGCTTTTATGTCTCTTGCTAATTTACTCTCATTCTTTTTTCTCTTTCCTGGTCAATTTCTTGGTCCTCCTTTGTTGAATTCTAAAATCCTCCCAATCCTTATTACTCTTTTTGGCAACATTATAGTTACTTTGATCTAATACTATCTTTAACTTCTTTTGTTAGCCACGGTTGGACTACTTTTCCTGTGGGGTTTTTGTGCCTTAAATTGTAAATTATGTATTAATTCTTTAAATGCTAGTCATTGCTCATCTACCATCATACATTTTAATGTAGTTTCCCAATCTATCTTAGCCAACTCGCCCCTCATACCTACATAATTTGCTTTGTTTAGATTTAAGACCCTAGTTTCAGAGTTAACTAAATCACTTTCAAACTCAATATAAATTTCTATCATATTATGGTCACTCTTCCCTAAAGGCTCCTTTACTACAGGGTTATTAATTAACCCTTTCTCATTGCACAATAGTAGATCTAAAATAGCCTGTTCCCTAGTTGGTTCCTCAACATACTGATCTAGAAAACTATCTTGTATACATTCCATGAACTCGTCCTCCACACTATTACTGCAAATTTGGTTTGCCCAGTCTATTTGTAGATTAAAGTCCCCCATGATTACAGTATTACCCTTGTTACATGCGCCTCTAATTTCCTGATTTATACTCTGCCCTACATTACAACTACTGTTTGGGGGTCTATAAACAACGCCCACCAATGTTTTCTGCCCTTTGCTGTTTGTTATGGCACGGATATGTGGTCGGAAGCTCATTTCAGGGTCAAATATGTCACCAAGGTTCAGCCTCAGGCAGATGCCAGGGAGAGGGATGGAGTCGGCGGCTAGGGAACGGAGTTTGTGGCAGGGACTGGAGAAAATGGCTTCGGTCTTCCCAATAGTTAATTGGAGAACATTTCTGCTCATCCAGAACTGGATGTCAGACAAGCAATTCAGAGACAGTGGAGGGTTCGAGAGAGGTGGTGGTGAGGTGATAATGGGTGAATTGGAATCAATCCAAAGGGGTTAGGGAAAAGATGTGTGAGGGCATCCATGAGTAACATAACACAAGAAATAGGAGCAGGAGTCGGCCATTTGGCCCCTTGAGCCTGCTCCACCATTTAATGAGATCATGGCTGATCTGATCTTGGACTCAGCTCCATTTTCCTGTCTGCTCCCCATAACCCATCGCTCCCTTATTTGGAACAAAAAAAAATCTGGGAAAATTCCTCTGCCACCCATCTAGGCGATCAAACCAGGAGATCACTCTGGCCCTTTTGCATACACTGCCCCCTTGTCCTGATTCTTATCTCATGGATCAGGAGTTGTGTATGCTTTAAGCTATTCAAAAATGGTGGTAGAGAAAAAGCAGGGAATTATAGACCGGTAAGCCTGACATCGGTAGTGGGGAAAATGCTAGAGTCTATTATAAAAGATGTAATAGCAGAGCACTTGGAAAGCAGTGACAGGATCGGACAAAGTCAACATGGATTTACAAAAGGTAAATCATGCTTGACTAATCTACTGGATTTTTTTGAGGATGTAATTGGTAAAATAGATAAGGGAGAACCAGTGGATGTGGTGTATTTGGACTTTCAGAAGGCTTTCGAAAAGGTCCCACATAAGAGATTAGCGTGCAAAATTAAGGCACATGGGATTGGGGGCAAGGTATTGACTTGGATAGAGAACTGGTTGGCGGACAGAAAGCAAAGAGTTGGAATAAATGGGTCGTTTTCCGAGTGGCAGGCAGTGACTAGTGGGGTACCGCAAGGATCAGTCCTAGGACCCCAGCTGTTCACAATATATATTAACTAGCTGAAGTGCCCGGCGGTGCCGAGGCTTTTTCGAGGGCATGTTGTTGTTGGAAGAGAGAGAGCGACAGGGGGGGGGAGGGGGGGGAAAAGAGAGAAGAGCGCGACTGGGGGGGAAGAGAGAGAGCGACTGGGGGGTAGAGAGAGAGCGACTGGGGGGAAGAGAGAGAGAGACTGGGGGGAAGAGAGGGCGGGGGGAAAAGAGAGGGGGGGGGAAAGAGAGGGGGGGAAAGAGAGGGGGGGAAAGAGAGGGGGGGAAAGAGAGGGGGGGAAAGAGAGGGGGGGAAAGAGAGGGGGGAGCGGGTGGGGGGGGAAGAGAGTGGGGGGAGAGAGAGAGGGGGGAGAGAGAGAGGGGGGAAGAGAGAGAGGGGGGAAGAGAGAGAGGGGGGAAGAGAGAGAGGGGGGAAGAGAGAGAGGGGGAAGAGAGAGAGGGGGGAAGAGAGAGAGGGGGGAAGAGAGAGAGGGGGGAAGAGAGAGAGGGGGGAAGAGAGAGAGGGGGGAAGAGAGAGAGGGGGAAGAGAGAGAGGGGGGAAGAGAGAGGGGGGGGAAGAGAGAGGGGGGGAAGAGAGAGGGGGGGAAGAGAGAGGGGGGAAGAGAGAGGGGGGGAAAGAGAGAGGGGGGGGAAGAGAGAGGGGGGGGGAAGAGGGGGGGAAGAGAGGGGGGGAAGAGAGAGGGAGAAGAGAGAGGGGGAAGAGAGGACGGGGGGGAGGGGGAGGGAGGGCGGGCGGGCGGGGGGGAGGGAGGGGGAGGGGAAGGGAGGGAGGGCTTGAGGCTGAGAGACGGCCACGGCCACGCCCGGTTGCCGGGGTAACCCTGCCGCGCCGCCCCGCACTCCCGAGAGCCCCGCTCTCGAAGCCCCAGCCGCCCCGCCCCGCACTCCCGAGAGCCCCGCTCTCTGAGCCCGTCCCGCACTCCCGAGAGCCCCGCTCTCTGAGCCCGCCCCGCACTCCCGAGAGCCCCGCTCTCCAAGCCCCAGCCGCCCCGCACTCCCGTTGCCGGGGTAACCCTTCCCGCTCACCAAGGCCGAGATCCGCACTCTCGAGAGCCCCGCCCGAGCCGAGCGCGGAACAGAGTCTCACCTGCTCCTGCTGCGCGCACACCCTGCCCCTCGTGGCTGACGCCGTTGCCCCGGGTAACGTGACACCGGGTTTGGGGGGGGGGGGGGTGAGGAGCTTAGCAGCAGCCCAATTACCTAGCTCGGGCCTGGCTGGGCAAGAAAGGCCCAGGCTTTCAGGCCTAAGAAAAAAACGGGGAAAGGTAGGAAAAAGAATCTTCAGGTTAGATAAAATATTTACAAATGAGTGATTTATTTTAAAACAATTTAATAAATTCAATTTTATTTTGCTGGAAATGGATATTTGAAAAGAAAGACGCAGAAAGCAGGAAAAAGAATGGAAGCAAGATGGCGGCTACTCACCTCGGTTCAGAACGATAAGGCCCGCCCACACACGCACCGATTGGTCGACCGTCAGGTCACCAAAGCGTAGGATTGGTCAGTCGTCTCGTCACTCGACCGTAGGAGGGCCCGGCCGCACGCGGCAGCAAGCCGCCGTACGATTGGTCGACCTTGAGGTCACTCTGTCGCTAATGAGCGGAATGTTGAAGGTTTTTCGGATACTGCGGGCGCGATTTTAGCCCGGCCGAAACGTAAATACGCTTAAGACCGTTTTGGAAAGGTAAGCTTTCTTTCGACGTAACGCACGCGTAGGTACGCCCTGTAACTTTCGAGCGCATAGCCCGACAGACGCACACGCGATGACAGACAGAATGACAGACAGACAGAAGCATCGATTTATATATATAGAAGACTAGCTGAAGTGCCCGGCGGTGCCGAGGCTTTTTCGAGGGCATGTTGTTGTTGGAAGAGAGAGAGAGAGAGCGACTGGGGGGGGGGGGGGGGGCGGGGGGGGAGAGAGAGAGAGAGAGAGAGAGAGAGAGAGCGCGACTGGGGGGGGGGGGGGAAGAGAGAGAGCGACTGGGGGGTAGAGAGAGAGCGACTGGGGGGTAGAGAGAGAGCGACTGGGGGGGGTAGAGAGAGAGCAACTGGGGGGAAGAGAGAGACTGGGGGGAAGAGAGAGACTGGGGGGAAGAGAGAGCGCCGGTGGGGGGAAAGAGAGGGCGGGGGGGGGGGGGAAGGGAGGGGAGGGAGGAAGGGAGGGCTTGAGGCTGAGAGACGGCCACGCCTGGTTGCCGGGGTAACCCTGCCGCGCCGCCCCGCCTTGCACTCCCGAGAGCCCCGCACTCCCGAGAGCCCCGCTCTCCAAGCCCCAGCCGCCCCGCACTCCTGTTGCCGGGGTAACCCTTCCCGCTCACCAAGGCCGAGATCCGCACTCTCGAGAGCCTCGCCCCCCCCCCCGCCCGAGCCGAGCGCGGAACAGAGTCTCACCTGCTCCTGCTGCGCGCGCACCCTGACCCTCGTGGCTGACGCCGTTGCCCCGGGTAACGTGACACCGGGTTTGGGGCGGGGGGGGGGTGAGGAGCTTAGCAGCAGCCCAATTACCTAGCTCGGGCCTGGCTGGGCAAGAAAGGCCCAGGCTTTCAGGCCTAAGAAAAAAACGGGGAAAGGTAGGAAAAAGAATCTTCAGGTTAGATAAAATATTTACAAATGAGTGATTTATTTTAAAACAATTTAATAAATTCAATTTTATTTTGCTGGAAATGTATATTTGAAAAGAAAGACGCAGAAAGCAGGAAAAAGAATGGAAGCAAGATGGCGGCTACTCACCTCGGTTCAGAACGATAAGGCCCGCCCACACACGCACCGCGACCGTCAGGTGACCAAAGCGTAGGATTGGTCAATCGTCCCGTCACTCGACCGTAGGAGGGCCCGGCCGCACGCGGCAGCAACCCGGCGTACGATTGGTCGAGCTCGAGGTCACTCTGTCGCTAATGAGCGGATAATGAGATGCTAATGAGCGCATAGCCGCCCAGACGCACACCTGCAGACAGACAGACAGACAGAAGGACCGATTTATACATATGGATGATCTGGACGAGGGAATTGGATGTAATATCTCCAAATTTGCAGACGACACAAAGCTGGGTGGGAGGGTAAGCTGTGAGGAGGATGTCATGAAACTCCAGTATGATTTGGACAGGTTGGGTGATTGGGCAGAAACATGGCAAATGCACTATAATGTGGATAAATGTGAGGTTATCCACTTTGGTGGCAAAAACAGGAAGGCAGATTATTTGAATGGCAATAGATTGGGAGAAGGGGAAGTGCAAAGAGACCTGGGTGTTCTTGTGCACCAGTCGTTGAAGGTAAGCATGCAGGTGCAGCAGGCGGTTAAGAAGGCAAATGGTATGTTGGCCTTCGTAGCAAGAGGGTTCGAGTACAGGAACAAGGATGTCTTGCTACAGTTGTACAGGGCCTTGGTGAGACCACACCTTGAGTATTGTGTGCAGTTTTGGTCGCCTTACCTGAGGAAGAACGTTCTTGCCATGGAGGGAGTGCAGCGAAGATTCACCAGGCTGATACCTGGGATGGCAGGAATGACGTATGAGGAGAGATTGTGTCGATTGGGCTTATACTCACTGGGGTTTAGAAGATTGAGAGGGGATCTCATCGAAACCTATAAAATTCTGTCAGGCCTGGACAGACTAGATGCAGGAAGGATGTTCCTGATGGCCGGGGAGCCCAGAACCAGGGGTCATAGTCTAAGGATAAGGGGTAAGCCATTTAGGACTGAAATGAGGAGGAATTTCTTCACCCAGAGAGTGGTGAACCTGTGGAATTCTCTGCCACAGAGGGCGGTGGAGGCCAGTTCATTGAATATATTCAAGAAAGAGTTGGATATATTTCTTAAGGCTAAAAAATTTCAATGATTCAATGATTCTGTGATATGGGGAGAAGACAGGGACAGGGTACTGAATTTGGATGATCAACCATGATCTCATTGAATGGCGGAGCAGGCTCGAAGGGCCGAATGGCCTACTCCTGCTCCTATCTTTCTATGTAAGCTGTGGCAATGCTGGTTAGAGGCACCTTGGGACCAAACAAACACCTGTAACAATGGGTTTTGATTCAACACCCTTTCTCTTTGCCTTCTCCAAATCGACTGGCTTCCCCTGTAACATACACCTGAAGGCGTGGGTCTCTGCCTCAACCTCCCTGTAACATACACCTGAAGGTGAGGGTCTCTGCCTCAACCTCCCTGTAACATACACCTGAAGGCGTGGGTCTCTGCCTCAACCTCCCTGTAACATACACCTGAAGGCGAGGGTCTCTGCCTCAACCTCCCTGTAACATACACCTGAAGGCGTGGGTCTCTGCCTCAACCTCCACCTCCCTGTAACATACACCTGAAGGCGAGGGTCTCTGTCTCAACCTCCCTGTAACATACACCTGAAGGCGAGGGTCTCTGTCTCAACCTCCCTGTAACATACACCTGAAGGCGTGGGTCTCTGCCTCAACCCCCCTGTAACATACACCTGAAGGCGTGGGTCTCTGCCTCAACCTCCCTGTAACATACACCTGAAGGCGTGGGTCTCTGCCTCAACCCCCCTGTAACATACACCTGAAGGCGTGGGTCTCTGCCTCAACCTCCCTGTAACATACACCTGAAGACGTGGGTCTCTGCCTCAACCCCCCTGTAACATACACCTGAAGGCGTGGGTCTCTGCCTCAACCTCCCTGTAACATACACCTGAAGGCGTGGGTCTCTGCCTCAACCTCCCTGTAACATACACCTGAAGGCGTGGGTCTCTGCCTCAACCCCCCTGTAACATACACCTGAAGGCGAGGGTCTCTGCCTCAA
This sequence comes from Somniosus microcephalus, assembly GCF_052327205.1. Taxonomy (NCBI): domain Eukaryota; kingdom Metazoa; phylum Chordata; class Chondrichthyes; order Squaliformes; family Somniosidae; genus Somniosus; species Somniosus microcephalus. Next base: position 4,120,167 of record NC_141014.1, on the reverse strand, counting down.
CCTCCCTGTAACATACACCTGAAGGCGTGGGTCTCTGCCTCAACCTCCCTGTAACATACACCTGAAGGCGTGGGTCTCTGCCTCAACCTCCCTGTAACATACACCTGAAGGCGTGGGTCTCTGCCTCAACCTCCCTGTAACATACACCTGAAGGCGTGGGTCTCTGCCTCAACCTCCCTGTAACATACACCTGAAGGCGTGGGTCTCTGCCTCAACCTCCCTGTAACATACACCTGAAGGCGTGGGTCTCTGCCTCAACCTCCCTTCTTAGTAACGTGTATCGATTTGTTCTCTGCAAATAAATAATTGCAGAGGCCTGTCTTAATTATGCCTTTCACAATGCTGAATCTGCACTCACGTGCTGCAATTCTGTCATGTTTCAGGTTTTTGGGATCTCTGTATCGAGTCATTGGACAGGGTCTGGAGGCCACTTGTAAATTGAGACTTTCCAATGACTACCTGCTGTATGAAATGGATTGATTCCCCCCACCAGAAGGCTTGGAGTTTTGAATTGAATCCACCTGTTGCTTAAATGGATCTGGTGAAAGCTCCCTAACTACAATTGGATCATTTGACTCCACAAATAGAGACTGCATAAATACAGGTGCAAGAAACCACTTTATTTGAAACCATATCTTGTACTGTAGCAACAATTCCAAACCTCTGCTAACTTGTCGTTGTGATACAAGTGAACACCAGTTTGGAATTGTTCACAACAATTGAGTGTACTCAACTAAGTGGTCTCAGAACTAAAATACAGGAAACTTTCATTTAACCGGAGGTTAAATGTCCGGAAAGCTCTGTCTACCGGCAAAATTCAGGAGCCGTTTCCAATAAGTTTTTTTACTTCTCGTTGCTTTTTTTCCCCCAGGCAGGCTCTGCAAGGTCCAGCTGAAGCTGTTGCTTAGCTACAGAGACGCTTTTAAGCTGCGGCCGACTGTTTTGAAGCTGTTGCTAAGCAACAGGGTTTGTTGATTCACATGGAGCTCAAAAGCTCCCTATGTTTTAACATTAGCGCTGGTTTCTACGGCAGTTTTGATGGTACGGCACCAGCTCGGTCCCGTCAGTGCCGGATACCAGAAAGTTTCCTGTAGTTGGCTGTGGCTCTGTGAGCAGCACTTTCGCCTCTGAGTCAGAAGGCTGCGGGTTCAAGTCCCACTCCAGGGACCTGAGCACAAAAATCCAGGCTGACACCCCAGAGCAGTGCCGAGGGAGTGCTAAATGGTCAGAGGTGCCCTCTTTCAGGTAACATCAATCATCTGGGTACAATTCACCAAGAGTTATCAATCTGGTATCAATGTATATTCTAGTGAAAGCCAGGAAATTGTAAGTGTGACAAATTAATTGATAGCTTTCTCTTGGAGATTTTTGTGTCCTTGCCTATACTGAACAATAAGGAAATTGCATTTGAGAGCATGGCCATTATCGAGAGATAAGCAAAGACCTCCACATTGCCCCCCCGATCCTTTAATAAGATAACCTGAAACGTCCAAGAAAGGTTTGCATCTGATGTCACGATCTGATGTGGCCTGATCTTAGGATGCGTGTAAATGTGATAAGTTACATGTGAGGCAACTAGCGTGTGGAAATACATGACATGGTTAATGTGGCTCAGGAGGGTGAGAAAACCTGTAATCAAGGCACTGACACATGCTCCATAGAGAAACCAACCTTTTTATGAAACAATCAGGATAGAGTTAAACACAGGGATTGAAATTGAAGTAAAGAGGGACATAGAATTTGGATTTACGAAATCCAGGGTTGGGTTCCTTTGAGTTAACAATGAAATTGGAACAATTGAGGGCTAGGCAGCGGCGGGGGGAATCTCGGAGCGGCAGAGCGACTACAAAAGGCCCCAGAGGCTCAGGTAGGCCTCTGTGCGGCATCGGCAGCGGCGGGAGGAATCTCGGAGCGGCAGAGCAACTACAAAAAGCCCCAGAGGCTCAGGTAGGCCTCACCAATCTCCAATCTCAGGGAAGGAGAGAGGTAAAAAGTATTCGAGGTGTGACGTCACCACAAAACAGGTAGGTGATTGGTTGGAGTATTTCTCTCTCTTTTAAAACTTTAAGTATGTGGTTTATAGTTTTTAAGGTCGCTGTGGTGTAGCGGGGACAGTTTGTAAACCAGGGCCCTTAAATATATCATTTAACTGTAGTGAAATTGGTGGGATTCATTTAATTTTAATTAATTAGTTAAAGGGTAAGTCATGGCAGGACAGCCCAGCCCCGTAGTGTGCTCCTCCTGCTCCCTGTTCCTGGGACTAGGGACAGGGTCACTGGCAAGGCTTGGAAGCTAAGCAGAGCCAGGCCTGGTTAGTATCTGGAGGGGTGACCATCAGGGAAGACCAGGTGCAGAAGGTCACGGAAGGAGCCCCGAGGAGGGGCGGTTGGTGAGAAGGTCACGGAAGGAGGAGCGGCTGGTGAGCAGGCCCGGGCGTTGGGCTGAAGATTGTCGGACAGGAGGAATGGCGGAAATGGAATGGCGGCGCGCACAGACGCAGCGGCTTTGCTTCTCCCAGTCATGGGAGCTTGCAAGATCACATTTCGTTGTTCATGTACTTGTGCAATGACAATAAAGTTGAATTATTATTATCAGGGATGCTTCCTGCGTCCCTGACGACCATGTGTGCGGGAAGTGTGTCCAGCTGCAGCTACTGACAGACCGCATTGCGGCACTGGAGCTGCGGATGGATTCATTTTGGAGCATTTGCGATGCTGAGGACGTCGTGAATATCACATATAGCGCGTTGGTCACACCGCAGGTAAAGGGTGTACAGGCAGGAAGGGAATGGGTGACCGGCAGGCAGAGTAAGAGACGCAGGCAGGTAGTGCAGGAATCCCCTGCAGCCATCCCCCTCTCCAACAGATATACTTTAAATACTGTTGGGGGGGATGACTCATCAGAGGAAGGCAGCAGCAGCCAACTTCCTGGCACCATGGGTGGCTCTGCTGCACAGGCTGGGAGGAAAAAGAGTGGAAGAGCTATAGTGATAGGGGGACTCAATTGTAAGGGGAATAGATAGGCGTTTTTGCGGCCGCAATCGAGACTCCAGGATGGTGTGTTGCCTCCCTGGTGCAAGGGTCAAGGATGTCTCGGAGCGGCTGCAGAACATTTTGGAGGGGGAGGGCGAACAGCCAGTTGTCGTGGTGCACATAGGCACCAACGATATAGGTAAAAAACGGGATGAGGTCCTAAAAGCAGAATATAGGGAGTTAGGAGGTAAATTAAAAAATAGGACCTCAAAGGTAGTAATCTCAGGATTGCTACCAGTGCCACGTGCTAGTCAGAGTAGAAATAGGAGGATATTTCAAATGAATACGTGGCTAAAGGAATGATGCAAGGGGGAGGGATTCAAATTCCTTGGACATTGGAACCGGTTCTGGGGGAGGTGGGACCAGTACAAACTGGACGGTTTGCACCTGGGCAGGGCCGGGACCGATGTCCTAGGGGGAGTGTTTGCTAGTGCTGTTGGGGAGGGTTTAAACTAAAGTGGCAGGGGGTTGGGAACCTGAGCAGGGAGACAGAGGAAAGGGAAACAAGGAAAAAAGCAAAAGACAGGAAGGAGAAAAACAAAATTAGAAGGCAAAGAACTGAACGGTTTAAATCAAACATGGTCACAGTAAATAATAATTCATGTAGGTCTGAGAGCGTTAAAAAAACAAGCCTGAAGGCTTTGTGTCTTAATGCAAGGAGCATTCGGAACAAGGTGGATGAATTAGCTGCGCAAATAGAGGTAAACGAACATGATTTGATTGGGATTACAGAAACATGGCTCCAGGGTGGCCAAGGCTGGGAACTCAACATCCAGGGGTATTCAATATTTAGGAAGGATAGGCAAAAAAGAAAGGGAGGTGGGGTAGCATTGCTGGTTAAAGAGGGGAGTAACACAATTGAAAGGAAGGATATTAACTCTGATGATGCGGAATCTGTATGGGTAGAACTGAGAAATATCAAGGGGCAGAAAACGTTAGTGGGAGTGGTATATAGACCTCCAAACAGTAATACGGAGGTTGGGGATGGCATTAAACGGGAAATTAGAGACGCGTGCAATAAGGGCACAGCAGTCATCATGGGTGACTTTAATTTACATATAGATTGGGCTAACCAAATTAGTAAAAATACTGTGGAGGAGGAATTCCTAGAATATTTACGGGATGGTTTTCTGGAACAATATGTCGAGGAACCAACCAGAGATCAGGCCATCTTAGACTGGGTATTATGTAATGAGAGAGGATTAATTAGCAATCTTGTTGTACGAGGCCCCTTGGGTCAGAGCGATCATAATATGATCGAATTCTTCATTAGGATGGAGATTGAAGTAGTTGACTCGGAGACTAGGGTCCTGAATTTAAATAAAGGAAACTACGATGGTATGAGGCGCGAATTGGGTAGGATTGATTGGGGATTGTCACTCAAAGGGTTGACGGTGGATAGACAATGGCAAACATTCAAAGACTGCATGGATGAACTACAGAAGTTGTTCATCCCAGTTTGGGATAAGAATAAAACAAAAAGGGTGACTCAACCATGGCTAACAGGGGAAATTAGGGCTAGCATAAGATCCAAGGAGAGGGCATATAAATTGGCCAGAAAAAGCAGTAACCCTGAGGATTGGGAGCAGTTCAGGATTCAACAAAGGAGGACAAAGGGATTAATTAAGAAGGGGAAAATAGAATATGAAAGTAAGCTTGCTGGGAACATAAAAACTGACTGTAAGAGCTTTTATAGATATGTGCTCCGGTTTCCTCCCACAGTCCAAAGATGTGCGGGTTAGGTTGATTGGCCATGATAAAAATTGGCCCTTAGTGTTAGGGGGGATTAAATATGTGGGGTTACGGGGATAGGGCTTGGGTGGGATGGCTGTCGGTGTAGGGACCGGGTGCTAGGGTTTGGATGATCATCCATGATCTCGTTGAATGGCGGAGCAGGCTCGAAGGGCCGAATGGCCTACTCCTGCTCCTAGTTTCTATGTTTCTATGAAATCAAGCGTAGGTCCCTTGCAGTCAGAAGCAGGGGAAGTTATAATGGGGAACAAAGAAATGGCTGACCAATTAAATGCATATTTTGGTTCTGTCTTCACAAAGGAGGACACAAATAACCTCCCAGAGATGTTGGAGAGCACAGGGTCTGATGAGAGGGAGGAACTGAAAGAAATCAGTATTTGTAGGGAAATGGTGTTAGGGAAATTGACGGGATTGAAGGCCGATAAATCCCCAGGGCCTGATAATCTACATCCTAGGGCACTTAAGGAAGTGGCCCTAGAAATAGTAGATGCATTGCTGATCATCTTCCAAAATTCGCTGGAATCTGGAACTGTACCCATGGATTGGAGGGTAGCTAATGTTACCCCACTATTCAAAAAAGGTGGTAGAGAGAAAACAGGGAATTACAGACTGGTAAGCCTGACATCGGTAGTGGGGAAAATGCTAGAGTCCATTATAAAGGATGTAATAGCTGAGCACTTGGAAAACAGTGACAGGATCGGACAAAGTCAACATGGATTTACAAAAGGTAAATCGTGCTTGACTAATCTACTGGAATTTTTTGAGGATGTAACTGGGAAAATAGATAAGGGAGAACCAGTAGATGTGGTGTATTTGGACTTTCAAAAGGCTTTCGATAAGGTCCCGCATAAGAGATTAGCGTGTAAAGTTAAGGCACATGGGATTGGGGGCAAGGTATTGACTTGGATAGAGAACTGGTTGGCAGACAGAAAGCAGAGAGTAGGAATTAACGGGTCTTTTTCCGAGTGGCAGGCAGTGACTAGTGGGGTACCGCAGGGATCGGTCCTTGGACCCCAGCTATTCACAATATACATGAATGATCTAGATAAGGGAACTAGATGTAATATCTCCAAGTTTGCAGACGACACAAAGCTGGGTGGGCGTGTGTGCTGCGAGGAGGATACCGAGAAACTCCAGGATGATTTGGACAGGTTGGGTGATTGGGCAGAAGCGTGGCAGATGCAATATAACGTGGATAAATGCGAGGTTATCCACTTTGGTGTCAAAAGCAGGAAGGCAGATTATTATCTGAATGGCAATAGATTGGGAGAAGGGGAAGTGCAATGAAACCTGGGTGCCCTTGTGCACCAGTCGCTGAAGGTAAGCATGTGAAGAAGGCAAATGGTATGTTGGCCTTCATAGCAAAAGGGTTTGAGTACAGGAGCAAGGATGTCCTGCTGCAGTTGTACAGGGCCTTGGTGAGACCACACCTTGAGTACTGTGTGCAGTTTTGGTCACCTTATCGGAGGAAGGATGTTCTTGCCATGGAAGGAGTTCAGCGAAGATTCACCAGGCTGATCCCTGGGATGGCAGGAATGACGTATGAGGAGAGATTGGGTCGATTGGGCTTATACTCGCTGGAGTTTAGAAGAATGAGAGGGGATCTCATCGAAACTAATAAAATTCTGACAGGTCTGGACAAACTAGATGCAGGTAGAATGTTCCCGATGGTCGGAGAGTCCAGAACCAGGGGTCATAGTCTAAGGATAAGGGGTAAGCCATTTAGGACAGAGATGAGGAAGAATTTCTTCACCCAGAGAGTGGTGAACCTGTGGAATTCTCTATCACAGAAGGCGGTTGAGGTCAAGTCTTTAAATATATTCAAGAAGGAGTTAGATATATTTCTTAGAGCTAAAGGTATCAAGGGATATGGGGAGAAGGCAGGTACGGGGTACTGAGTTTGGATGATCAGCCATGATCTCATCGAATGGAGGAGCAGGCTCGAGGGGCCGAATGGCCTACTCCTGCTCCTATCTTCTATGTTTCTATGTAGGGAGAAATAATACTTAGGAAGAATTATTCTCAAAATGGATAAGGGTAAAGGGAGTGCTGAGAATCGTTTAAGTCCACGATTTCTCGATAATATGACTGTAGCTTTCTGTACAATGTATTATGATTTTCTCTGTCTGTATCATGATGTGCAGTATTGGGCAAATGAGACTTGGACTAGTGATCATGTACAGGCTGCTTGGACAAGCCTTTAAAAAGTGAAGAGGGAAACAGAGATCCCGGTGAGAGGAGAGCTCGATCAAATTATGCTGTAAAAAGGACAATTACCAACAAATAAAAGGGTCTCGTTGGCACAATATGTATCTGGGACTTTTGTTTATGTGAATGTAACATCAACCGATTGTAAACTCAAGGTGATCAAAGGTGAGGCCAGGAAGGAAATTCAGTCGGCCCAGCGTGGTTCCAACTCAGGTTCAAAAGGAGAGAATATTAGAATTGTGACCATTTCTAGTTGACCATCTTCCCATCAGACCCTGCCTGTGTACAGCAAGTTAAAATGTCCTTGTGACGTGCTGGCTCTTGACGTTCGAGCTGAGCTTACAGATAACAGGTTTTCTTTGCGAACAGACTGAGCTTGTAGTTGCAGGAACCAGACACTTACAGATAACAGATGGATAACAACAAGATACGGTCAGGGACAAGGCCAGTATGTTGTAATTAGAGCCCGACTTATTGGGTATAATTATAGGACGAGTGGTCAGTGGTTGTTCGAGCTCTCAAGACAATCGGAAGTAGCGCAGCCTAGTGACGGAGGTCGAGCCAATCACCTTGAAGTCGGCGGGGAAACCAGGTTGTATTAATTGCATGTCATTTAATGTAATACTGTAGAACAGTTGTATAAGAACATAAGAAATAGGAGCAGGAGTAGGCCAATCGGCCCCTCGAGCCTGCTCCGCCATTTAATAAGATCATGGCTGATCTGATCCTAACCGCCAATCTACTATCACAGAACCATCTCCTGAATCTAACAGAATTAGACACACGAAATAGGAGCAGGATCAGGCTACACGGCCCCTGGGCCCACTCCACTACCCACAGGGCCATGTCCGATCCGAACCTAGACTCATGTCCAAATTCCTGCCCGCTCCCCATAACCCTTAATTCCCTTTACTTCTAGGAAACTGTCTATTTCTGTTTTAACTTTATGTAATGATGTAGCTTCTACAGCTTTTTGGGGCAGCATATTCCATGGACCTACCACCCTCTGAGTGAAGTAGTTCCTCCTCAACTCAGTTTTGAAAGAGCAGCCCCTTATTCTAAGACTATGCCCCCTAGTTCTAGTTTCACCCATCATCGGGAACATCCCCCCCGCATCCACCCAATCCAACCCCTTCACAATCTTATATGTTTCAATAAGATCGCCTCACATTCTTCTGAACTCCAATGAGTAGAGTCCCAATCTACTCAACCTCTCCTCATATGTCCATCCCCTCATCCCCGGGATTAACCGAGTGAACCTTCTTTGTACTGACTCGAGAGCAAGTATGTCTTTTCTTAAGTATGGACACCAAAACTGTATGCAGTATTCCAGGTGCGGTCTCACCAATACCTTATACAACTGAAGCAATACCTCCCTATATTTATATTCTATCCCCCTAGCAATGAAAGCCAACATTCCATTGGCCTTCTTAATCACTTGCTGCACCTGCATACTAACCTTTTGAGTTTCGTGCACCAGGACCCCCAGATCCCTTTGTGCTTCAGTACTTTCCAGTTTCTTGCCATTAAGATAATAACTTGCTCTACGATTTTTCCTGCCAAAGTGCATAACCTCACACTTTCCAGTATTGTATTCCATCTGCCAAATCTCTGCCCACTTACTTAGCCTGTCTATGTCCCCTTGCAGGTTTTTTATGTCCTCCTCACTCACTACTTTCCCTCCCATCTTAGTATCATCTGCAAACTTTGATATGTTGCACTCGGTCCCTTCCTCCAAATCGTTAATATAGATTGTAAAGAGTTGGGGACCCAGCACTGACCCCTGCGGAACACCACTTGTTACTGATTGCCAGTCTGAGAATGAACCATTTATCCCAACTCTCTGCCTTCTGTTAGATAGCCAATCCTTTATCCATGCCAGAATATTACCCCCAATCCCGTGATTTTTTATCTTAAGCAATAATCTTTTGTGTGGCACCTTGTCAAATGCCTTTTGGAAGTCTAAATACACTACGTCCACTGGTTCCCCTTTATCCACCCTATATGTTACTGCCTCAAAGAACTCCAGCAAATTTGTCAAACATGACTTCCCCTTCATAAAACCATGCTGACTTTGTCCTATTAAATTAGCAGTTTTCCAGTCTGCTGGGACCATTGCTGAGTCCAGGGAGATTTGGAAAATTATTACTAATGCATCCACAATCCCTACCGCCACTTCCCTCAAGACCCTAGGATGTAAGCCATCAGGTCCAGGTGATTTATCCGCCTTGAGTCCCATTATTTTACCGAGTACCACTTCCTTAGTGATTTTGATCGTGTTTAGCTCCTCCCCCCCTATAGCCCCCTGTTTGTCCAGTGTTGGGATATTCTTAGTGTCTTCTACTGTAAAGACTGATACAAAATATTCATTCAGTGTTTTTGCCATCTCCATATTTCCCACCATTAATTTCCCGGTCTCATCCTCTGAGGGACCAACATTTACTTTAGCCACCCTTTTTCTTTTTATATAACTATAAAAACTCTTACTATCTGTTTTTATATTTTTTGCTAATTTATAAGAACAATAATGTTATTAGTCAATATATATTGAAGCTTGTTGTTTAAAACCATTCGGCCAGAGTTACGCTGAAGTTTTTGTTGCTGGGCTAACAAACCTTTATTGCTGCAGTAACCGCGGAAAGAAATCCACTAACAGATCCCTCTACACTGTCCAATCAAACACTCCCAGGGCAGGTACAGCACGGGTTAGATACAGAGTAAAGCTCCCTCTACACTGTCCCATCAAACACTCCCAGGGCAGGTACAGCACGGGTTAGATACAGAGTAAAGCTCCCTCTACACTGTCCAATCAAACACTCCCAGGGCAGGTACAGCACGGGTTAGATACAGAGTAAAGCTCCCTCTACACTGTCCCATCAAACACTCCCAGGGCAGGTACAGCACGGGTTCGATACAGAGTAAAGCTCCCTCTACACTGTCCCATCAAACACTCCCAGGGCAGGGACAGCACGGGTTAGATACAGAGTAAAGCTCCCTCTACACCGTCCCATCAAACACTCCCAGGGCAGGTACAGCACGGGTTAGATACAGAGTAAAGCTCCCTCTACACTGTCCCATCAAACACTCCCAGGGCAGGTACAGCACGGGTTAGATACAGAGTAAAGCTCCCTCTACACTGTCCCATCAAACACTCCCAGGGCAGGGACAGCACGGGTTAGATACAGAGTAAAGCTCCCTCTACACTGTCCCATCAAACACTCCCAGGGCAGGTACAGCACGGGTTAGATACAGAGTAAAGCTCCCTCTACACTGTCCCATCAAACACTCCCAGGGCAGGGACAGCACGGGTTAGATACAGAGTAAAGCTCCCTCTACACTGTCCCATCAAACACTCCCAGGGCAGGTACAGCATGGGTTAGATACAGAGTAAAGCTGCCTCTACACTGTCCCATCAAACACTCCCAGGGCAGGTACAGCACAGGGTTAGATACAGAGTAAAGCTCCCTCTACACTGTTCCCATCAAACACTCCCAGGGCGGGTACAGCACGGGTTAGATATAAAGTAAAGCTCCCTCTACACTGTCCAATCAAACACTCCCAGGGCAGGTACAGCATGGGTTAGATACAGAGTAAAGCTCCCTCTACACTGTCCCATCAAACACTCCCAGGGCAGTTACAGCATGGGTTAGATACAGAGTAAAGCTCCCTCTGCAGTGTCCCCATCAAACACTCCCAGGGCAGGTACAGCACAGGTTAGATACAGAGTAAACCTCCCTCTACATCTCCCCATCAAACACTCCTAGGGCAGATACAGCACGGGGTTTGATACAGAGTAAAGCTCCCTCTACACTGTCCCATCAAACACTCCCAGGGCAGATGCAGCATGGGTTAGATACAGAGTAAAGCTCTCTCTACACTGTCCCATCAAACACTCCCAGGGCAGGTACAGCACGGGTTAGATATAAAGTAAAGCTCCCTCTACACTGTCCAATCAAACACTCCCAGGGCAGGTACAGCAAGGGTTAGATACAGAGTAAAGCTCCCTCTACACTGTCCCATCAAACACTCCCAGGGCAGGGAGAGCATGGGTTAGATACAGAGTAAAGCTCCCTCTACACTGTCCCATCAAACACTCCCAGGGCAGGTACAGCATGGGTTAGATACAGAGTAAAGCTCCCTCTGCAGTGTCCCCATCAAACACTCCCAGGGTAGGTACAGCACGGGTTAGATACAAAGTAAAGCTCCCTCTACACTGTCCCATCAAACAGTCCCAGGGCAGATGCAGCACGGGTTAGATACAGAGTAAAGCTCCCTCTACACTGTCCCATCAAACACTCCCAGGGCAGGTACAGCACGGGGTTAGATACAGAGTAAAGGTCCCTCCCTCTACACTGTCCCATCAAACACTCCCCCTGCCCTGGGAGAGATACAAAGTAAAGTTTCCTCTACACTGTCCCCATCAAACACTCCCAGGGCAGGTTCAGCACGGGGTTTGATACAGAGTAAAGCTCCCTCTGCACTGTCCCCATCAAACACTCCCAGGGCAGGTACAGTACGGGTTAGATACAGAGTAAAGCTCCCTCTACATCTCCCCATCAAACACTCCCAGGGCAGGTACAGCACGGGTTACATACAGAGTAAAGCTCCCTCTACACTGTCCCATCAAACACTCCCAGGGCAGGTACAGCACGGGTTAGATACAGAGTAAAGCTCCCTCTACGCTATCCCATCAAACACTCGCAGGGCAGGTACAGCATGGGGTGAGATACAAAGTAAAGCTCCCTCTACACTGTCCCATCAAATACTCCCAGGGCAGGTACAGCATGGGTTATATACAGAGTATTGCTCCCTTTACACTGTCCCACCAAACACTCCCCGGGCAGGTACAGCACGGGTTGGATACAGAGTAAAGCTCTCTCTACACTGTCCCATCAAACACTCGCCGGGCAGGTACAGCACGGGTTGGATACAGTGTAAAGCTCCCTCTACACTGTCCCATCAAACACTCCCAGGGCAGGTACAGCACGGGTTGGATACAGTGTAAAGCTCCCTCTACACTGTCCCATCAAACACTCCCAGGGCAGGTACAGCACGGGTTGGATACAGAGTAAAGCTCCCTTTACAGCAGCAGCAGCGGCAGTGCGGACAACGAGGCAGCGGCGGCAGTGATAAAAGGTGGCAGAGACCAGGTAGGCCCCACAGCAGCGGCAGTGTGGACCTGCGGGGAGCAAGACGGTGGCGGCGGCGATAAAAGGCGGCAGACACCAGGTAGGCCCCACAGCAGCGGCAGTGTGGACCTGCGGGGAGCAAGACGGTGGCGGCGGCGATAAAAGGCGGCAGACACCAGGTAGGCCCCACAGCAGCAGCAGCGGCGGCAGTGTGGACCTGCGGGGAATGAGGTGGCGGCGGCGATAAAAGGCGGCAGAGACCAGGTAGGTTTACCAATCCCAGAGCTTCGAGAGAGAAGTAAAAAGTAATCGAAGTGTGACGTCACCAGAAAGCAGGTAAGTGATTGGTTGGTGAGTATTTCTCTTTTTTACACTTAAACTCTGTGGTTTATAGTTTCTAGGGTCTCTGTAGGCAGGCACTGTTGGTAATTCAGGGCCCTTAATTATATCTTAACTGTCGTGAATTTGGTGGGATTGATTTGAATTAATTAAAAGGGTAAGTCATGACAGGAGAGCTCGGCCCCGTGGAATGCTCCTCCTGCGCTATGTGGGAACTCAGGGACACTTCCTCTGTCCCTGATAACCATGTGTGCAGGAAGTGTGTCCAGCTGCTCCTACTGAGAGACCGCATTGCGGCGCTGGAGCTGCGATTGGATACATACTGGACCATTCGCGATGCTGAGGACGTCGTGAATAGCACGTTTAATCAGTTGGTCACACCGCAGGTAAAGGTTGCACAGGCAGAAAGGGAATGGGTGACCAACAGGCAGAGTAGTAGGCGCAGGCAGGTAGTGCAGGGGTCCCCTGTGGCCATCCCCCTCTCAAACCGACATACCGCTTTGGATACTGATGGGGGGGATGGCTTACCAGGGGAAGGCAGCAGCAGCCAACTTCCTGGCACCAGGGGTGGTTCTGCTGCACAGGACGGGAGGAAAAAGAGGGGGAGAGCTTTAGTAATAGGGGATTCTAATGTAAGGGTAATAGATAGGCGTTTCTGCAGCCGCAAACGAGACTCCAGGATGGTGTGTTGCCTCCCTGGTGCAAGGGTCAACGATGTCTCAGAGCGGCTGCAGAACATTTTGGAAGGGGAGGGTGAACAGCCAGTTGTCGTGGTGCATATAGGTACCAACGATATAGGTAAAAACCAGGATGAGGTCCTAAAAGCTGAATATAGGGAGTTAGGAGGTAAATTAAAAATAGGACCTCAAAGGTAGTAATCTCAGGATTGCTACCAGTGCCACGTGCTAGTCAGAGTAGAAATAGAAAGATATTTCAGATGAATACGTGGCTAGAGGAATGGTGCAAAGGGGAGGGATTCAAATTCCTGGGACATTGGAACCGGTTCTGGGGGAGGTGGGACCAGTACAAAAAGGACAGTTTGCACCTGGGCAGGGCTGGGACCAATATCCTAGGGGGAGTGTTTGCTAATGCTCTGGGGGAGGGTTTAAACTAAAATGGCAGGGGGTTGGGAACCTGAGTGGGGAGACAGAGGAAAGGGAAACAAGGATAAAAGCAAGACAGGAAGGAGAAAAACAAAAGTGGCAGGCAGAGAAATCAAGGATTTAAATCAAACATGGCCACAGTAAATAATAATCCTAAAAGATCTAAGAGCATTAAAAAAACAAGCCTGAAGGCTTTGTGTCTTAATGCGAGGAGCATTCGTAATAAGGCGGATGAATTAGCTGCGCAAATAGAGGTAAACGAATGTGATATGATTGGGATTACGGAAACATGGCTCCAGGGTGGCCAAGGCTGGGAACTCAACATCCAGGGGTATTCAATATTCAGGAAAGATCGGCAAAAAGGAAAAGGAGGTGGGGTAGCATTGCTGGTTAAAGAGGGGATAAACACAATTGAAAGGAAGGATATTAGCTCTGATCATGTGGAATCTGTATGGGTAGAACTGAGAAACACCAAGGGGCAGAAAACGTTAGTGGGAGTGGTATATAGACCTCCAAACAGTAATGCGGAGGTCGGGGATGGCATTAAACGGGAAATTAGAGAAGCGTGCAATAAGGGCACAGAAGTCATCATGGGTGACTTTAATCTACATATAGATTGGGCTAACCAAATTAGTAACAATACTGTGGAGGAGGAATTCCTGGAGTGTATACGGGATGGTTTCCTGGACCAATATGTCGAGGAACCAACTAGAGATCAGGCCATCTGAGACTGGATATTATGTAATGAGAAAGGATTAATTACCAATCTAGTTGTGCGAGGCCCCTTGGGTCGGAGCAATCATAATATGATAGAATTCTTCATTAAGATGGAGAGTGAAATAGTTGACTCAGAGACTAGGGTCCTGAATTTAAATAAAGGAGGCTACGATGGTATGAGGTGAGAGTTGGGTAGGATTGATTGGGGAATGTCACTCAAAGGGTTGACGGTGGATGGGCAATGGCAAACATTCAAAGGTCGCATGGATGAACTACAGAATTTGTTCATCCCAGTTTGGCATAAAAGTACAACAAAAAAGGTGACTCAATCGTGGCTAACAAGGGAAATTAGGAATAGCATAAGATCCAAGGAGAGGACATATAAATTGGCCAGAAAAAGCAGTAAACCTGAGGATTGGGAGCAGTTTAGGATTCAACAAAATAGGACAAAGGGATTAATTAAGAGGGGGAAAATTGAGTATGAGAGTAAGCTTGCAGGGAACATAAAAACTGACTGTAAAAGCTTTTATAGATATGTGAAGAGAAAAAGATTGGTGAAGTCAAGTGTAGGTCCCTTGCAGTCAGATTCAGGGGAATTTAGAATGGGGAACAAATAAATGGCAGACCAATTAAATACATACTTTGGTTCTGTCTTCACAAAGGAGGACACAAATAACCTCCCAGAGATGTCGGGGAACATAGGGTCTAATGACAGGGAGGAACTGATAGAAATCAGTATTTGTAGGGAAATGGTGTTAGGGAAATTGATGGGATTGAAGGTGCATAAATCCCCAGGAACTGATAATCTACATCCTAGGGTACTTAAGGAAGTGGCCCTAGAAATATTAGATACACTGCTGGTCATCTTCCAAAATTCGATAGACTCTGGAACAGTACCCATGGATTGGCGGGTAGCTAACGTTACCCCACTGTTCAAAAAGGGTGGTAGAGAGAAAACGGGGACTTACAGACCGGTAAGCCTGACATCGGTAGTAGATAAAATGCTAGAGTCCATTATAAAGGATGTAATAGCAGAGCACTTGGAAAAAAGTGACCGGATCGGTCAAAGTCAACATGGATTTACAAAATGTAAATCGTGCTTGACTAATCCACTGGAATTCTTTTGAGGATGTAACTGGTAAAATAGATAAGGGAGAACCAGTGGATGTGGTGTATTTGGACTTTCAGAAGGCTTTCGATAAGGTCCCACATAAGAGATTAGCATGTAAAATTAAGGCACATGGGATTGGGGGCAAGGTATTGACTTGGATAGAGAACTGGTTGGCAGACAGAAAGCAAAGGGTTGGAATAAACGGCTCTTTTTCCGAGTGGCAGGCAGTGACTAGTGGGGTACCGCAGGGATCGGTCCTTGGACCCCAGCTATTCACAATATATATTAATGATCTGGATGAGGGAACTAGATGTAATATCTCCAAGTTTGCAGATGACACAAAGCTGGGTGGGCGTGTGTGCTGTGAGGAGGATGCCGAGAAACTCCAGTATGATTTGGACAGGTTGGGTGATTGGGCAGAAGCATGGCAGATGCAATATCAAGTGGATAAATGCGAGGTTATCCACTTTGGTGTCAAAAGCAGGAAGGCAGATTATTATCTGAATGGCAATAGATTGGGAGAAGGGGAAGTGCAATGAGACCTGGGAGTCCTTGTGCACCAGTCGCTGAAAGTAAGCATGCAGGTGCAGCAGGCGGTTAAGAAGGCAAATGGTATGTTGGCCTTCATAGCGAGAGGGTTTGAGTACAGGAACAAGGATGTCTTGCTGCAGTTGTACAGGGCCTTGGTGAGACCACATCTTGAGTATTGTGTGCAGTTTTGGTCGCCTTATCTGAGGAAGGATGTTCTTGCCATGGAAGGAGTGCAGCGAAGATTCACCAGGCTGATACCTGGGATGGCAGGAATGACGTATGAGGAGAGATTGGGTCGATTGGGCTTGTACTCGCTGGAGTTTAGAAGAATGAGAGGGGATCTCTTCGAAACTTATAAAATTCTAACAGGACTAGACAGACTAGATGCTGAAAGGACGTTCCCGATGGTCAGGGAGTCCTGGCCAGGGGTCACAGTCGAAGGATAAGGGGTAAGCCATTTAGGACAGAGATGAGGAGGAATTTCTTCACCCAGAGAGTGGTGAACCTGTGGAATTCTCTACCACAGAAGGCAGTTGAGGCCAATTCATTAAATATATTCAAGAAGGAGTTGGATATATTTCTTAAGGCTAAAGGGATCAAGGGATATGGAGAGAAGGCAGGTATAGGATACAGAATTTGGATGATCAGCCATGATCTCATTGAATGGCGGAGCAGGCTCGAGGGGCCGAATGGCCTACTCCTGCTCCTATCTTCTATGTTTCTATGTTACACTATTCCATCAAACATTCCCAGGGCAGATACAGCATAGGTTAGATACAGAGTAAAGCTCCCTCTACACTGTCCCATCAAACACTCCCAGGGCAGGTTCAGCACTAGTTAGATACAGAGTACAGCTCCCTCTACAATGTCCCATCAAACACTCCCAGGGCAGGTGCAGCACGGGTTAGATACAGAGTAAAGCTCCCTCTACACTGTCCCCATCAAACACTCCTAGGGTAGATACAGCACAGGGTTAGATACAGAGTAAAACTCCCTCTACACTGTCCCATCAAACACTCCCAGGGTAAGTACAGCACGGGTTAGATACAGAGTAAATCTCCCTCTACATTGTCCCAGCAAATACTCCCAGGGCAGGTACAGCATGGGTTAGATACAGAGTAAAGCTCCCTCTACACTGTCCCATTAAACACCCCCAGGGCAAGTACAACATGGGTTAGATACAGAGTACAGGTCCCTCTGCACTGTCCCATCAAACAAACCCAGGACAGGTACAGCACGGGTTAAATACAGAGTAAAGCTCCCTCTACACTGTCCCATCAAACACTCCCAGGGCATGTACAGTACGGGTTAGATACAGAGTAAAGCTCCCTCTACAATGTCCCATCAAACATACCCGGGGCAGGTACAGCATGGGTTAGATACAGAGTAAAGCTCCCTCTACACTGTCCCATCAAACATACCCAGGGCATGTACAGTACGGGTTAGATACAGAGTAAAGCTCCCTCTAGACTCCCATCAAACACTCCCAGGGCAGGTACAGTATGGGTTAGATACAGAGTAAAGCTCCCTCTACACTGTCCCATCAAACACTCGCAGGGCAGGTACAGTATGGGTTAGATACAGAGTAAAGCTCCCTCTACACTCCCCCTTCAAACACTCCCAGGGCAGGTACAGCACGGGTTAGATACAGAGTAAAGCTCCCTCTACACTGTCCCATCAGACACTCCCAGGGCAGGTACAGCACGGGTTAGATACAGAGTAAAACTCCCTAAAACAAATTCTAAATCATGAAAAACAGCAGAATTTACCTGTATGTTTTACACAGCACTAGTCGAGAATACACTGAGTCGAAGTCTCGTTCCACCTCCTTACCGGCAGCCTATGAAATAAGGGATGGGTGGGAGTGGGGGAAGAGAGGAAAAAAAAGGGGGCGAGGGAGCAAAGGGGAGAAAGAGGAAAGGGGGGGGAGATGAGGTGAAAGAGAAAGGGCAGACAGACGGTACGAGTGGGTAAGAAGGGAAGACAGAAATAGGGGGGGAAGATAGAGAGCGGGGAAGAGAGGGAGCGGAAGAGAGAAACAGGGAGGGGAAGAAAGGGGGAGAGGAGAGGTAGAGTTGGAAAGAGAGGATAGGGAAGGAGGAGAGAGAGAGAAAGGGAAAGAAGAAAAACTAAATTGAGAGGCACACCACAAATTGTTTATGTACAAAAAACGGTGTGAAATATCGGAGAAGTTGAAATGCTTTTCACAATCCACGGACAGCCTCCATTACCTCTTCAATAAAAAGCCAGGGATGGCAAGGGCCACCAAGAATCGATGGTTTCTTCAAACCCTGCTCAAATATTGCCTTAAGTGCTGGACACAGTGATCCTCGGACCAGGTCTGTCACTGCTTCTGTTACAGAATCATCTCCTGCCACCGAGTACTGCAGACAGAAACATAAATCACACTGTCAGCGGCAAATACAGAGCAGAGAAAACCGTTCAGAGCAAAGCAGACAGTCCATTCTGGAACAGGGTGAGGACGGGATGCCTGTACCTGGCACACTATATGGAACAGGGTGAGGACGGGATGCCTGTACCTGGCACACTATATGGAACAGGGTGAGGACAGGATGCCTGTACCTGGCACACTATATGGAACAGGGTGAGGACGGGATGCCTGTACCTGGCACACTATATGGAATAGGGTGAGGACAGGATGCCTGTATTCGGCACACTATATGGAATAGGGTGAGGACGGGATGCCTGTATTCGGCACACTATATGGAACAGGGTGAGGACGGGATGCCTGTACCTGGCACACTATATGGAATAGGGTGAGGACGGGATGCCTGTATTCGGCACACTATATGGAATAGGGTGAGGACGGGATGCCTGTATTCGGCACACTATATGGAACAGGGTGAGGACGGGATGCCTGTACCTGGCACACTATATGGAACAGGGTGAGGACCGGATGCCTGTACCCGGCTGTGGTAAACCACTGTTTGTATTCCACTGTGTGCATGCCTGGACATGCCTCGGCTGACTCCTCCCACAAGTCCTAGTATAAAGGTGACTGCTCCCCAGCCCTTTGTATTTCTGGACCGGTTGACCACTCGAGGCAGACCTTCATTCTTTTGTTAATAAAAGCCTTTAGTTACTCTCTTAACTCTCAGTCTTTTATGAGTAATTGATAGCGCATCAATGGCACACTATATGGAACAGGGTGAGGACCGGATGCCTGTACCTGGCACACTATATGGAACAGGGTGAGGACGGGATGCCTGTACCTGGCACACTATATGGAACAGGGTGAGGACGGGATGCCTGTACCCGGCACACTATATGGAACAGGGTGAGTAAGGGATGCCTGTATTCGGCACACTATATGGAACAGGGTGAGGACGGGATGCCTGTACCTGGCACACTATATGGAACAGGGTGAGGACGGGATGCCTGTACCTGGCACACTATATGGAACAGGGTGAGGACGGGATGCCTGTACCCGGCACACGATATGGAACAGGGTGAGGACGGGATGCCTGTATTCGGCACACTATATGGAACAGGGTGAGGACGGGATGCCTGTATTCGGCACACTATATGGAACAGGGTGAGGACAGGATGCCTGTATTCGGCACACTATATGGAATAGGGTGAGGACAGGATGCCTGTATTCGGCACACTATGTGGAACAGGGTGAGGACGGGATGCCTGTATTCGGCACACTATATGGAACAGGGTGAGGACAGGATGCCTGTACCCGGCACGCTATATGGAACAGGGTGAGGACCGGATGCCTGTATTCGGCACACTATATGGAACAGGGTGAGGACGGGATGCCTGTATTCGGCACACTATATGGAACAGGGTGAGTAAGGGATGCCTGTACCCGGCACACTATATGGAACAGGGTGAGTATGGGATGCCTGTACCCGGCACACGATATGGAACAGGGAGAGTACGGGATGCCTGTACCCGGCACACTATATGAACAGGGAGAGTACGGGATGCCTGTACCCGGCACACTATATGGAACAGGGCGAGGACGGGATGCCTGTACCCAGCACGCTATATGGAACAGGGTGAGTATGGGATGCCTGTACCCAGCACGCTATATGGAGCAGGGTGAGTACGAGATGCCTGTACCCGGCACACTATATGAACAGGGAGAGTACGGGATGCCTGTACCCGGCACATTATATGGAACAGGGCGAGGACGGGATGCCTGTACCTGGCACACTATATGGAACAGGGTGAGGACGGGATGCCTGTACCTGGCACACTATATGAAACAGTGTGAGGACGGGATGCCTGTACCTGGCACACTATATGGAACAGGGTGAGGACGGGATGCCTGTACCTGGCACACTATATGGAACAGGGTGAGGACGGGATGCCTGTATTCGGCACACTATGTGGAACAGGGTGAGGACGGGATGCCTGTATTCGGCACACTATATGGAACAGGGTGAGGACGGGATGCCTGTATTCGGCACACTATATGGAACAGGGTGAGGACCGGATGCCTGTATTTGGCACACTATATGGAACAGGGTGAGTAAGGGATGCCTGTACCCGGCACCCTATATGGAACAGGGTGAGTATGGGATGCCTGTACCCGGCACACGATATGGAACAGGGCGAGGACGGGATGCCTGTACCCGGCACACTATATGGAACAGGGTGAGGACGGGATGCCTGTACCCGGCACGCTATATGGAACAGGGTGAGTATGGGATGCCTGTATTCGGCACACTATATGGAACAGGGTGAGTACGAGATGCCTGTACCCGGCACACTACATGAACAGGGAGAGTACGGGATGCCTGTACCCGGCACATTATATGGAACAGGGCGAGGACGGGATGCCTGTACCCGGCACACTATATGGAACAGGGCGAGGACGGGATGCCTGTACCCGGCACACTATATGAACAGGGAGAGTATGGGATGCCTGTACCCGGCACATTATATGGAACAGGGTGAGTACGAGATGCCTGTACCCGGCACACTATATGGAACAGGGTGAGGACGGGATGCCTGTACCCGGCACACTATATGAACAGGGTGAGGACGGGATGCCTGTACCCGGCACACTATATGAACAGGGTGAGTACGAGATGCCTGTACCCGGCACACTATATGAACAGGGAGAGTATGGGATGCCTGTACCCGGCACATTATATGGAACAGGGTGAGTACGAGATGCCTGTACCCGGCACGCTATATGAACAGGGAGAGTACGGGATGCCTGTACCCGGCACACTATATGGAACAGGACGAGGACAGGATGCCTGTACCCGGCACACTATATGGAACAGGACGAGGATGGGATGCCTGTACCCGGCACACTATATGGAACAGGACGAGGACGGGATGCCTGTACCCGGCACACTATATGGAACAGGACGAGGACGGGATGCCTGTACCCGGCACGCTATATGGAAACACCTGGTTCCATTCTTATCTATCTAATCATAGCCAGAGAATCTCCTGCAATGGCTTCTCTTCCCGCTCCCGCACCATTACCTCTGGAGTCCCTCAAGGATCTATCCTTGGTCTGCTTCTATTTCTCATCTACATGCTGCCTCTTGGTGACATCATCCAAACACACAGCATCAGGTTACGCTGACGACACCCAGCTCTACCTCACCACCCCCTCGCTCGACCCCGCCACGGTCTCTAATTGTCTAACCGCCTGTCCGACAGCCAGTATTCGATGAGCAGAAGTTTCCTCCAGCTAAATATTGGGAAGACTGAAGTCTTCGGTCCCGACCACAATCTCCGTTCCCTAGCTACAAACTCCATGCCTCTCCCTGACAACTGTCTTAGGCTGAACCAGACTGTTCCCAACCTTGGCGTCGTATTTGACTGAGATGAGCTTCCGACCACAGATCCACGCCGTCACTAAGACCGCCTATTTCCACCTCCCCGACTCCGCCCTTGCCTCAGCTCATCTGCTGCTGAAACCCTCAACCATGCCTTTGTTACTTCTAGACTGGACTATTCCAATGCTCTCCTGGCCAACCTCCCATCTTGCATCCTCCGTAAACCTGAGGTCATCCAAACCTCTGCTGCCGGTGTCCTAACTCGCACCAAGTCCAGTTCACCCATCACCCCTGTGCTCGCTAACCTACATTGGCTCTCAGTTAAGCAACGCCTCGATTTCAAAATTCTCATCCTTATTTTCAAATCCCTCCGTGGCCTCGCCCTTCCTATCTCCGTATCCTCCCCTCGGCCTCTCTTCTCCACTACAAACCGTCCAGGAGCTCCTTGCACTTCTTGTTGGAGGTGAGCGTGGAGGGGACATGGGAAAGGGGTTTAAGAAGACGGTTGGTAGTGGAAAAGAAAAGCCGAGGGCTATCTTTACATTCCTGGATGATCCTGGAACAGTGAGCAGTTTTGGCAGAGGAGTGCAGGACCTGATGGCGCTTTGTGGTCCAGTCAGATCTGGCGATGAATGTATAAACCAGTTGTCCACCATAAATGTTCAAGTCTGCATCCCTTGAACTATGGGAGCGGAAATGGGGGCCGTACCAGGGTGAATGACCATGGTGAGAGAGAGTGATGGTTTCAGTGGGGACAAGGGTATCAAAGGTAAGGTGAGGGTGTGATTGAGCAGATTGGTAGCTGCAGCAGTGTCGTGGTGAATGATTGGCCAAAGGCTAGAGAGCTGGGAATTTGAAAGTGCCGCTGTAAGTGACTTGGGGGGGAGAGTTTTCACAGAGGTCCCCCGTAACCCGGTTTGGGGAAGGGTGTCTCTCTTGTCCCAGGGCGCGGGGTGGTTTCTGGATTGAGTGGGTAGGGGGGGGTTTCTCTGGATGAGGGGATGGTGTGTGGCTTATGGAGATTGGAAAAAACAATACAACACCTGAAAATTAGAACATTTATAATATCAGTTTTCTCTTCTCTCCTGAAGGCAATGAACACGGCACAGACTCCGAGAGCCCACCAGTACCGTGCTCACTGACCATTCACTGACCACTGCACAGACTCCGAGCCCACCAGTACCGTGCTCACTGACCACTGCACAGACTCCAAGAGCCCACCAGTACCGTGCTCACTGACCATTCACTGACCACTGCACAGACTCCGAGCCCACCAGTACCGTGCTCACTGACCACTGCACAGACTCCGAGAGCCCACCAGTACCGTGCTCACTGACCATTCACTGACCACTGCACAGACTCCGAGAGCCCACCAGTACCGTGCTCACTGACCACTGCACAGGCTCCGAGAGCCCACCAGTACCGTGCTCACTGACCATTCACTGACCACTGCACAGACTCCGAGAGCCCACCAGTACCGTGCTCACTGACCACTGCACAGGCTCCGAGAGCCCACCAGTACCGTGCTCACTGACCATTCACTGACCACTGCACAGACTCCGAGAGCCCACCAGTACCGTGCTCACTGACCATTCACTGACCACTGCACAGACTCCGAGAGCCCACCAGTACCGTGCTCACTGACCACTGCACAGGCTCCGAGAGCCCAACAGTACCGTGCTCACTGACCATTCACTGACCACTGCACAGACTCCGAGAGCCCACCAGTACCGTGCTCACTGACCACTGCACAGACTCCGAGAGCCCACCAGTACTGTGCTCACTGACCACTGCACAGACTCCGAGAGCCCACCGGTACCATGCTCACTGACCATTCACTGACCACTGCACAGACTCCGAGAGCCCACCGGTACCGTGCTCACTGACCACTGCACAGACTCCGAGAGCCCACCGGTACCGTGCTCACTGACCATTCACTGACCACTGCACAGACTCCGAGAGCCCACCGGTACCGTGCTCACTGACCATTCACTGACCACTGCACAGACTCCGAGAGCCCACCAGTACTGTGCTCACTGACCACTGCACAGACTCCGAGAGCCCACCGGTACCGTGCTCACTGACCATTCACTGACCACTGCACAGACTCCGAGAGCCCACCAGTACCGTGCTCACTGACCACTGCACAGACTCCGAGAGCCCACCGGTACCGTGCTCACTGACCAATGCACAGACTCTGAGCCTACCAGTACCGTGCTCACTGACCACTGCACAGACTCCGAGAGCCCACCGGTACCGTGCTCACTGACCATTCACTGACCACTGCACAGACTCCGAGCCCACCAGTACCTTGCTCACTGACCACTGCACAGACTCCGAGAGCCCACCAGTACCGTGCTCACTGACCATTCACTGACCACTGCACAGACTCCGAGCCCACCAGTACCGTGCTCACTGACCACTGCACAGACTCCGAGAGCCCACCAGTACCGTGCTCACTGACCACTGCACAGACTCCGAGAGCCCACCAGTACCGTGCTCACTGACCATGCACTGACCGCGGCACAGACTCCGAGAGCCCACCGGTACCGTGCTCACTGACCAGTGCACAGACTCCGAGAGCCCACCGGTACCGTGCTCACTGACCACTGCACAGACTCCGAGAGCCCACCGGTACCGTGCTCACTGACCACTGCACAGACTCCGAGAGCCCACCGGTACCGTGCTCACTGACCATTCACTGACCACTGCACAGACTCCGAGAGCCCACCAGTACCGTGCTCACTGACCACTGCACAGACTCCGAGAGCCCACCAGTACCGTGCTCACTGACCAGTGCACAGACTCCGAGAGCCCACCAGTACCGTGCTCACTGACCATTGCACAGACTCCGAGAGCCCACCAGTACCGTGCTCACTGACCATTCACTGACCACTGCACAGACTCCGAGCCCACCAGTACTGTGCTCACTGACCATTCACTGACCACTGCACAGACTCCGAGAGCCCACCAGTACCGTGCTCACTGACCATGCACTGACCGCGGCACAGACTCCGAGAGCCCACCGGTACCGTGCTCACTGACCAGTGCACAGACTCCGAGAGCCCACCGGTACCGTGCTCACTGACCACTGCACAGACTCCGAGAGCCCACCGGTACCGTGCTCACTGACCACTGCACAGACTCCGAGAGCCCACCGGTACCGTGCTCACTGACCATTCACTGACCACTGCACAGACTCCGAGAGCCCACCAGTACCGTGCTCACTGACCACTGCACAGACTCCGAGAGCCCACCAGTACCGTGCTCACTGACCAGTGCACAGACTCCGAGAGCCCACCAGTACCGTGCTCACTGACCATTGCACAGACTCCGAGAGCCCACCAGTACCGTGCTCACTGACCACTGCACAGACTCCGAGAGCCCACCAGTGCCGTGCTCACTGATCACTGCACAGACTCCGAGAGCCCACCAGTACCGTGCTCACTGACCAGTGCACAGACTCCGAGAGCCCACCAGTACCGTGCTCACTGACCATTGCACAGACTCCGAGAGCCCACCGGTACCGTGCTCACTGACCACTGCACAGACTCCGAGAGCCCACCGGTACCGTGCTCACTGACCATTCACTGACCACTGCACAGACTCCGAGAGCCCACCAGTACCGTGCTCACTGACCACTGCACAGACTCCGAGAGCCCACCAGTACCGTGCTCACTGACCAGTGCACAGACTCCGAGAGCCCACCAGTACCGTGCTCACTGACCATTGCACAGACTCCGAGAGCCCACCAGTACCGTGCTCACTGACCATTCACTGACCACTGCACAGACTCCGAGAGCCCACCGGTACCGTGCTCACTGACCATTCACTGACCACTGCACAGACTCCGAGAGCCCACCGGTACCGTGCTCACTGACCACTGCACAGACTCCGAGAGCCCACCAGTACCGTGCTCACTGACCATTCACTGACCACTGCACAGACTCTGAGCCTACCAGTACCGTGCTCACTGACCACTGCACAGACTCCGAGAGCCCACCGGTACCGTGCTCACTGACCATTCACTGACCACTGCACAGACTCCGAGCCCACCAGTACCTTGCTCACTGACCACTGCACAGACTCCGAGAGCCCACCAGTACCGTGCTCACTGACCATTCACTGACCACTGCACAGACTCCGAGCCCACCAGTACCGTGCTCACTGACCACTGCACAGACTCCGAGAGCCCACCAGTACCGTGCTCACTGACCACTGCACAGACTCCGAGAGCCCACCAGTACCGTGCTCACTGACCATGCACTGACCGCTGCACAGACTCCGAGAGCCCACCGGTACCGTGCTCACTGACCAGTGCACAGACTCTGAGCCCACCAGTACTGTGCTCACTGACCACTGCACAGACTCCGAGAGCCCACCGGTACCGTGCTCACTGACCACTGCACAGACTCCGAGAGCCCACCGGTACCGTGCTCACTGACCATTCACTGACCACTGCACAGACTCCGAGAGCCCACCGGTACCGTGCTCACTGACCACTGCACAGACTCCGAGAGCCCACCGGTACCGTGCTCACTGACCATTCACTGACCACTGCACAGACTCCGAGAGCCCACCAGTACCGTGCTCACTGACCATTCACTGACCACTGCACAGACTCCGAGAGCCCACCAGTACCATGCTCACTGACCAGTGCACAGACTCCGAGAGTCCACCAGTACCGTGCTCACTGACCATTCACTGACCACTGCACAGACTCCGAGAGCCCACCAGTACCGTGCTCACTGACCATTCACTGACCACTGCACAGACTCCGAGCCCACCGGTACCGTGCTCACTGACCACTGCACAGACTCCGAGAGCCCACCAGTACCGTGCTCACTGACCATTCACTGACCACTGCACAGACTCCGAGAGCCCACCAGTACCGTGCTCACTGACCATTCACTGACCACTGCACAGACTCCGAGAGCCCACCAGTACCGTGCTCACTGACCATTCACTGACCACTGCACAGACTCTGAGCCTACCAGTACCGTGCTCACTGACCACTGCACAGACTCCGAGCCCACCAGTATCGTGCTCACGGACCATTCACTGACCAATGCACAGACTCCGAGCCCACCAGTACTGTGCTCACTGACCACTGCACAGACTCCGAGAGCCCACCGGTACCGTGCTCACTGACCATGCACTGACCGCTGCACAGACTCCGAGAGCCCACCGGTACCGTGCTCACTGACCACTGCACAGACTCCGAGAGCCCACCAGTGCCGTGCTCACTGATCACTGCACAGACTCCGAGAGCCCACCAGTACCGTGCTCACTGACCATTCACTGACCAATGCACAGACTCCGAGAGCCCACCAGTACCATGCTCACTGACCAGTGCACAGACTCCGAGAGCCCACCAGTACCGTGCTCACTGACCATTCACTGACCACTGCACAGACACCGAGAGCCCACCAGTACCGTGCTCACTGACCACTGCACAGACTCCGAGAGCCCACTGGTACCGTGCTCACTGACCAATGCACAGACTCCGAGCCCACCAGTACCGTGCTCACTGACCACTGCACAGACTCCGAGAGCCCACCGGTACCTTGTCCAGTGACCATTCTATACATGTGACTGAAGACCATGTGAGCAATCACACAAGAGGGGCCCAATTCTGTCCTCATGTCATATACAGCGAACATAAACAGGAAGGAGGCCGGATTTTTCCCCTCCCTCGCCCAGGAGCAGAAGGTGGTGGTGGGCTGCCTTCTTGAACCGCTGCAGTCCGTGTGGTGAAGGTACTCCCATAGTGGTGTTAGGGAGGGAGTTCCAGGATTTTGGCCCAGTGACGATGAAGGATCGGCGATATACTTCTAAGTCAGGATGGTGTGTGACTTGAAGGGGAACTTGGAGGTGGTGGTGTTCCCATGCGCCTGCTGCCCTTGTCCTTCTAGGTGGAAGAGATCGCGGGTTTGGGAGGTGCTGCCGAAGAAGCCTTGGTGAGTTGCTGCAGTGCATCTTGTAGATGGTACACACTGCAGCCACGGTACGCCGGTGGTGGAGGGAGTGAATGTAATATATTAGCATGGATGGATAGGGGATTGACTAACTAACACAAAACAGAGTGTCGGGATAAATGGGTAATTTTATGGTTGGCAATCAGTAACTAGTGGGGCGCCACAGGGATCAGTGCTGGGGCCTCAATTATTATAATCTATTAATGACTTGGATGAAGGGACTGAGTGTACTGTAGCCAAATTTGCTGATGATAAAAAGATAGGTGGGTTCGCAAGTTGTGAGGAGGACACAGAGTCTGCAAAGGGGCATAGAGAGGTTAAGTGAATGGGCAAAAACCTGGCAGATAATGTGGGAAAATGTGAGGTTATCCACTTTAGAAGGAAGAATGAAAAAGCAAATTATTATTTAAATGGAGTGAAACTACAAAATGCTCCGATACAAAGGGATCTGGGGGTCCTAGTACAGGAAACACAAAAAGGTAGCGTGCAGGTACAGCAAGTAACTAGGAAGGCTAATGGAATGTTGGCCTTTATTGCGAGGGGGATGGAGTATAAAAGTAGGGAAGTTTTGATGCAACTTTACAGGGCGCTGGTGAGACCGCACCTGGAGTACTGTGTACAGTTTGGGTCTCCATATTTAAGGAAAGATATACTTGCATTGAAGGCAGTGCAGAGAAAGTTCACTATGTTGATTCCTGGGATGAAGGGGTTGATGTATGAGGAAAGGTTGAGCAGGCTGGGCCTATACTCATTGGAGTTTAGAAGAATGAGAGGTGATCTTATTGAGACATATAAGATACTGAGGGGGGCTTGACAGGGTGGATGCTGAGAGGATGTTTCCCCTAGTGGGGGTATCTAGAACTAGGGGGCACAGTTTAATAAGGAGACGGAGATGAGGAGGAATTTCTTCTCTCAGAGTCGTGAATCTTTGGAATTCTCTACCCCAGAGAGATGTGGAGGCGGAGTCACTGAATATATTCAAGGCGGAGATTGACAGACATAGAAACATAGAAGATAGGAGCAGGAGTAGGCCATTCGGCCCCTCGAGCCTGCTCCGCTATTCAATGCGATCATGGCTGATCATCCAAATTCAGTACCCGGTCCCTGCTTTCTCCCCATACCCCTTGATCCCTTTAGCCTTGAGAAATATATCCAACTCCTTCTTGAAAATATTTAATAAACTGGCCTCCTCTGCCTTCTGTGGTAGAGAATTCCACAGGTTCACCACACTCTGGGTGAAGAAATTCCTCTTCATTTCTGTCCTAAATGGCCTACCCCTTATCCTTAGACTGTGACCCCTGGTTCTGGACTCCCTGACCATCAGGAACATTCTTCCTGCATCTAGTCTGTCCAGTCCTGTCAGAACTTTATAAGTTTCAATGAGATCCCCTCTCAATCTTCTAAACTCCAGTGAGTATAAGCCCAATCGACCCAATCTCTCCTCATACGTCATTCCTGCCATCCCAGGTATCAGCCTAGTGAATCTACGCTGAACTCCTTCCATGGCAAGAACATCCTTCCTCAGATAAGGCGACCAAAACTGCACACAATACTCAAGATGTGGTCTCACCAAGGCCCTGTACAACTGCAGCAAGACATCCTTGTTCCTCTACTCAAACCCTCTCGCTACGAAGGCCAACATACCATTTGCCTTCTTAACCGCCTGGTGCACAAGGACACCCAGGTCTCGTTGCACTTCCCCTTCTCCCAATCTATTGCCGTTCAGATAATAATCTGCCTTCGTGTTTTTGCCACCAAAGTGGATAACTTCGCATTTATCCACATTATACTGCATCTGCCCAATCACCCAACCTGTCCAAATCATCCTGGAGTTTCTCGGCATCCTCCTCACAGCACACACGCCCACCCAGCTTTGTGTCGTCTGCAAATTTGGAGATATTACATCTAGTTCCCTTGTCTAGATCATTAATATATATTGTGAATAGTTGGGGTCCTAGGACCGATCCTTGCGGTACCCCACTAGTCACTGCCTGCCACTCGGAAAAAGAGCCGTTTATTCCAACTCTTGGCTTTCTGTCTGCCAACCAGTTCTCTATCCAAGTCAATACCTTGCCCCCAATCCCATGTGCCTCAACTTTACATGCTAATCTCTTATGCGGGACCTTATCGAAAGCCTTCTGAAAGTCCAAATACACCATATCCACTGGTTCTCCCTTATCTATTTTACCAGTTACATCCTCAAAAAATTCCAGTAGATTAGTCAAGCACGATTTACCCTTTGTAAATCCATGTTGATTTTGTCCGATCCTGTCACTGTTTTCCAAGTGCTCTGCTATTACATCTTTTATGATGGACTCTAGCATTTTCCCCACTACCGATGTCAGGCTTACCGGTCTGTAATTCCCCGTTTTCTCTCTACCACCTTTTTTGAATAGTGGGGTAACATTAGCTACCCTCCAATCCATGGGTACTGTTCCAGATTCCATCGAATGTTGGAAGATGATCAGCAATGCATCTACTATTTCTAGGGCCACTTCCTTAAGTACCCTAGGATGTAGATTATCAGGCCCTGGGGATTTATCGGCCTTCAATCCCATCAATTTCCCTAACACCATTTCCCTACAAATACTGATTTTTTTTAGTTCCTCCCTTTCATCAGACCCTATGTTCCCCGACATCTCTGGGAGGTTATTTGTGTCCTCCTTTGTGAAGACAGAACCAAAGTATGTATTTAATTGGTCTGCCATTTCTTTGTTCCCCATTATAAATTCCCCCGATTCTGACTGCAAGGGACCTACGCTTGACTTCACCAATCCTTTTCTCTTCACATATCTATAAAAGCCTTTACAGTCAGACATTTGAACTACAAGGGTGTCAAGGGGTCTGGGGAGAGAGCGGGAAAGTGGTGTTGAGGCCAAGATTGGATCAGCCATGATCTTATTGAATGGCGGAGCAGGCTCGAGGGGCCGATTGGCCTACTCCTGCTTCTTATGTTCTTAAGGTGGTGGATGGGGTGCCAATCAAACGGGCTGCTTTGTCCTGGATGGTGTCGAGTTTCTTGAGTGTTGTTGGAGCTGCACTCATCCAGGCAAGTGGAGAGTATTCCATCACATTCCTTACTTGTGCCTTGTAGATGGTGGAAAGGCTTTGGGGAGTCAGGAGGTGAGACACTCGCCGCAGAATTCCCAGCCTCTGGCCTGCTCTTGTAGCCACAGTATTTATATGGCTGGTCCAGTTCAGTTTCTGATCAATGGTGACCCCCAGGATGTTGATGGTGGGGGATTCGGTGATGGTAATGAGAACATAAGAAATAGGAGCAGGAGTAGGCCATTCAGCCCTTTGAGCCATTCAATGAGATCATGGCTGATCATCTGCCTCAACTCCATTCACCGGCCCTATCGCCATATCCTTTGATGCCCTTACTAGTCAGAAATCTATCGACTTCTGTTTTGAATATACCCAATGACTGAGCCTCCACAGCCCTCTGGGGTAGAGAATTCCAAAGATTCACCACCCTCTGTGTGAAGAAATTTCTTCTCATCTCAGTCCTCAATGTTCTACCCTTTATCCTGAGGCTGTGGCCCCTGGTTCTCGACTCCCCGGCCAAGGGAAACATTCTCCCAGCATTCACCCTATCAAGCCCTGTAATAATTTTGTATGCTTCAATGAGATCCTCTCTCATTCTTCTGAATTCAAGAGAATACAGGCCTAGTTTACTCAATCTCTTCTCATACGACAGTCCCGCCATCCCAGGAATCAATCTCGTGAACCTTCGTTGCACTCCCTCTATGGCAAGTATATCCTTCCTTCGGTAAGGAGACCAAAATTGTACACAGTGCTCCAGGTGTGGTCTCACCAAGGCCCTATATAATTGGAGTAAGACTTCTTTACTCCTGTGCTCAAATCCTCTTGTAATGAAGGGCAGCATACCATTTGCCTTCCTAATGGCTTGCTGCACCTGCACATTCACTTTCAGTGACTCATGTACAAGGACACTCAGGTCCCTTTGAGCATCTGCAATCCCCAATCTTTCACCATTTAGGAAATACTCTACCTTTCTGTTTTTTCTACCAAAGTGGATAACTTCACATTTATCCACATTATATTCCATCTGCCATGTTCTCGCCCACTCACTGAGCCTGTCAAGATCCCCTTGAAGCCTCTTCACAACTGACACTAACACCTAGCTTTGCATCATCAGCAAATTTGGAAATGTTACATTTAGTCCCCTCATCCAAATCATTGATATGGATTGTAAATAGCTGGGGCCCAAGCACCGATCCTTGCGGTACTCCACTAGTCACAGCCTGACATCCTGAAAAAGACCCATTTATCCCTACTCTTTGTTTTCTGTCTGTTAACCAATTCTCAATCCATGCTAGTATATTACCCCCAATTCCATGTGCCCTAATTTTGTTCGCCAACCTCTTGTGTGGGATCTTATCGAAGGCCTTCTGAAAATCCAAATACACCACATCTACTGGTTCCCCTTTGTCTACTCCACTAGTTACATCCTCAAAGAACTCCAGTAGGTTTGTCAAACAGGATTTCTCTTTCATAAATCCATGCTGACTCTGCCCAATCTTACTATTAGTTTCTATGTGCCCAGTTATTGCATCCTTTATAACAAAGTCCAGCATTTTCCCAACTACTGATGTGAGGCTAACAGATCAGTAGTTCCCTGTTTTCTCTCTCCCTCCTTTCTTAAATAGCGGGGTTACATTTGCTATCCTCCAATCTGCAGGAACCATTCCAGAATTTATAGAATTTTGGAAGATGACAACCAATGTGTCCACTATCCCAATGGCCACCTCTTTCAAAACCTTAGGATGTAGGTGATCCGGTCCTTGGGATTTATTGACTTTTAGTCCCATTAATTTTGCTAGTACTGTTTTTTTACTAATAATAATTTCTTTAAGTTCCTCATTCTCACCACACCCTTGGTTTTCTCATATTTCTGGGAGGTTTTTTGTGTCTTGCTCTGCCATTTCCTCATTCCCCATTATAAATTCTCCCGTCTCTGACTGTAAAGGACCTACATTTACCTTTGCCAGTCTTTTCCTTTTCACATACCGATAGAAGCTTTTACAATCCGTTTTTATATTTTTCGCTAGTTTGTGCTCATATTCCATTTTCCCTTTCTTTATCAATTTCTTGGTCCCCCTTTGCTGATTTCTAAAAAGATCCCAATCCTCAGGCTGACCGCTTTTTCTGGCAAGTTTATTAGCTTCCTCTTTTGACTTAATACTAGCTTTAATTTCTTTTGTTAGCCATGGTTGGATCACTTTTCCCTTTGGGTTTTTATGCCCTAGAGGAATATATGTTTGTTGCAAATTATGCATTATTTCCTTGAATGTTAGCCATTGTATGTCCACCTTCATACCTTTTAGTGTAGTCTCCCAATCTACCATGGCCAACTTGTCCCTCATACCCTTGTAGTTTCCTCTGTTTAGATTGAAGACCTTAGTTTCAGATTGGTCTACATCACTCTCAAAGAGTGACTGCCCTTGACATCAAAGCAGCATTTGACCGTTAAATGTCAAGGGGAGGTGGTTAGACTCCCGCTTGTTGGAGATAGTCATTGCCTGGCACTTGTGTGGCGCAAATGTTACCTCCCATGTATCAGCCCAAGCCTGAACGTTGCCCAGGTCTTGTTGCATGCAGGTATGGAAGATGGTTGGGCCTAGGACACTGCCCTGATGAACTCCTGCAGTGATGTCCTGGGGCTGAGATGATTGACCTTCAACCATCACAACCATCTTCCTTTGTGCTAGGTATGACTCCAGCCAGTGGAGAGTTATCCCCCCGATTCCCATTGACTTCAGTTTTACTAGGGCTCCTTGATGCCACACTCGGTCAAATGTTGTCTTAATGTCAAGGACAGTTACTCTCACCTCACCTCTGGAATTCAGCTCTTTTGTCCATGTTTGGACCAAGGCTGTAATGAGGTCAGGAGCTGAGTGGTCTTGGCGGAACCCAAAGTGAGCATCAGTGAGCAGGTTATTGGTGAGTAAGTGCTGCTTGATAGCACTGTCGATGACACTTTCCATCACTTTGCTGATGATTGAGAGTAGACTGATGGGGTGGTAATTGGCCGGATTGGATTTGTCCTGTATTTTGTGGACAGGGCATACCTGGGCAGTTTTCCACATTGTCGGATAGATGCCAGTGATGTAGCTGTACTGGAGCAGCTTGGCTAGAGGCGCGGCTAGTTCTGGAGCACAAGCCTTTAGCACGACAGCTGGGATGTTGTCGGGGTCCACAGCCTTTGCTGTATCCAGTGCGCTCAGTCATATCTTGATATCACGTGGAGTGAATCGAATTAGCTGAAGATTGGCTTCTGTGATGGTGGGGAGCTCAGGAGGAGGCCGATATGGATCATTCACTCGGCACTTCTGGCTGAAGATGGTTGCAAATGCTTCAGCCTTGTCTTTTGCACTCACGTGCTGGGCTCCACCATCATTGAGGATGGGGTTATTCATGGAGCTAATGATCCCCAACTGACATCAGGGAATTCAGCAAAGGCTGGATATTGAAGCTGCTAAGTTTCTGGTTGGTACATCTCAGCCCCACGCTGGGTGTAGCAGTTACCCAAAGCGAGCAGGGACCCATACATGTAGATTTATTTGATGCTACATAACTGAATGAGCAGTGAAAACCTTCCTCCATTTACAGGGCAACCATGGAATCCATCCTGGCGCACAAGGGTACATTTAGTAAAGTCGCTGGGGCAGAACCTCTCTCAACAGGAGCATGGAGATCACTAGCCCGCACTGTGGCCCTCTCATTATCAGGTGGCACAATTAATCACTGGGAAATCAGGAGCACGGCAAATTGGACCTTCTGAGTCCGGTTCACCAATCCATGCCAGGAGCCGAGCCTGGCAACATGGAGCAGTGTATCGGCAGGGCCATTCTAAACCGTACGCAAGAAGGGACTGCCATTTCTGCATGTGCGGTTACAGTTGACACTGTACATAATTACAAATATGGCCAGAAGCTGGAGAACTCTCACACTCGGTACCAACACATTTCATCACTGAACTCACCTCTTTACTTCGTTCATCCAGAACCTCCACAAATTTCGCAGGAAACCAGCCTGTCGGAAGAAAGGGTCAAAGGTTAACTGTAACCAAACTTCCCAGGCACGCTAGGTCGAGAGGCTGCAGAGCTGTAAGTGCGCCTGTGTATTTGAAGTGTTAGTTGGATGAGCCATTTTTGGATAGTTGGATGAGCCATTGGATGAGCCATTTTGCAGTTGCACGATATAAACAGTGCAGCAGCCTGGGGCCACCTGAGCCTGCAGTGATCAGGGCGAGATTGCTTTCTGTACCAATTAGTTAATTTAAGGCAAGCACAACAGTCCTCCTATCCTCACTGCAATCCCAAGGTCAAGCACAAATTTTTAACTTCCAGAGAGGGAGTGAAAACAGTGCGTCAGTCGGTTTGAAATCCGAGATTGCCGCTGTCAGCGACTGTGCCAACAATTTCAGGACCATCCAACAACAGAACAGAACATAAAGATGCACAACAATCTATAATCAAAACAAAATGCTGGAGATACTCAGCAGGTCAGGCAGCATCTGTGAAGAGAGAAACAGAGTTAACGGTTCAGGTCGATGACCCTTCCTCAGACGAAAGGTCATCGACCTGAAACGTTAACTGTTTCTCTCTTCACAGATGCTGCCTGACCTGAGTATCTCCAGCATTTTGTTTTGATTATAGATTTCCAGCATCGGCAGTATTTTCTTTTTGCATCACAACAATCTATAGCTCTGTGACAAATATGCAAATCTTCCCTCAACAGCTTGCAAAATCTCATGACATTTAAGTGTTCAGTACGGCCGTGCCCATTCACAAGCTGAAGAATGCAGCGCGGCTGCAACACTCTGCTTAGCTCAGCAGTTCTATGCATTGTTCAGAAGAAGCTGTGCCTATCTAGCAAGCCAGAAAATTTACTGAAATACATCGTTCAGAGAAGGGTCGTTGCCTATGACATTACTCAGTGAATATCGACTGAACTGACCCACTCAGTTCAGCACTGGAGCATGAACAGCAGGGCCTTATCCCTCGATCACTCTTCTTCACAATACAGCCTATGTTACGGGTTGTCAGATAGCCACGAACACCAACACCAGCCCTCCCCTGATCTAGACTCAATAATTCACCTCCTCAATTGAGTGTTACCCAGCCCTTCCCAACTCCCAGCCCTCCAAGAGAGAAAGAGAGAGAGAGAGAGAGAGAGAGAGAGAGAGAGAGAGAGAGAGAGAGACCGAGAGAGAGACAGAGAGTGAGAGACAGAGAGAGCGAGAGAGAGAGAGAGAGAGAGAGAAAGAGAGAGAGAGACAGAGACAGAGAGAGAGAGACAGAGAGTGAGAGACCGAGAGTGAGTGAGAGACAGAGAGAGCGAGAGAGAGAGAGAGAGAGAAAGAGAGAGAGAGAGAGAGAGAGAGAGAGAGAGACAGAGAGAGAGAGACCGAGAGTGAGAGACCGAGAGTGAGAGACCGAGAGTGAGAGAGAGACAGAGAGTAAGAGACAGAGAGAGACCGAGAGAGAGACAGAGAGAGCGAGAGAGAGAGAGAGAGAGGGAGAAAGAGAGAGAGAGAAAGAGAGAGAGAGAGAGAGAAAGAGAGACCGAGAGAGAGACAGAGTGAGAGAGACAGAGAGTGAGAGACAGAGAGAGCGAGAGAGAGAGAGAAAGAGAGAGAAAGAGAAAGAGAGAGAGAGAAAAAAAGAGAAAAAGAGAGAAAGAGACAGAGAGAGAGACAGAGAACGAGAGAGAGCGAGAGCTACCGAGAGAGAGAGCGCGACCGAGAGAGAGCGAGAGCTACCGAGAGAGAGAGCGCGACCGAGAGAGAGAGAGAGAGCGACCGAGAGAGAGCGAGCGACCGAGAGAGAGCGAGCGAGAGACAGAGAGAGAGAGCGAGAGAGAGACCCAGAGAGACAGACAGTAAGAGCGAGCGGCAGAGGGAGAGCGGCGAGAGAGGGAGCGCGCGACAAGAGAGGGAACGCGCGACAAGAGAGGGAGCGCGCAGACGGAGGGAGCGCGCCGAAGAGAGCGCGCCGGAGAGAGAGAGAGAGAGGGGGGGGGCAACAGAGAGGGGGGGGGGGGGAGACAGCGAGGGGGGGGGGGAGACAGCGAGAGGAGGAAGAGGCAGAGAGAGAGGGCGGGGCAGAGAGAGAGGGCGGGGCAGGAAGGGGGGAGAGAGCGAGAGAGGCAGAGGGGGAGAGGAGAGAGGCAGAGGGGGGGGAGAGGGGCAGAGGGAGAGAGGGGCAGAGGGAGAGAGAGAGGGGCAGAGGGAGAGAGAGAGGGGCAGAGGGAGAGAAAGAGGGGCAGAGGGAGAGAGAGAGGGGCAGAGGGAGAGAGAGAGGGGCAGAGGGAGAGAGAGAGGGGCAGAGGGAGAGAGAGAGAGGGGCAGAGGGAGAGAGAGAGGGGCAGAGGGAGAGAGAGAGGGGCAGAGGGAGAGAGAGGGGCAGAGGGAGAGAGGGGCCGAGGGAGAGAGAGAGGGGCAGAGGGAGAGAGAGAGGGGCAGAGGGAGAGAGAGAGGGGCAGAGGGAGAGAGGGGGGCAGAGGGAGAGAGAGAGGGGCAGAGGGAGAGAGAGAGGGGCAGAGGGAGAGAGGGGCAGAGGGGGCGAGAGAGAGAGGGGCAGAGGGGGAGAGAGAGAGGGGCAGAGGGGGAGAGAGAGGGGCAGAGGGAGAGAGAGAGGGGCAGAGGGGGAGAGAGAGGGGCAGAGGGGGGAGAGAGAGGGGCAGAGGGGGAGGAAGAGAGGGGAGCAGAGGGCGAGAGAGAGAGAGGGGCCGAGGGAGAGAGAGAGGGGCAGAGGGGGAGAGAGAGGGGCAGAGGGAGAGAGGGGGGCAGAGGGAGAGAGGGGGGCAGAGGGAGAGGAGAGAGGGGCAGAGGGAGAGAGGGGGGGCAGAGGGAGAGAGAGAGGGGGCAGAGGGAGAGAGAGAGGGGCAGAGGGAGAGAGAGAGGGGCAGAGGGAGAGAGGGGCAGAGGGAGAGAGAGAGGGGCAGAGGGGGAGAGAGAGAGGGGGAGAGAGGGGCAGAGGGGAGAGAGAGGCAGAGGGAGAGAGAGAGGGGCAGAGGGGGAGAGAGAGGGGCAGAGGGGGAGAGAGAGGGGGCAGAGGGGGAGAGAGAGGGGCAGAGGGGGAGAGAGAGGGGCAGAGGGGGAGAGAGAGGGGCAGAGGGGGAGAGAGAGGGGCAGAGGGGGAGAGAGAGGGGCAGAGGGGGAGAGAGAGGGGCAGAGGGGGAGAGAGAGGGGCAGAGGGGGAGAGAGAGGGGCAGAGGGGGAGAGAGGGGCAGAGGGGGAGAGAGAGGGGCAGAGGGAGAGAGAGAGGGGCCGAGGGGGAGAGAGAGGGGCAGAGGGAGAGAGAGGCAGAGGGAGAGGAGGGGCAGAGGGAGAGAGAGAGAGGCAGAGGGAGAGGGAGGGGCCGAGGGAGAGAGAGAGGGGCCGAGGGAGAGAGAGGGGCAGAGGGGAGAGAGAGAGGGGCAGAGGGGGGGAGAGAGAGAGACAGAGGAGGAGAGCGAGAGGCAGAGGAGAGAGAGAGAGAGGCAGAGGAGGAGAGAGAGAGAGAGAGAGAGAGAGAGAGAGAGACAGAGGGGGAGAGAGAGGCAGAGGAGGAGAGAGAGGCAGAGGAGGGAGAGGCAGAGGGGGAGAGAGAGGGGCAGAGGGAGAGAGAGAGGGGCAGAGGAGGAGAGAGAGAGGCAGAGGAGGAGAGAGAGAGAGGCAGAGGAGGAGAGAGAGAGAGGCAGAGGAGGAGAGAGAGAGGCAGAGGAGGAGAGAGAGGCAGAGGGGGAGAGGGGCAGAGAGGGAGGGGCAGAGAGAGAGGGGCAGAGAGAGAGGGGCAGAGAGAGAGGGGCAGAGAGAGAGAGAGGCAGAGGGGGAGAGAGAGAGGGGCAGAGGGGGAGAGAGAGAGGCAGAGGGGGAGAGAGAGGGGCAGAGGGGGAGAGAGAGGGGCAGAGGGAGAGAGAGAGAGAGGGGCAGAGGGGGAGAGAGGGGCCGAGGGAGAGAGAGGGGCAGAGGGAGAGAGAGGGGCAGAGGGAGAGAGAGAGAGGGGCCGAGGAGAGAGAGGGGCAGAGGGGGGCAGAGGGAGAGAGAGAGGGGGCCGAGGGAGAGAGAGAGGGGCCGAGGGAGAGAGAGAGGGGCCGAGGGAGAGAGAGAGGGGCCGAGGGAGAGAGAGAGGGGCAGAGGGAGAGAGAGAGGGGCAGAGGGAGAGAGAGAGGGGCAGAGGGAGAGAGAGAGAGGGGCAGAGGGAGAGAGAGAGGGGCAGAGGGAGAGAGAGAGGGGCAGAGGGGGGGAGAGAGAGAGACAGAGGAGGAGAGCGAGAGGCAGAGGAGAGAGAGAGAGAGGCAGAGGAGGAGAGAGAGAGAGAGGAGAGACAGAGGGGGAGAGAGAGGCAGAGGAGGGAGAGAGAGGCAGAGGAGGGAGAGAGAGGCAGAGGGGGAGAGAGAGGGGCAGAGGGGGAGAGAGAGGGGCAGAGGGGGAGGAGAGAGGGGCAGAGGGGGAGAGAGAGGGGCAGAGGGGGAGAGAGAGGGGCAGAGGGGGAGAGAGAGGGGCAGAGGGGGAGAGAGAGGGGCAGAGGGGGAGAGAGAGGGGCAGAGGGGGAGAGAGAGGGGCAGAGGGGGAGAGAGAGGGGCAGAGGGGGAGAGAGAGGGGCAGAGGGGAGAGAGAGAGGGGCAGAGGAGGAGAGAGAGGGGCAGAGGAGGAGAGAGAGAGGCAGAGGAGGAGAGAGAGAGAGGCAGAGGAGGAGAGAGAGGGGCAGAGGGGGGAAAATTCGGTTGGTATGCACCTCCCGTTAGCACCTTAAGAGGGCGTTAATGGGGTGCAAAACAACTAGCGCCCGGGCGCGGCGATGTTTGCGCTGCTTGCGAATTGACCAGACATTTTGCGGCGGCTCTAAACACTACCGCCACAATCTCCTGCACCGGCAGATCAATATTGAGTGTCGCCCCCTGCCTTACCACCTGCCACTAGCAACGACAGGTTGAGGGGAGCGTTTTGCAGTCAGCTTTGTGCATTGAGTGGTGCTGGAGTTTTGCTAAGTGCGAGAAAAATCATTTAAGTGTATTTTGTGAATTTTAGTTTGTTAAGAAGTCAATTATTTGAAGTAAGTTTAATTTTTTAAGGGTTTTTAAAACTCTTGGGCAGTTTAAACCGGAAGTAGAATCCGGGTATAAAAGGGGAGGGGCTAGTGCAGTGCACGGAGTGCTTTGTGCATTGAGTGGTGCTGGAGTTTTGCTAAGTGGGAGGTGAGGGTGTGTTTTGTGCTCTGTTTTGTTCCCCACTCCCAGGCTTAGACAGCACTGCGGAGGCGGAGCAACCAAACAGGCCCCACAGACAGTATTCAAGGAGGAGGTTGGTGAGCAGCTGGTTGGTTGGTTTTCTTCCTTCTCTTCTCTTTTATACCTTTAAGTTGGTAAGTCCTTTGAATAGTGGTGTGACATTATCATCTATATCCGGGCAGGGTCTTCATAACTAATAAGAAATTTAATTAATTATATAGAATGGAGCAGGTGATGTGTTACTGTTGCGAGATGTGGGAGCCGGTGGTCCCCATTGAGGCTCACGGTGATTACATCTGCGACAAGTGTTTGCTGTTAGAGGAACTCAAGTTCCATGTTATGGAGCTTGAGACCGAGCTTCAGACACTGCGACACATCAGGGAGGGGGAGAAGTTCCTGGACTCTATGTTTCAGGAGGTGGTCACACCTATGAAGTTAATTACTGCAGATGTAGTCCGTGGTCAGGGACAGGACGGTGTGACTACGAGTGAGGAAGGTTCAGGGATCCAGGATGTAGTGTTGAAGGAGACGCAGCCCTTGTTCTTGTCCAGCAGGATCGAGGTTCTTTCTCCCTGTGAGGGCGGGGAGCGGGGACTGCTGGTAGGATGAGCAACCTGGCCACAGCACCGTGGTACAGGGGGCCATTCAAGTGGAGGGAGTAAAAAGAAATGTTGTAGTGGTAGGGGATAGTATCATTAGGGGGATAGATAGGGTTCTCTGCAGTCAAGAGCGGGAGTCCCGAAGGCTGTGTTGCCTGCCCGGTGCCAGGGTTAAGGACATCTCTTCTGGGCTGGAAAGAAACTTGGAGTGGGAGGGGGAGGATCCAGTTGTCGTGGTCCATGTTGGTACAAACGACGAAGATAGGACAAGGAAGACGCTTCTGTTAAAGGAGTATGAGCAGCTAGGGGTCAAATTAAAAAACAGAACCTCAAGGGTTATAATCTCTGGGTTATTACCTGAGCCACGAGCGAATATGGCTCGGATAAATAAAATTAAAGAGTTAAATGCGTGGCTCAAAGACTGGTGTGGGAGAAATGGGTTTTGCTTCTTGGGACACTGGCACCAATACTGGGACAAGAGGGAGCTGTTCCGTTGGGACGGACTCCACTTGGCCAGTGCTGGGACTAGAGTCCTGGCGAATCATATAACTAGGGCTGTAGAGAGGGCTTTAAACTAATTAGTTGGGGGGAGGTTTCCAGAGAGCAAATAATAGAAATGACAACAGAGAAGGTCATAGACTTAGGTAGCAGTGGGGGAATTAAAAAACAGAATGTGTCATGAAGGGACAGAAGGTATGGAGTAAAAAGTAAAGTACTAAAAAGGGAAAAAACAGGAACTAAGTGTTACAAAACATATTTGAAAGTTCTTTATCTGAATGCACGTAGCATTCGTAACAAAATGAATGAGTTAACGGCACAAATAACGACATATGGGTATGATCTTGTGGCCATTACAGAAACATGGCTGCAGGGTGACCATGACTGGGAATTAAACATACCAGGAAGGACAGGCAGGAAGGGAGAGGAGGTGGGGTGGCTATGTTAATAAAGGAAGGAATCGCTATAATACAGAGAAATGATATTGGGTCAAAGGAGCAGGATAGTGAAACAGTTTGG
The DNA here is from genome assembly GCF_052327205.1 of Somniosus microcephalus. NCBI lineage: Eukaryota > Metazoa > Chordata > Chondrichthyes > Squaliformes > Somniosidae > Somniosus > Somniosus microcephalus. The sequence continues at coordinate 4,078,634 of NC_141014.1, read as the reverse complement.
GTGGAGATAAGGAATAATAAGGGGGAAAAAACTAGTGGGTGTAGTCTATAGGCCTCTGAACAGTTGCAACTCTGTTGGACGGAGTATTAATCAGTAAATAGTTGAGGCTTGTAATAAGGGAACAGCTATAATTATGGGGGATTTTAATTTACATATTAACTGGACAAATCAAATTGGGCAGAGCAGCCTTGAGGATGAGTTCATTGAGTGTATTAGGGATGGGTTTCTTGAGCAGTATGTAACTGAACCGACCAGGGGGCAAGCAACCTTAGATTTGGTCCTGTGTAATGAGACAGGATTAATTAAAAATGTCCTAGTAAAGGATCCCCTTGGAATGAGTGACCATAACATGGTTGAGTTCCATATTCAATTAGAGGGTGAGAAGGTTGGATCTCAAACAAGCGTGCTGAGCTTGAATAAAGGAGACTATGAAGATATGAGAGCGGAATTGATTAGAGTGGACTGGGAAAATAGATTAAAGGGTAAGACGGTACATGATCAATGGTGTACATTTAAGGAGTTATTTTACAACTTCCAAAAAAAATATATTCCACTGAGGAAAAAAGGGTGTAAAAGAAAAGATAGCCATCCGTGGCTAAGTAAAGTAATTAAGGATAGTATCCGACTAAAAACAAGGGCATATAAGGTAGCCAAATCTAGTGGGAGGATGGAAGATTGGGAAGTCTTTAAAAGACAGCAAAAAATAACTAAAAGATTGATTAAGAAAGGGAAGATAGATTATGAAAGTAAATTAGCAAAAAATATAAAAACAGACAGTAAAAGTTTCTATAGTTATATAAAAAGAAAAAGGGTGGCGAAAGTAAATGTTGGTCCCTTGGAGGATGAGACCGGGAAATTAATGGTGGGAAATATGGAGATGGCAAAAACACTGAATGAATATTTTGTATCAGTCTTTACAGTAGAGGACACTAAGAATATCCCAACACTGGACAAACAGGGTGTAATGATATCAGCAAATAGTGATGATATTTGTCTGTGTTTGATTACTTATGCCTTACAGCATATTTGTCTGTGTTTTTGATTACTTGTGCCTGACCAGCAGAGGTCATGTGAGAGACAAGCAGTCCAGAGGAGTTTTACTTTCAGTTTCATTCTAGATGCATCACAGCATAGTGTGTTCTGTAAAAAGCTGTAGAAAGTCTTGAACAAGACTTTAGATTAAACAACATTCTCTTTCAGAAATGAGTCTTTTTTGAACCCAAAAAGAAATCAAAACATGATGTCAGAAGTGGCTGAAAGAGAAAAAATCTGAAGTTAGCAACTTGATGGGACAGTGAAAGCAGTTGTGGCAAGTAAGCGAAATCAGCTCTCCACAAGCCAAGAGAACATCGTTGCTTACCATTAGAGAATAGCTAACGAAGTGAAAAATGGAAGGTTTACACCCACCGGCGACGCTTCAATTAACAGGTAATGGGGCTGAAAATTGGAGAAGGTTCAAACAACGTTTAGAGTTGTATTTAGCGGCAATCGGAGCTGACAAGAAAAGTAATAAACAGAAATCGTCACTGTTCTTGCATGTCGTGGGTGATGAAGCGCTGGAGGTGTATAATAACTTCACATTCGCTGTTGATGGAGACAAAATGAAGCTAGATAAAATAATGGAACAGTTTGAGGCCTACTGCATACCTAAACGCAACGTGACCTTTGAGAGGCACAAATTTTTCACATGTGTACAGAAAATCGGCGAGACTATTGATCAGTATGTGACTGAACTGAGAAACCGGAGCAAATCGTGTGAATTTGGGGGACTCACAGACTCGCTGATAAAAGACAGACTGGTGTGTGGTGTTCGAGATAATGGTCTAAGGGAAAGACTGCTAAGAGAGCAAGATCTCGACTTGGGAAAAGCCATAGCACTGTGTAGGGTTACAGAGACTGTAAAGTTGCAGGCAAAGGAGCTGTTCAGTGACAGTAGCTGCAACGTGGATGCAGTGAGAAAGAACGGATACAAACCGTTTAACAAAGAGAGCGCCAATGTGAAAAAAGAGACGTGGCCAGCAAACGAAAATGAAAGAGACAATCGGAAGTCATGTAGTCGATGCGGTACACAGCATCCACCAAGAAAGTGTCCAGCATATGGTAAAACATGCAATAGTTGCAACAAAAACAACCATTATGCCCGTTGCTGTAAGAACCAAGCGCGACAAAGCAAGGTCCATACAGTAGATGAAAGCGAGATGGAGGAATTCAATGTAGATGTTGTGTCTGAAAACAAAAAAGAAAGAGACTGGATGTTGACACTAAAAGTGAATGACATACACATTCCATTTAAATTGGATACTGGAGCACAAGTTAATGTGATATCAGAGGCCGATTTTGAGAGAATTAGACCCAGACCAAAGTTACATGGAATACAAGTGAAAGTGACCGGATACTCAGGTACTGATATACCAGTGAAAGGAAAATGCATTGTCAAAGTAACACACAAGGACAGAGAGCACACGCTAGCATTAATCGTGGTGCCAAAGGATGTGCAAGCCATACTAGGGTTAAAAGCCTGTGAGAGACTGAACCTGGTAAAGAGAGTCCTCGTTGTGGAAAGCGAAGGAGAGACAGTCTATGATGAACTCATGAAAGAGTACAAAGACCTATTTAAGGGTCTAGGCTGCATTCCAGGAGAACACACGATCAGAGTAGATAAAAGTATGACACCGGTCATACATCCATGCAGAAAAGTTCCGTTTGCTCTTCAAAAGCAACTGAAGGCAGAGTTGGACAGGATGGAAAGCCTGAACGTGATTCAGAAGATAGATGAGCCAACTGAGTGGGTGAGTTCCCTCGTCGTAGTGGACAAAAAGAATGGAAAGCTCAGAATTTGCCTGGATCCAAGAGATCTAAACAGAGCAATAAAGAGAGAGCACTTCAAGCTTCCTACACGTGAGGAAATCATGGCACAGTTTGCAAATGCAAAATATTTTAGCAAGTTAGATGCGTCCTCAGGATTTTGGCAGATGAAGCTGGACGAAGCAAGTTCAAGACTGTGCACGTTCAACACTCCATTTGGCAGATACAGATTCCTAAGGTTACCATTTGGCATTGCCTCAGCTCCTGAAGTGTATCACAAGACTATCCATATGATCTATGAGCACCTGGAGGGAGTTGATACATCAATGGATGGCATCATAGTATGGGGAACCACGAGAACTGAGCATGATGAGAGACTGAAAAAAGTGCTGGAAGCAACAAGGAAAACAAACCTGAAGCTGAATAGAGAGAAATGCCAGCTCGGGGTGACAGAACTGACATTCGTGGGAGATATCCTTAGCAGTGAGGGCATCAGACCAGATCCCAGAAAGGTGTCCGCCATTGAGAATATGCCAAGGCCACAATGCAAAAAGGACGTGCAGAGGTTTAATGGAATGATCAACTACATGGGTAAATTCATATCCAACCTCTCAGAAAAAATAGCGCCACTGAGAAGACTAACTGAAAAGAACATAGAATGGGAATGGAATCATGAGCATGAGAAGTCATGGAGCGATCTAAAGAAACTGCTCACAGAGGAACCAGTTCTGAGGTTTTATGACCCAGCGAGACCCATCAAGATATCATTAGATGCATCACAGAGTGGGCTCGGTGCCGTTCTTCTGCAACAATATGACTACTGGCAACCTATTGCATATGCATCGCGCACAATGACAGACGTGGAGACGCGATATGCTCAAATAGAAAAGGAGCTGCTCAGCATCACATACGCCTGTGAAAGATTTCACCAGTTTGTGGCAGGACAAGCAATCAGTGTAGAGACTGACCATAAGCCCTTGATTGCATTGTTCCAAAAGCCACTGAATAGCTGTCCACTTAGAATACAAAGAATGATGATCAGGCTGCAACGCTATACACTGAATGTTGCGTACACACCGGGTAAGCTGATGTATACAGCAGACACGTTGTCCAGAGCTGTTGACCCAAGTGAGCCCGCAAACACCACAATGGATGAAAAAGTGAACGCCTACGTGGACATGATCACAAGTGCACTGCCCATAGCAGATGCAAAAATGGAGCTCATAAAGACTGAGACAAACAAAGATGAAACAATGAGACGACTGAGAAAAAGCATCTTGGATGGATGGCCCAACATGAAGCAAGACTGCTCACCTGATATAGCAGAGTACTGGAACTGCAGGGCGGAACTATCAGTGGTCGAAGACATCATCTACAAAGGAAGTAAAATAGTTATCCCAAAGAGTCTGAGAAGAGAGATGCTAAAAAAGATCCATGGAGGACATCTGGGAATCGAAAAGTGTAAGAAAAGAGCACGAGAGGTGATGTACTGGCCACGAATCAACCAAGATGTGACAAATGAGGTGTCAAACTGCACAATATGCCTGAAGTATCGAGCAAGCAATCCGGTAGAACCACTAAAGCCACACCCAGCACCAGACAGACCTTACCAGAAGGTAGGCGCTGGCCTATTCGTATGTCAAGGGAAGGACTATCTTGTAGTCACAGACTATTACTCCCTGTATCCAGAGGTTTGCAGACTGCACACCACCACTGCAGAAGCTGTGATAAGAAGTATGAAAGCCATATTCTCCAGACATGGCGTGGCAAGCGAGGTCTTCACAGACAACGGACCCCAGTTTAACAATGCAAATTTCCGACACTTTGCCAAAGAGTGGGACTTTGTCCACACAACGTCAAGTCCTCACTATCCACAGTCCAATCGACTAGTGGAAAAATCGGTCCAGACAGTGAAAAGACTGATGTACAAGGCAAAAGACAGTGGAACTGACTTCTACCAAAGCATGCTTGTATACCGCACAACGCCGCTCGAGTGTGGTATGTCACCAGCCCAACTCCTGATGGGACGTCGGCTAAGGTCAAACCTACCCATCCCGGAGAACCTCCTGAAAACAAAAGAGGGGGAGAAAGTGAGGAAGTTCAAAGCGCAACAGAAAGAAAAGCAAAAGTACTACTATGACAGAGGAACACAAAGCCTACCTGAACTCCACACTGGTGACCAAGTAAGGTTGAAAGACAAAACAAACACATGGACTCAGAAGGGAACTGTCCTGAGTGAAGTTCAACCAAGATCATACACCATTCAGACAGATGAGGGTGCTGTTCTGAGAAGAAATCGTCGAGATCTTCTCATGGGACCAGCCACAGCAGGTCAAGAGACTGATAGTGAACAACCTGATCACACAGCTGAGAACCAATCATCTGAGGCAACAACTCAGATTCAAGGACACTCAATCAGAAAATCCTCAAGACACGTGAAGCCTCCTGAGAGACTCATTGAGCAAATTTAAGGACTATTGTTAAAGAAGGAAGTAATGTTATCTTATTCTTTCTTCAAGTTCTAGTGTATTGACATATTTCATGTGAACACACAAAGCAAGGGTAAAAAACCTTGATCATGATAATGATAATGTAAGTTCATTAAATGTTGTTAGTTAAAAGTAAAATTCTTTTGTTTTAAGAAAGGGAGATGTAATGATATCAGCAAATAGTGATGATATTTGTCTGTGTTTGATTACTTGTGCCTGACCAGCAGAGGTCATGTGAGAGACAAGCAGTCCAGAGGAGTTTTACTTTCAGTTTCATTCTAGATGCATCACAGCATAGTGTGTTCTGTAAAAAGCTGTAGAAAGTCTTGAACAAGACTTTAGGTTAAACAACATTCTCTTTCAGAAATGAGTCTTTATTGAACCCAAAAAGAAATCAAAACACAGGGGGCTCTTGGGGGGGGGGGGGGGGGGAACTGAATACGATTAAAATCACTAAAGAAGTGGTACTTGGTAAAATAATGGGACTCAAGGCGGATAAATCCCCTGGACCTGATGGCTTGCATCCTAGGGTCTTGAGGGAAGTAGCGGTAGGGATTGTGGATGCATTGGTAATAATTTTCCAAAACTCACTGGACTCAGCAAAGGTCCCGGCAGATTGGAAAACTGCTAATGTAACACCCTTATTTAAAAAGGGTAGTAGGCAGAAGGCTGGAAACTATAGACCTGTTAGCCTAACATCTGTGGTTGGTAAAATGTTAGAGTCTATTATTAAGGAGACAGTAACGGGACATTTGGATAAACATAATTTAATAGGACAAAGTCAGCATGGTTTCATGAAGGGGAAGTCATGTTTGACAAATTTGCTGGAGTTTTTTGAGGAAGTAACATACAGGGTGGATAAAGGGGAATCAATGGACGTAGTGTATTTAGACTTCCAAAAGGCATTTGACAAGGTGCCACACCAAAGATTATTGCTCAAGATAAAAAATCACGGGATTGGGGGTAATATTCTGGCGTGGGTGGAGGATTGGCTCTCTAACAGAAAGCAGAGAGTTGGGATAAATGGTTCATTCTCAGATTGGCAACCAGTAACTAGTGGTGTTCCGCAGGGGTCAGTGCTGGGTCCCCAACTCTTTACAATCTATATTAACGATTTGGAGGAGGGGACCGAGTGTAACATATCCAAGTTTGCAGATGATACAAAGATGGGACGGAAAGTAGTGAGTGAGGAGGACATAAAAAACCTGCAAAGGGACATAGACAGGCTAAGTAAGTGGGCAGAGATTTGGCAGATGGAATACAATACTGGAAAGTGTGAGGTTATGCACTTTGGCAGGAAAACTCATAGAGCAAGTTATTATCTTAATGGCAAGAAACTTGAAAGTACTGTAGTACAAACGGATCTGGGGGTCCTGGTGCACGAAACTCAAAAAGTTAGTATGCAGGTGCAGCAAGTGATCAAGAAGGCCAATGGAATGTTGGCTTTTATTGCTAGGGGGATGGAATATAAAAACAGGGAGGTATTGCTGCAGTTGTACAAGGTATTGGTGAGACCGCACCTGGAATACTGCATACAGTTTTGGTGTCCATACTTAAAAGACATACTTGCTCTCGAGTCAGTACAAAGAAGGTTCACTCGGTTAATCCCGGGGATGAGGGGGTGGTCATATGAGGAGAGGTTGAGTAGATTGGGACTCTACTCATTGGAGTTCAGAAGAATGAGAGGCGATCTTATTGAAACATATAAGATTGTGAAGGGGCTTGATCGGGTGGATGCGGTGAGGATGTTCCCAATGATGGGTGAAACTAGAACTAGGGGGCATAATCTTAGAATAAGGGGCTGCTCTTTCAAAACTGAGATGAGGAGAAACTTCTTCACTCAGAGGGTGGTAGGTTTGTGGAATTTGCTGCCCCAGAAAGCTGTGGAAGCTACATCATTAAATGAATTTAAAACAGAAATAGATAGTTTCCCAGAAATAAAGGGAATTAAGGGTTATGGGGAGCGGGCAGGAAATTGGACATGAGTCTAGGTTCGGAATGGTCATGGCCCTGTGGGTAGTGGAGTGGGCCCAGGGGCCGTGTAGCCTGGTTCTGCTCCTACTGTGTTCTAATTCTGTGTTAGATTTCAGGAGATGGTTTTATTCCTGTTCCTGGCTGGGGTGGAGATCGCCTTTACAGAAGGTAAGTACTGTAGAAAATATAGGGACAGAGTGATCTCCTGGAAGAATTTCGATCGCCTAGATGGGTCGGAGAGGAATTTCCCAGATTTTTTTCTCCCAAATTGGCCATTGGGTCTTTATCTGGTTTTTCGCCTCTCCCGGGAGATCACATGGGTTCGGGTGGATGCAGAGTGATAGAAGATTTGAGGTTAGGATCAGATCAGCCATGATCTTATTGAATGGTGGAGCAGGCTCGAGGGGCTGATTGGCCTACTCCTGCTCCTATTTCTTATGTTCTTATGAAAGGGACCGGGGAGCGCTATTTAAAGGCGACCGCTTCCTGCCTTTTTTTGTTGCTGACATTTTTGCACCACGCATTCTGAGAGACTCTTCTGGAGAGATTCAATGCTGTGTGAAGGAGTTTTGGGGACTGAGCAGCACTTTGCAGGTTCTTTTTGATTTGACCTTCCTTGTATCGATTTAGAAGAGACTGTGGGGGCTGCACTCTGAGCTCTTCCCCTGGGCCTCTCCATTGTTCTTTCCAGCAGATTTGATGTACAGGTCTCTCCAGGCCAAGATTCAAGGCTGCAATGAGCAGGGTGTGGATGGAGAGCAAGATCGACCCTCCCCTTTAAGAACTGACCGGCGCCAGTGTGTCTGTGTTCCATTGCTGACTGACATCACGAGCTTCGCCAGCGCTCTGAGGTAGTGCCTCGCTCCTCGGCGTTAGCGCCTTAAGAGAAGTGTGTAGCACCTGATTTAGCGCTCCAATCACCTCCAGGGGCAATAGAGGCCAAGTTTGCATTCGGAGGCGATAATTAGCGCCAGGCGCTAAACTTTGCGCCCGGCCGATAATTGCGCCCCAAACGGGGTGATACCGAATTTTCCCCCCAGTGGCTCAAGGGTCTGAATGGCCTACTCCTGTTCCTATGACTGGGAGACAGAAAGCGAGCGAGAGTCAGGGACAGACAGAGATCAAAAGATCACAATTAGTTTGCAGTAAAGGTCTGTGGGTAACACTGAGATGGAATGTGTGCCTGCGGATTTACAGAAACCGCTCGGTTTACTCACTGTTTGTTGCTGCCATCTGCTGGTGATTTTGAGACAATCCAAACCAGCAGCAATTTCAAAAATTCATCTGGCCAGACTGTGGAAAGATGGGCAGATGGCAACCCTGAGTTTGAACGGCCCCTTGTCCTACGCAGCCGAGCTGTCCTGCTGGCACAGGCGGGGCTTTGATCAGACTGAAGAGTAAGGTACGAGCACTCACCTCGTAGCCCGTTCAGCTCTCCCACCCAGCAATGCTCATCCTTCTGTGATATAATCTGTAAGAGAGAAGTGGCCACCTCAGTCAGGCAGAAATGGGACACTCGAGATTTGACAACAAAAATACAACACTGCGGATCTAAAACAAAGACAGAAAGTGCACAGGGAGAAAGACTTGCATTTGCATAGCACCTCGCCATGTTCTTCAGAAACAAAGCGGATATACATATCCGATTAGGCACTTTACAGCCTTCCGGACTCAATATCGAGTTCAACAATTTCAGATCATAACCTCGGCCCCATTACATTTTTTTATCCACACCTTTGTTTTGGCCCTTCCCCCCTTTTCTTCTCTCCCACATGGCAGCTGTCTCTTTCTGCCAGCACATTTCACACCTAATCTAGAGCCGTCTTATGTCTCCACTAGTCCTCTCACCATCTCGTCTGGTTTTGAATACCTCTTAATGTCTCTTCACTTCTCTTTTGTTCTCTCATCCCATTTCCCAGCCCCCAAACTGGCCTTTTAATCTGTTTCATTTCCTGTGTTTTTTCAGTCCTGACGAAGGGTTTCGACCCGAAACGTTGACTCTATTTTCTCTCTCCACGGATGTTGCCTAGCCTGCTGAGTTTTTCCAGCATTTTCTGTTGTTATTTTGCTACATATACAAGTTGAAATACACTCGCTGTTGTTAAATGGACAAACAGCCACTTCACAAACAGCAACATCCCGATAACCGCTGTGAGATTATTGAGCAGTTCACCTACTTTTGGTGGCATTTGCTGAGGGAGGAATCTTGCAGACACTGGGAGAAGACCTGGCTCTTCAAATAGCACCAGGGGATCTTTAATATCCAGACAAGGGCTCCATTTAATGCCTCACCAGACAGCACGTCTGAGAATGTCTGCCTGGATCGTGTGTTCAAGTCCTGCAATGGCGCTTTTACCCACACAACCTTGCGATCAAGAAGGCAAATGGTATGTTGGCCTTCATATCAAGGGGGTTCGAGTATAGGAATAGGGATACCTTACTACAGCTGTACAAGGTGCTGGTGAGACCGCATCTGGAGTATTGTGTACAGTTTTGGTCGCCACATCTGCGGAAGGATGTTCTTGCCATGGAGGGAGTGCAACGGCGATTCACCAGGCTGATACCTGGAATGGCGGGAATGACCGACGAAGAGAGATTAAATAGTTTGGGCTTGTACTCACTGGAGTTTAGAAGATTGAGAGGGGATCTCATCGAAACATATAAAATTATGGCAGGCCTGGACAGGCTGAATTCAGAGAGAATGTTTCCAATGGCCGGGGAGCACAGTCTAAAAATAGCGGGCAAATCATTTAAAACAGAGATGAGGAAGAATTTCTTCACTCAAAGAGTGGTGAGCCTGTGGAATTCCCTGCCACAGAGGGCTGTGAAGGCTAATTCAATAAATATTTTCAAGAGAGAATTGGATATATTTCTGAAGGCTAAGGGGATTAAGGGTTACGGAGAAAAGGCGGGGACGGGGTACTGAACTGGTAAGATCAGCTATGATCTCAGACGAAGATCAGCCATGATCTCATTGAATGGCGGAGCAGGCTCGAAGGGCCGAATGGCCTACTCCTGTTCCTATCTCTATGTTTTCTATGACTCAGAGGCATGAGGACAATCTACTGAGCCAAGCTGACCCAGTATTCCAGTCAGTGCCTGAAAGGCAGGTAAAGGTATAGCTGGAACTTTCCTTTGGGATTTTCAGGACGTATCTCGCGGTGTTCCTGTTCCCAGGCACTGACTGACCCTGCTGTGTGATTGGTACTGACGATACCACTCGTCTCATTCAGGGCTCCAAGGATGCTGTAAAAGGATCAGGTGGAACTGCAATACTTTCAATTACATTTTATTTTTCCTAGATTTTTCCCCTCTTCTGAAGGAGAGGACTCTTGCTGTGTAAATTCCACAGGTGCCAGCTGGCCTCCAGCACTTCACCCAAGTCGATGCCAGGCTATTTATCCACAAACCCATCAAACACAGGCCCGCATTCCCCTATTTGACTCTGAGCTGATGTTTGTCTCCCTACCCAGGGTGAAGCCAATGTGGACCTCACTGCTGCCTCACAGTGCACACCGGCAATGAAGCGGCAATCATCCTGCGGTGTACGTTCAGCTACTCGCCGACGTATCAGGAGCAGCTGTATACACGATACTGGTCTTCGAATACAAGATTCAACCCACGGAGCTTGTTCAGACTGTGCTGGTCTTGGGCCTCAGCTGTGGCTCAGCACTCTCACCTCCGAGTCAGAAGATCATGGCTTTAAACTCCACTCTCATGACTTGAGCACATAATCTTGGCTGATATTTCAGCGCAGTACTGAGGGAGCGCTGCATTGTCGGAGGTGCTGTCTTTCAGATGAGACTTTAAGCCGAGGCTCCATCTGCCCCCTCAGCTGGATGGGAAAGATCCCACGGTACTATTTTGAAAAAGAGCAGGGGAGTTCTCTCCGGTAACCTGGCCAATATTTATCGCTCGAGCCACACCACCAAAAACAGCTAAACTGGTCATTTATCACAAGCTGGAAGTGGGGTCTTGCTGTTCGCACATTAGCTGCCAAATTTCCTTACATTACAACAGTGACTACCCAAAACTAATCCACTGGCTGTAAAGCTCTTTGGGCCATCCGGAGGATATGAAAAGGAACAGTAGCCTAGCGGTTATGTTACTGGACTAGTGATCCGGAGACGCAAGTTCAAATCCCACCATGGCAGTTTGTGAACTGAGTTCAGCGAATTGAATAAAAAGCTAGTGTCAGTGACCATGAAGCTAACGGATTGTCGTAAAAGCCCATCTGGTTCACGAATGTCCTTTAGGGAAGGAAACCAGCCGACATGTGACTCCAGACCCACAGCAATATGGCCACTCAGTTGTACCAAACCGTTACAAAAAGGTCTAAGAAGAATAAAACCGGGCGGACCACCCGGCATTGACCTAGGCATCAGATTCGGACACGACAACGGCACACCCAGCCCAGTCCAGTCCACCCTGCAAAGTTCTCCTCACTATCAGGGGGCTTGTGCCAAAATTGGGAGAGCTGTCCCACAGACTAGTCAAGCAACAGCCGAACATAGTCATACTCACAGAATCATACCTTCCAGACTCCTCCATCACCATCCCTGGGTATGTCATGTTCTGTCCCACAGGCAGGACCGAGCCACCAGCGGTGGTATACAGTCGGGAGGGAGTTGCCCTGGGAATCCTCAACATTCCTCCAGACCCCATGAAGTCAGCATCAGGTCAAACATGGGCAAGGAAACCTCCTGCTGAGTACTACTGACTGCCTTCACTCAGCTGGTGAATCAGCACTCCTCCATGTTGAACAACACTTGAGGGCACAGAATGTACTCGATATCCATCACCGAGTGGTTCGGTAGCACCATTACTGACTGAGTCCTGAAGGCCTGAGCTTCATCCCCTTGGGCCCCATCTCAATGAATTTTGAGCTAAGCAGTGCCGAGCTCTTTTTCCTTCGTCTTTGTGCCCACTTCTTTGGCCAGGAGTCTCCCTCCTGCCCCCACCCACCACTCCACCCTGCAGAGCTGACGCTTTCTCCCGTTTTCAGAACTCTCGTTCTACCTGGACCCCTCCCTCTTACCCTCTCTAGAGCTTTTCATTGCGAACTGTCGGCCGTCTCCATTTCTCTGCTCTCCTCGCTCACTCCAACCTACCTCCCTCTGAACTTGCAGCATTCCGTTCTCTCCGATCCAACCCCAACATTGTCATTAAACCTGCTGAAGGGTGGTGCTGTTGTTGTTTGGCGAACTGACCTCTACCTTGTGGAGGCTGAACGCCAACTCTGACACCTCCTCCTCCCTCCCCCGGATAATGACCCCACTACCAAACATCGAGCCATTGTTTCCAAGACTGTCACTGACCTCATCTCCTCTGGAGATCTTCCCTCCATGGCTGTCAGCCTCATAGTCCCCCAACCCTGCACAGCCCGCTTCTACCTCCTTCCCAAGATCCACAAACAGGACTGCCCTGGTAGACTTCATAATTTCAGCCTGTACTTGCCCTGATAGCAATGTCTGCTTCGCCCCTCTCCTTTGTGAAAACAGACACAAAGTATTCATTAAGAACCCTACCGACGTCTCCCGCCTCCACACACAGATTACCCTTCTGCCCACATGCAATGTCTGGGACCAAGCTCTGAGATGGATTTGTGGCTCAAAGGAAAAATGTCTGTGACCAGTGAGAGCTTGGTCCTCAATGCCAATCACCATTGGGTAATGGTTGATGGGTGTTTTTGTGACTGGAAGGCTGTTTCCAGTGGGGCTCCGCAGGGCTCAGTACTAGGTCCCTTGCTTTTTGTGGTATCTATCAATGATCTAGACTTGAATATATGGGGTATGATTAAGAAGTTTGCAGATGATACTAAAATCGGCTGTGTGGTTGATACTGAAGAAGGAAGCTGTAGACTGCAGGAAGATATCAATAAATTGGTCAGGTGGGCAGAACAGTGGCAAATGGAATTCAATCCGGAGAAGTGTGAGGTAATGCATTTGGGAAGGGCTAACAAGGAAAGGGAATACACATTAAATGGTGGGACACTGAGTAGTGTAGAGGAACAACGTGACCTTGGAGTGCATGTCCACAGATCCCTGAAGGTAGCAGGCCAGGTAGATAAGGTGGTTAAAGAAGGCATACGGAATGCTTGCCTTTATTAGCCGTGGTATAGAATACAAGAGCAGGGGGGTTATGCTTCAACTGTATAAAACACCAGTTAGGCCTCAGCTAGAGTATTGCGTGCAGTTCTGGTCACCACATTACAGGAAAGATGTGATTGCACTAGAGAGGGTACAGAGGAGATTTACAAGGATGTTGCTGGGAGTAGAGAATCTTAGCTATGAGGAAAGACTGGATAGGCTGGGTCTGTTTTCCTTGGAACAGAGGAGGCTGAGGGGAGACCTTATTGAGGTGTATAAAATTATGAGGGGCATAGATAAAGTGGATAGAAAGGACCTATTTCCCTTAGCAGAGGGGTCAAAAACCAGGGGGCACAGATTTAAAGTAATTGGTGGAAGGTTTAGTGGGGATTTGAGGGGAGATTTCTTCACCCAGAGGGTTGTGGGGGTCTGGAACTCACTGCCTGAAAGGGTGGTGGCGGCAGGAACCCTAACCACATTTAAAAAGTACTTGGATGTGCACTTGGGATGCTGTAACCTGCAGGGCTACGGACCAAGAGCTGGGAAGTGGGATTAGGCTGGAAAGCTCTTTGTTGGCCGGCGCGGACACGATGGGCCGAAATGGCCTCCTTCCGTGCTGGAACTTTCTATGATTCACCAATGCCCTGTACAGTTGTAGAAAGACTTCCCTACTTTTATACTCCATCCCCTTTGCAATAAAGGCCAACATTCCATTTGCCTTCCTAATTACTTGCTGTACCTGCATACTAATTTTGTGTGTTTTATCCCGACTCTGTTTTCTGTTAGTTAGCCAATTCTCTATCCATGCAAATATATTACCCCCAACCCTGTGAGCTCTTATCTTGTGTAGTAACCTTTTATGTGGCACCTTATCGAATGCCTTTTGCAAATCCAAATACACATCTACTGGTTCCCCTTTATCCACCCAGCTCGTTACATCCTCAAAGAACTCTAATAAATTTGTCAAACACGATTTCCCTTTCATAATACAATCATGCACAGTCAACATGGTTATATGATTTTTTTTAATGTCCTGCTACTACTTCCTTAATAATGGATTCCAGCATTTTCCCAATGACAGACGTTAGGCTAGCTGGCCTATAGTTTCCTGCTTTCTGTCTCCCTCCTTTCTTGAATAGGGACGGTACATTTGCAGTTTTCCAATCTGCTGGGACCTTTCCAGAATCTAGGGAATTTTGGAAGATCACAACCAATGCTGATTCCTCTGTCCTTGCAACCGACCGCCCCATCTCCAACCTCCCTTTTCTCTTCAAAGGCCTTGAATATGCTGCCGCCTCCAAAATCCGCGCCCATCTTTCCCGGAAGTCCAGGTTTGAATCCCTTCAACACAAAAGCAAAATACTGCGGATGTTGGAGTAATGAATCCCTTCAATCTGGTTTCCGTCCCGCCACAGTACTGAAACCACCTTTATCAAAGCCATCCAATGTGGCTGTGTCTGTGGTAAACTATCCCCCCTCGTCCTTTGTGACCAGTCTACAGCCTTTGACATAGCTGACCACACCACCCTCCTCCAATGCCTCCCCTTCATCGTCCAGCTGGGTGGGACTACACTCGCCTGCTCCATTCATATCTATACAGTTGTAGGCACAGAATCGCCTGCAATGACTTCTCTTCCTGCTCCCGCACCATTACCTCTGGAGTCCCCCCAAACATCTATCCTTGGCCCACTCCTATTTCTCATCTGCAGGCTGCCCCTCGGCGACATCATCCGAAAATACAGCGTCAGTGTCCACATGTATGCTGACGTCACCCAGCTCTACCCCACCACCACCTCTCTCAGCCCCTGCACTGTCTCTAATTTGTCACACTGCTTGTCCAACATTCAGCAATGTATGAGCAGAAATTTCCTCCAACTAAATATTGGGAAGACCAAAGCCATTGCCTTCGGTCCCTGCCACAAACTCTGTTTAAGTCAGCGACTCCACCCCTCTCCCTGGCAGCTGTGTGAGGCTGAACTAGACGGTTTGCAAACTAGTTGTTGTATTTAACCCCAAAATGAGCTTCCGACTACATATCTGCACCATCACTAAGACCGCCTACTTCCACTTTCGGAAAAATCGCCCGACTCCATCCCTGCCTCAGCTCATCGGCTGCTGAAACCCTCACCCCTGCCTTTGTTCCCTCCAGACTGGACTATTCCAACGCTCTCCTGGTGGCCTCCCATCTTTCACCCTCCATAAATCTGAACTCATCCAAAACTCGGCTGTCTGTATCCGGTTTCGTTCACCAATCACCCCTACGCTCGCTGACCGACATTGGCTCCCAGTCCGGCAATGCCACAGTTTTAAAATAATCACCCTGGTTTTCAAATCCTTCCATGGTATTGTCCTCCCTATCGCGAACATTTTCCAGCCCTACAACCCACTGCGCTCCTCCAATTCTGGCCTCTTGCGCATCCTCTATTTTAATCGCTCCATCATTGGCGGCCGTGCCTTTAGCTGCCTGGCCCCTAAGCTCTGGAATTCACTCCCTAAACCTCTCCGCATTTGTAACTCTCTCTTCTTTAAGACGCTCCTTAAAACCTAGCTCTTTGACCAAGCTTTTGACCCCTATCCGAATATCTCATGTGACTCAGTATCAAATTTTGCTTGAAAACACTCCTGTGAAGTGCTTGGGACGTTTTACTGCATGAAATGCTCTTTATCAATGCAAGTTGTTGTAAGCTCTCTCGGTACAGTGCACTGTATAGTCTCTGGGCCCAGTGCCCACTGTGTGGGGTTCAGTGCACTGTATAGTCTCTGGGCCCAGTGCCCACTGTGTGGGGTCAGTGCATTGTATAGTCTCTGGGCCCAGTGCCCACTGTGTGGGGTACAGTGCACTCTATAGTCTCTGGGTACAGTGCCCACTGTGTGGGGTTCAGTGCACTGTATAGTCTCTGGGTACAGTGCCCACTGTGTGGGGTTCATTGCACAGTATAGTCTCTGGGTACAGTGCCAACTGTGTGGGGTTCAGTGCACTGTATAGTCTCTGGGCCCAGTGCCCACTGTGTGGGGTCAGTGCATTGTATAGTCTCTGGGCCCAGTGCCCACTGTGTGGGGTCAGTGCATTGTATAGTCTCTGGGCCCAGTGCCCACTGTGTGGGGTACAGTGCACTCTATAGTCTCTGGGTACAGTGCCCACTGTGTGGGGTTCAGTGCACTGTATAGTCTCTGGGTACAGTGCCCACTGTGTGGGGTTCATTGCACTGTATAGTCTCTGGGTACAGTGCCAACTGTGTGGGGTTCAGTGCACTGTATAGTCTCTGGGCCCAGTGCCCACTGTGTGGGGTCAGTGCATTGTATAGTCTCTGGGCCCAGTGCCCACTGTGTGGGGTACAGTGCACTCTATAGTCTCTGGGTACAGTGCCCACTGTGTGGGGTTCAGTGCACTGTATAGTCTCTGGGTACAGTGCCCACTGTGTGGGTTCAGTGCACTGTATAGTCTTTGGGCCCAGTGCCCACTGTGTGGGGTTCAGTGCACTGTATAGTCTCTGGATCCAGTGCCCACTGTGTGGGGTTCAGTGCACTGTATAGTCTCTGGGTACAGTGCCAACTGTGTGGGGTTCAGTGCACTGTATAGTCTCTGGGTCCAGTGCCCACTGTGTGGGGTCAGTGCACTGTATAGTCTCTGGGTACAGTGCCCACTGTGTGGGGTTCAGTGCACTGTATAGTCTCTGGGTCCAGTGCCCACTGTGTGGGGTCAGTGCACTGTATAGTCTCTGGGCCCAGTGCACACTGTGTGGGGGTCAGTGCACTGTATAGTCTCTGGGTACAGTGCCCACTGTGTGGGGTTCAGTGCAGTGTCTAGTCTCTGGGTCCAGTGCCCATTGTGTGGGGTTCAGTGCACTGTATAGTCTTTCGGCCCAGTGCCCACTGTGTGGGGTTCAGTGCACTGTATAGTCTCTGGGGCCAGTGCCCACTGTGTGGGGTTCAGTGCACTGTATAGTCTCTGGGTCCAGTGCCCACTGTGTGGGGTTCAGTGCACTGTATAGTCTCTGGGTACAGTGCCCAGTGTGGGGATCAGTGCACTGTATAGTCTCTGGGTCCAGTGCCCACTGTGTGGGGTTCAGTGCACTGTATAGTCTCTGGGTACAATGCCCACTGTGTGGGGTTCAGTGCACTGTATACTCTCTGGGTACAGTGCCCACTGTGTGGGGTCAGTGCAGTGTATGGTCTCTGGGTACAGTGCCCACTGTGTGGGGTTCAGTGCACTGTATAGTCTCTGGGTACAGTGCCCACTGTGTGGGGTTCAGTGCACTGTATAGTCTCTGGGTCCAGTGCCCACTGTGTGGGGTCAATGCAGTGTATGGTCTCTGGGTACAGTGCCCACTGTGTGGGGTCAATGCAGTGTATGGTCTCTGGGTACAGTGCCCACTGTGTGGGGTTCAGTGCACTGTATAGTCTCTGGGTACAGTGCCCACTGTGTGGGGTCAGTGCACTATATAGTCTCTGGGTACAGTGCCCACTGTGTGGGGTCAGTGCACTGCATAGTCTCTGGGTACAGTGCCCACTGTGTGGGGTCAGTGCACTGTATAGTCTCTGGGTACAGTGCCCACTGTGTGGGGTCAGTGCACTGTATAGTCTCTGGGTACAGTGCCCACCGTGTGGGGTCAGTGCACTGTATAGTCTCTGGGTACAGTGCCCACCGTGTGGGGTCAGTGCACTGTATAGTCTCTGGGTACAGTGCCCACCGTGTGGGGTCAGTGCAGTGTATAGTCTCTGGGTACAGTGCCCACTGTGTGGGGTACAGTGCACTCTATAGTCTCTGGGTACAGTGCCCACTGTGTGGGGTTCAGTGCACTGTATAGTCTCTGGGCCCGCTGCCCACTGTGTGGGGTTCAGTGCACTGTATAGTCTCTGGGCCCAGTGCCCACTGTGTGGGGTTCAGTGCACTGTATAGTCTCTGGGCCCAGTGCCCACTGTGTGGGGTCAGTGCATTGTATAGTCTCTGGGCCCAGTGCCCACTGTGTGGGGTTCAGTGCACTGTATAGTCTCTGGGTACAGTGCCAACTGTGTGGGGTTCAGTGCACTGTATAGTCTCTGGGTACAGTGCCCACTGTGTGGGTTCAGTGCACTGTACAGTCTCTGGGTACAGTGCCAACTGTGTGGGGTTCAGTGCAGTGTATGGTCTCTGGGTCCAGTGCCCACTGTGTGGGGTTCAGTGCACTGTATAGTCTCTGGGTACAGTGCCAACTGTGTGGGGTTCAGTGCACTGTATAGTCTCTGGGTCCAGTGCCCACTGTGTGGGGTCAGTGCACTGTATAGTCTCTGGGTACAGTGCCCACTGTGTGGGGTTCAGTGCAGTGTATGGAGTCTGGGTACAGTGCCCACTGTGTGGGGTCAGTGCAGTGTATGGAGTCTGGGTACAGTGCCCACTGTGTGCGGTCAGTGCAGTGTATGCAGTCTGGGTACAGTGCCCACTGTGTGGGGTTCAGTGCAGTGTATGGTCTCTGGGTACAGTGCCCACTGTGTGGGGTCAGTGCACTGTGTAGTCTCTGGGTACAGTGCCCACTGTGTGGGGTTCAGTGCAGTGTATAGTCTCTGGGTCCAGTGCCCATTGTGTGGGGTTCAGTGCACTGTATAGTCTTTGGGCCCAGTGCCCACTGTGTGGGGTTCAGTGCACTGTATAGTCTCTGGGTCCAGTGCCCACTGTGTGGGGTTCAGTGCACTGTATAGTCTCTGGGTCCAGTGCCCACTGTGTGGGGTTCAGTGCACTGTATAGTCTCTGGGTACAGTGCCCACAGTGTGGGGATCAGTGCACTGTATAGTCTCTGGGTCCAGTGCCCACGGTGTGGGGTTCAGTGCACTGTATACTCTCTGGGTACAGTGCCCACTGTGTGGGGTCAGTGCAGTATATGGTCTCTGGGTACAGTGCCCACTGTGTGGGGTTCAGTGCACTGTATAGTCTCTGGGTACAGTGCCCACTGTGTGGGGTTCAGTGCACTGTATAGTCTCTGGGTACAGTGCCCACTGTGTGGGGTTCAGTGCACTGTATAGTCTCTGGGTACAGTGCCCACTGTGTGGGGTTCAGTGCACTGTATAGTCTCTGGGTCCAGTGCCCACTGTGTGGGGTCAATGCAGTGTATGGTCTCTGGGTACAGTGCCCACTGTGTGGGGTCAATGCAGTGTATGGTCTCTGGGTACAGTGCCCACTGTGTGGGGTTCAGTGCACTGTATAGTCTCTGGGTACAGTGCCCACTGTGTGGGGTCAGTGCACTGTATAGTCTCTGGGTACAGTGCCCACTGTGTGGGGTCAGTGCACTGTATAGTCTCTGGGTACAGTGCCCACTGTGTGGGGTCAGTGCACTGTATAGTCTCTGGGTACAGTGCCCACCGTGTGGGGTCAGTGCACTGTATAGTCTCTGGGTACAGTGCCCACTGTGTGGGGTCAGTGCAGTGTATAGTCTCTGGGTACAGTGCCCACTGTGTGGGGTCAGTGCAGTGTGTGGTCTCTGGGTACAGTGCCCACTGTGTGGGGTCAGTGCACTGTATAGTCTCTGGGTACAGTGCCCACTGTGTGCGGTTCACTGCAGTGTATGGTCTCTGGGTACAGTGCCCACTGTGTGGGGTTCAGTGCACTGTATAGTCTCTGGGTCCAGTGCCCACTGTTTGGGGTCAATGCAGTGTATGGTCTCTGGGCCCAGTGCCCACTGTGTGGGGTTCAGTGCAGTGTATGGTCTCTGAGTACAGTGCCCACTGTGTGTGGTCAGTGCAGTGTATAGTCTCTGGGCCCAGTGCCCAGTGTGTGGGGTTCAGTGCATTGTATTGTCTCCGGGTCCAGTGCCCACGGTGTGGGGTCAATGCACTGTATGGTCTCTGGGTACAGTGCCCACTGTGTGGGGTTCAGTGCACTGTATAGTCTCAGGGTACAGTGCCCACTGTGTGGGGTTCAGTGCAGTGTATGGAGTCTGGGTACAGTGCCCACTGTGTGGGGTCAGTGCAGTGTATGGAGTCTGGGTACAGTGCCCACTGTGTGGGGTCAGTGCAGTGTATGGTCTCTGGGTACAGTGCCCACTGTGTGGGGTTCAGTGCACTGTATAGTCTCTGGGTACAGTGCCCACTGTGTGGGGTTCAGTGCACTGTATAGTCTCTGGGTACAGTGCCCACTGTGTGGGGTCAGTGCACTGTATAGTCTATGGGTACAATGCCCACTGTGTGGGGTCAGTGCACTGTATAGTCTCTGGGTACAGTGCCCACTGTGTGTGGTCAGTGCACTGTATAGTCTCTGGGTACAGTGCCCACTGTGTGGGGTCAGTGCACTGTATAGTCTCTGGGTACAGTGCCCACTGTGTGGGGTCAGTGCAGTGTATAGTCTCTGGGTCCAGTGCCCACTGTGTGGGGTCAATGCAGTGTATGGTCTCTGGGCCCAGTGCTAACTGTGTGGGGTTCAGCGCACTCTATAGTCTCTGGGTCCAGTGCCCACTGTGTGGGGTCAATGCAGTGTATGGTCTCTGGGTACAGTGCCCACTGTGTGGGGTTCAGATGCACTGCATAGTCTCTGGGTACAGTGCCCACTGTGTGGGGTCAGTGCAGTGTGTGGTCTCTGGGTACAGTGCCCACTGTGTGGGGTCAGTGCACTGTATAGTCTCTGGGAACAGTGCCCACTGTGTGGGGTCAGTGCACTGTGTAGTCTCTGGGTACAGTGCCCACTGTGTGGGGTTCAGTGCAGTGTATGGTCTCTGGGCCCAGTGCCCACTGTGTGGGGTTCAGTGTACTGTATAGTCTCTGGGGTCAGTGCACTGTATAGTCTCTGGGTACAGTGCCCACTGTGTGGGGTCAGTGCACTGTATAGTCTCTGGGTACAGTGCCCACTGTCTGGGGTCAGTGCACTGTATAGTCTCTGGGTACAGTGCCCACTGTGTGGGGTCAGTGCACTGTATAGTCTCTGGGTACAGTGCCCACTGTGTGGGGTCAGTGCAGTATATAGTCTCTGGGTACAGTGCCCACTGTGTGGGGTTCAGTGCAGTGTATGGAGTCTGGGTACAGTGCCCACTGTGTGGGGTCAGTGCAGTGTATGGAGTCTGGGTACAGTGCCCACTGTGTGGGGTCAGTGCAGTGTATGGAGTCTGGGTACAGTGCCCACTGTGTGCGGTCAGTGCAGTGTATGCAGTCTGGGTACAGTGCCCACTGTGTGGGGTTCAGTGCAGTGTATGGTCTCTGGGTACAGTGCCCACTGTGTGGGGTCAGTGCACTGTGTAGTCTCTGGGTACAGTGCCCACTGTGTGGGGTTCAGTGCAGTGTATAGTCTCTGGGTCCAGTGCCCATTGTGTGGGGTTCAGTGCACTGTATAGTCTTTGGGCCCAGTGCCCACTGTGTGGGGTTCAGTGCACTGTATAGTCTCTGGGTCCAGTGCCCACTGTGTGGGGTTCAGTGCACTGTATAGTCTCTGGGTCCAGTGCCCACTGTGTGGGGTTCAGTGCACTGTATAGTCTCTGGGTACAGTGCCCACAGTGTGGGGATCAGTGCACTGTATAGTCTCTGGGTCCAGTGCCCACGGTGTGGGGTTCAGTGCACTGTATACTCTCTGGGTACAGTGCCCACTGTGTGGGGTCAGTGCAGTGTATGGTCTCTGGGTACAGTGCCCACTGTGTGGGGTTCAGTGCACTGTATAGTCTCTGGGTACAGTGCCCACTGTGTGGGGTTCAGTGCACTGTATAGTCTCTGGGTACAGTGCCCACTGTGTGGGGTTCAGTGCACTGTATAGTCTCTGGGTACAGTGCCCACTGTGTGGGGTTCAGTGCACTGTATAGTCTCTGGGTCCAGTGCCCACTGTGTGGGGTCAATGCAGTGTATGGTCTCTGGGTACAGTGCCCACTGTGTGGGGTCAATGCAGTGTATGGTCTCTGGGTACAGTGCCCACTGTGTGGGGTTCAGTGCACTGTATAGTCTCTGGGTACAGTGCCCACTGTGTGGGGTTCAGTGCACTGTATAGTCTCTGGGTACAGTGCCCACTGTGTGGGGTCAGTGCACTGTATAGTCTATGGGTACAATGCCCACTGTGTGGGGTCAGTGCACTGTATAGTCTATGGGTACAATGCCCACTGTGTGGGGTCAGTGCACTGTATAGTCTCTGGGTACAGTGCCCACTGTGTGTGGTCAGTGCACTGTATAGTCTCTGGGTACAGTGCCCACTGTGTGGGGTCAGTGCACTGTATAGTCTCTGGGTACAGTGCCCACTGTGTGGGGTCAGTGCAGTGTATAGTCTCTGGGTACAGTGCCCACTGTGTGGGGTCAGTGCAGTGTGTGGTCTCTGGGTACAGTGTCACTGTGTGGGGTCAGTGCACTGTTAAGTCTCTGGGTACAGTGCCCACTGTGTGGGGTTCAGTGCAGTGTATGGTCTCTGGGTACAGTGCCCACTGTGTAGGGTCAGTGCAGTGTATAGTCTCTGGGCCCAGTGCCCACTGTGTGGGGTTCAGTGCACTGTATAGTCTCTGGGTCCAGTGCCCACTGTGTGGGGTCAATGCAGTGTATGGTCTCTGGGCCCAGTGCTAACTGTGTGGGGTTCAGCGCACTCTATAGTCTCTGGGTCCAGTGCCCACTGTGTGGGGTCAATGCAGTGTATGGTCTCTGGGTACATTGCCCACTGTGTGGGGTTCAGATGCACTGCATAGTCTCTGGGTACAGTGCCCACTGTGTGGGGTCAGTGCAGTGTGTGGTCTCTGGGTACAGTGCCCACTGTGTGGGGTCAGTGCACTGTATAGTCTCTGGGAACAGTGCCCACTGTGTGGGGTCAGTGCACTGTGTAGTCTCTGGGTACAGTGCCCACTGTGTGGGGTTCAGTGCAGTGTATGGTCTCTGGGCCCAGTGCCCACTGTGTGGGGTTCAGTGTACTGTATAGTCTCTGGGTACAGTGCCCACTGTCTGGGGTCAGTGCACTGTATAGTCTCTGGGTACAGTGCCCACTGTGTGGGGTCAGTGCACTGTATAGTCTCTGGGTACAGTGCCCACTGTCTGGGGTCAGTGCCCTGTATAGTCTCTGGGTACAGTGCCCACTGTGTGGGGTCAGTGCACTGTATAGTCTCTGGGTACAGTGCCCACTGTGTGGGGTCAGTGCAGTATATAGTCTCTGGGTACAGTGCCCACTGTGTGGGGTTCAGTGCAGTGTATGGAGTCTGGGTACAGTGCCCACTGTGTGGGGTCAGTGCAGTGTATGGAGTCTGGGTACAGTGCCCACTGTGTGGGGTCAGTGCAGTGTATGGAGTCTGGGTACAGTGCCCACTGTGTGCGGTCAGTGCAGTGTATGCAGTCTGGGTACAGTGCCCACTGTGTGGGGTTCAGTGCAGTGTATGGTCTCTGGGTACAGTGCCCACTGTGTGGGGTCAGTGCACTGTGTAGTCTCTGGGTACAGTGCCCACTGTGTGGGGTTCAGTGCAGTGTATAGTCTCTGGGTCCAGTGCCCATTGTGTGGGGTTCAGTGCACTGTATAGTCTTTGGGCCCAGTGCCCACTGTGTGGGGTTCAGTGCACTGTATAGTCTCTGGGTCCAGTGCCCACTGTGTGGGGTTCAGTGCACTGTATAGTCTCTGGGTCCAGTGCCCACTGTGTGGGGTTCAGTGCACTGTATAGTCTCTGGGTACAGTGCCCACAGTGTGGGGATCAGTGCACTGTATAGTCTCTGGGTCCAGTGCCCACGGTGTGGGGTTCAGTGCACTGTATACTCTCTGGGTACAGTGCCCACTGTGTGGGGTCAGTGCAGTGTATGGTCTCTGGGTACAGTGCCCACTGTGTGGGGTTCAGTGCACTGTATAGTCTCTGGGTACAGTGCCCACTGTGTGGGGTTCAGTGCACTGTATAGTCTCTGGGTACAGTGCCCACTGTGTGGGGTTCAGTGCACTGTATAGTCTCTGGGTACAGTGCCCACTGTGTGGGGTTCAGTGCACTGTATAGTCTCTGGGTCCAGTGCCCACTGTGTGGGGTCAATGCAGTGTATGGTCTCTGGGTACAGTGCCCACTGTGTGGGGTCAATGCAGTGTATGGTCTCTGGGTACAGTGCCCACTGTGTGGGGTTCAGTGCACTGTATAGTCTCTGGGTACAGTGCCCACTGTGTGGGGTCAGTGCACTGTATAGTCTCTGGGTACAGTGCCCACTGTGTGGGGTCAGTGCACTGTATAGTCTCTGGGTACAGTGCCCACTGTGTGGGGTCAGTGCATTGTATAGTCTCTGGGTACAGTGCCCACCGTGTGGGGTCAGTGCACTGTATAGTCTCTGGGTACAGTGCCCACTGTGTGGGGTCAGTGCAGTGTATAGTCTCTGGGTACAGTGCCCACTGTGTGGGGTCAGTGCAGTGTGTGGTCTCTGGGTACAGTGCCCACTGTGTGGGGTCAGTGCACTGTATAGTCTCTGGGTACAGTGCCCACTGTGTGCGGTTCACTGCAGTGTATGGTCTCTGGGTACAGTGCCCACTGTGTGGGGTCAGTGCAGTGTATAGTCTCTGGGTACAGTGCCCACTGTGTGGGGTCAGTGCAGTGTGTGGTCTCTGGGTACAGTGCCCACTGTGTGGGGTTCAGTGCACTGTATAGTCTCTGGGTCCAGTGCCCACTGTTTGGGGTCAATGCAGTGTATGGTCTCTGGGCCCAGTGCCCACTGTGTGGGGTTCAGTGCACTGCATAGTCTCTGGGTCCAGTGCCCACTGTGTGGGGTCAATGCAGTGTATGGTCTTTGGGTACAGTGCCCACTGTGTGTGGTCAGTGCAGTGTATAGTCTCTGGGCCCAGTGCCCAGTGTGTGGGGTTCAGTGCATTGTATTGTCTCCGGGTCCAGTGCCCACGGTGTGGGGTCAATGCACTGTATGGTCTCTGGGTACAGTGCCCACTGTGTGGGGTTCAGTGCACTGTATAGTCTCAGGGTACAGTGCCCACTGTGTGGGGTTCAGTGCAGTGTATGGAGTCTGGGTACAGTGCCCACTGTGTGGGGTCAGTGCAGTGTATGGAGTCTGGGTACAGTGCCCACTGTGTGGGGTCAGTGCAGTGTATGGTCTCTGGGTACAGTGCCCACTGTGTGTGGTCAGTGCACTGTATAGTCTCTGGGTACAGTGCCCACTGTGTGGGGTCAGTGCACTGTATAGTCTCTGGGTACAGTGCCCACTGTGTGGGGTCAGTGCAGTGTATAGTCTCTGGGTACAGTGCCCACTGTGTGGGGTCAGTGCAGTGTGTGGTCTCTGGGTACAGTGTCACTGTGTGGGGTCAGTGCACTGTTAAGTCTCTGGGTACAGTGCCCACTGTGTGGGGTTCAGTGCAGTGTATGGTCTCTGGGTACAGTGCCCACTGTGTAGGGTCAGTGCAGTGTATAGTCTCTGGGCCCAGTGCCCACTGTGTGGGGTTCAGTGCACTGTATAGTCTCTGGGTCCAGTGCCCACTGTGTGGGGTCAATGCAGTGTGTGGTCTCTGGGTACAGTGCCCACTGTGTGGGGTTCAGTGCACTGTATAGTCTCAGGGTACAGTGCCCACTGTGTGGGGTTCAGTGCACTGTATAGTCTCAGGGTACAGTGCCCACTGTGTGGGGTCAGTGCACTGTATAGTCTCAGGGTACAGTGCCCACTGTGTGGGGTTCAGTGCAGTGTATGGAGTCTGGGTACAGTGCCCAGTGTGTGGGGTCAGTGCAGTGTATGGGGTCAGTGCAGTGTATGGAGTCTGGGTACAGTGCCCACTGTGTGGGGTCAGTGCAGTGTATGGAGTCTGGGTACAGTGCCCAGTGTGTGGGGTCAGTGCAGTGTATGGGGTCAGTGCAGTGTATGGAGTCTAGGTACAGTGCCCACTGTGTGGGGTTCAGTGCAGTGTATGGTCTCTGGGTACAGTGCCCACTGTGTGGGGTCAGTGCACTGTATAGTCTCTGGGTACAGCGCCCACTGTGTGGGGTCAGTGCACTGTATAGTCTCTGGGTACAGTGCCCACTGTGTGGGGTTCAGTGCACTGTATAGTCTCTGGGTACAGTGCCTACTGTGTGGGGTCAGTGCACTGTATGGTCTCTGGGTACAGTGCCCACTGTGTGGGGTTCAGTGCACTGTATAGTCTCTGGGTACAGTGCCTACTGTGTGGGGTCAGTGCACTGTATAGTCTCTGGGTACAGTGCCCACTGTGTGGGGTCAGTGCACTGTATAGTCTCTGGGTACAGTGCCCACTGTGTGGGGTCAGTGCAGTATATAGTCTCTGGGTACAGTGCCCACTGTGTGGGGTTCAGTGCAGTGTATGGAGTCTGGGTACAGTGCCCACTGTGTGGGGTCAGTGCAGTGTATGGAGTCTGGGTACAGTGCCCACTGTGTGGGGTCAGTGCAGTGTATGGAGTCTGGGTACAGTGCCCACTGTGTGCGGTCAGTGCAGTGTATGCAGTCTGGGTACAGTGCCCACTGTGTGGGGTTCAGTGCAGTGTATGGTCTCTGGGTACAGTGCCCACTGTGTGGGGTCAGTGCACTGTGTAGTCTCTGGGTACAGTGCCCACTGTGTGGGGTTCAGTGCAGTGTATGGAGTCTAGGTACAGTGCCCACTGTGTGGGGTGCAGTGCAGTGTATGGTCTCTGGGCCCAGTGCCCAGTGTGTGGGGTTCAGTGCACTGTATAGTCTCTGGGTACAGTGCCCACTGTGTGGAGGTCAGTGCACTGTATAGTCTCTGGGTCCAGTGCCCACTGTGTGGGGTTCAGTGCAGTGTATGGAGTCTGGGTACAGTGCCCACTGTGTGGGGTCAGTGCAGTGTATGGAGTCTGGGTACAGTGCCCACTGTGTGGGGTCAGTGCACTGTATAGTCTCTGGGTACAGTGCCCACTGTGTGGGGTTCAGTGCACTGTATAGTCTCTGGGTACAGTGTCCACTGTGTGGGGTCAGTGCAGTGTATAGTCTCTGGGTACAGTGCCCACTGTGTGGGGTCAATGCAGTGTGTGGTCTCTGGGTACAGTGCCCACTGTGTGGGGTTCAGTGCACTGTATAGTCTCTGGGTACAGTGCCCACTGTGTGGGCTTCAGTGCAGTGTATGGAGTCTGGGTGCAGTGCCCACTGTGTGGGGTCAGTGCACTGTATAGTCTCTGGGTACAGTGCCCACTGTGTGGGGTCAGTGCACTGTATAGTCTCTGGGTACAGTGCCCACTGTGTGGGGTCAGTGCACTGTATAGTCTCTGGGTACAGTGCCCACTGTGTGGGGTCAGTGCACTGTATAGTCTCTGGGTACAGTGCCCACTGTGTGGGGTCAGTGCAGTGTATAGTCTCTGGGTACAGTGCCCACTGTGTGGGGTCAGTGCAGTGTGTGGTCTCTGGGTACAGTGCCCACTGTGTGGGGTCAGTGCACTGTATAGTCTCTGGGTACAGTGCCCACTGTGTGGGGTTCAGTGCAGTGTATAGTCTCTGGGTACAGTGCCCACTGTGTGGGGTCAGTGCAGTGTGTGGTCTCTGGGTACAGTGCCCACTGTGTGGGGTCAGTGCACTGTATAGTCTCTGGGTACAGTGCCCACTGTGTGGGGTCAGTGCAGTATATAGTCTCTGGGTACAGTGCCCACTGTGTGGGGTTCAGTGCAGTATATAGTCTCTGGGTACAGTGCCCACTGTGTGGGGTTCAGTGCAGTGTATGGAGTCTGGGTACAGTGCCCACTGTGTGGGGTCAGTGCAGTGTATGGAGTCCGGGTACAGTGCCCACTGTGTGGGGTCAGTGCAGTGTATGGAGTCTGGGTACAGTGCCCAGTGTGTGGGGTCAGTGCAGTGTATGGAGTCTAGGTACAGTGCCCACTGTGTGGGGTTCAGTGCAGTGTATGGTCTCTGGGTACAGTGCCCACTGTGTGAGGTCAGTGCACTGTATAGTCTCTGGGTACAGCGCCCACTGTGTGGGGTCAGTGCACTGTATAGTCTCTGGGTACAGTGCCCACTGTGTGGGGTTCAGTGCACTGTATAGTCTCTGGGTAC
Source organism: Somniosus microcephalus (assembly GCF_052327205.1). NCBI lineage: Eukaryota > Metazoa > Chordata > Chondrichthyes > Squaliformes > Somniosidae > Somniosus > Somniosus microcephalus. Next base: position 4,050,400 of record NC_141014.1, on the reverse strand, counting down.
AGTGCCTACTGTGTGGGGTCAGTGCACTGTATGGTCTCTGGGTACAGTGCCCACTGTGTGGGGTTCAGTGCACTGTATAGTCTCTGGGTACAGTGCCTACTGTGTGGGGTCAGTGCACTGTATAGTCTCTGGGTACAGTGCCCACTGTGTGGGGTCAGTGCACTGTATAGTCTCTGGGTACAGTGCCCACTGTGTGGGGTTCAGTGCACTGTATAGTCTCTGGGTCCAGTGCCCACTGTGTGGGGTTAATGCAGTGTATGGTCTCTGGGTCCAGTGCCCACTGTGTGGGGTCAATGCAGTGTATGGTCTCTGGGTACAGTGCCCACTGTGTGGGGTTCAGTGCACTGTATAGTCTCTGGGTACAGTGCCCACTGTGTGGGGTCAGTGCAGTGTGTGGTCTCTGGGTACAGTGCCCACTGTGTGGGGTCAGTGCACTGTATAGTCTCTGGGTACAGTGCCCACTGTCTGGGGTCAGTGCCCTGTATAGTCTCTGGGTACAGTGCCCACTGTGTGGGGTCAGTGCAGTGTATGGAGTCTGGGTACAGTGCCCACTGTGTGGGGTCAGTGCAGTGTATGGAGTCTGGGTACAGTGCCCACTGTGTGGGGTCAGTGCAGTGTATGGAGTCTGGGTACAGTGCCCACTGTGTGCGGTCAGTGCAGTGTATGCAGTCTGGGTACAGTGCCCACTGTGTGGGGTTCAGTGCAGTGTATGGTCTCTGGGTACAGTGCCCACTGTGTGGGGTCAGTGCACTGTGTAGTCTCTGGGTACAGTGCCCACTGTGTGGGGTTCAGTGCAGTGTATAGTCTCTGGGTCCAGTGCCCATTGTGTGGGGTTCAGTGCACTGTATAGTCTTTGGGCCCAGTGCCCACTGTGTGGGGTTCAGTGCACTGTATAGTCTCTGGGTCCAGTGCCCACTGTGTGGGGTTCAGTGCACTGTATAGTCTCTGGGTCCAGTGCCCACTGTGTGGGGTTCAGTGCACTGTATAGTCTCTGGGTACAGTGCCCACAGTGTGGGGATCAGTGCACTGTATAGTCTCTGGGTCCAGTGCCCACGGTGTGGGGTTCAGTGCACTGTATACTCTCTGGGTACAGTGCCCACTGTGTGGGGTCAGTGCAGTGTATGGTCTCTGGGTACAGTGCCCACTGTGTGGGGTTCAGTGCACTGTATAGTCTCTGGGTACAGTGCCCACTGTGTGGGGTTCAGTGCACTGTATAGTCTCTGGGTACAGTGCCCACTGTGTGGGGTTCAGTGCACTGTATAGTCTCTGGGTACAGTGCCCACTGTGTGGGGTTCAGTGCACTGTATAGTCTCTGGGTCCAGTGCCCACTGTGTGGGGTCAATGCAGTGTATGGTCTCTGGGTACAGTGCCCACTGTGTGGGGTCAATGCAGTGTATGGTCTCTGGGTACAGTGCCCACTGTGTGGGGTTCAGTGCACTGTATAGTCTCTGGGTACAGTGCCCACTGTGTGGGGTCAGTGCACTGTATAGTCTCTGGGTACAGTGCCCACTGTGTGGGGTCAGTGCACTGTATAGTCTCTGGGTACAGTGCCCACTGTGTGGGGTCAGTGCATTGTATAGTCTCTGGGTACAGTGCCCACCGTGTGGGGTCAGTGCACTGTATAGTCTCTGGGTACAGTGCCCACTGTGTGGGGTCAGTGCAGTGTATAGTCTCTGGGTACAGTGCCCACTGTGTGGGGTCAGTGCAGTGTGTGGTCTCTGGGTACAGTGCCCACTGTGTGGGGTCAGTGCACTGTATAGTCTCTGGGTACAGTGCCCACTGTGTGCGGTTCACTGCAGTGTATGGTCTCTGGGTACAGTGCCCACTGTGTGGGGTCAGTGCAGTGTATAGTCTCTGGGTACAGTGCCCACTGTGTGGGGTCAGTGCAGTGTGTGGTCTCTGGGTACAGTGCCCACTGTGTGGGGTTCAGTGCACTGTATAGTCTCTGGGTCCAGTGCCCACTGTTTGGGGTCAATGCAGTGTATGGTCTCTGGGCCCAGTGCCCACTGTGTGGGGTTCAGTGCACTGCATAGTCTCTGGGTCCAGTGCCCACTGTGTGGGGTCAATGCAGTGTATGGTCTTTGGGTACAGTGCCCACTGTGTGGGGTTCAGTGCAGTGTATGGTCTCTGAGTACAGTGCCCACTGTGTGTGGTCAGTGCAGTGTATAGTCTCTGGGCCCAGTGCCCAGTGTGTGGGGTTCAGTGCATTGTATTGTCTCCGGGTCCAGTGCCCACGGTGTGGGGTCAATGCACTGTATGGTCTCTGGGTACAGTGCCCACTGTGTGGGGTTCAGTGCACTGTATAGTCTCAGGGTACAGTGCCCACTGTGTGGGGTTCAGTGCAGTGTATGGAGTCTGGGTACAGTGCCCACTGTGTGGGGTCAGTGCAGTGTATGGAGTCTGGGTACAGTGCCCACTGTGTGGGGTCAGTGCAGTGTATGGTCTCTGGGTACAGTGCCCACTGTGTGTGGTCAGTGCACTGTATAGTCTCTGGGTACAGTGCCCACTGTGTGGGGTCAGTGCACTGTATAGTCTCTGGGTACAGTGCCCACTGTGTGGGGTCAGTGCAGTGTATAGTCTCTGGGTACAGTGCCCACTGTGTGGGGTCAGTGCAGTGTGTGGTCTCTGGGTACAGTGTCACTGTGTGGGGTCAGTGCACTGTTAAGTCTCTGGGTACAGTGCCCACTGTGTGGGGTTCAGTGCAGTGTATGGTCTCTGGGTACAGTGCCCACTGTGTAGGGTCAGTGCAGTGTATAGTCTCTGGGCCCAGTGCCCACTGTGTGGGGTTCAGTGCACTGTATAGTCTCTGGGTCCAGTGCCCACTGTGTGGGGTCAATGCAGTGTGTGGTCTCTGGGTACAGTGCCCACTGTGTGGGGTTCAGTGCACTGTATAGTCTCAGGGTACAGTGCCCACTGTGTGGGGTTCAGTGCACTGTATAGTCTCAGGGTACAGTGCCCACTGTGTGGGGTCAGTGCACTGTATAGTCTCAGGGTACAGTGCCCACTGTGTGGGGTTCAGTGCAGTGTATGGAGTCTGGGTACAGTGCCCAGTGTGTGGGGTCAGTGCAGTGTATGGGGTCAGTGCAGTGTATGGAGTCTGGGTACAGTGCCCACTGTGTGGGGTCAGTGCAGTGTATGGAGTCTGGGTACAGTGCCCAGTGTGTGGGGTCAGTGCAGTGTATGGGGTCAGTGCAGTGTATGGAGTCTAGGTACAGTGCCCACTGTGTGGGGTTCAGTGCAGTGTATGGTCTCTGGGTACAGTGCCCACTGTGTGGGGTCAGTGCACTGTATAGTCTCTGGGTACAGCGCCCACTGTGTGGGGTCAGTGCACTGTATAGTCTCTGGGTACAGTGCCCACTGTGTGGGGTTCAGTGCACTGTATAGTCTCTGGGTACAGTGCCTACTGTGTGGGGTCAGTGCACTGTATGGTCTCTGGGTACAGTGCCCACTGTGTGGGGTTCAGTGCACTGTATAGTCTCTGGGTACAGTGCCTACTGTGTGGGGTCAGTGCACTGTATAGTCTCTGGGTACAGTGCCCACTGTGTGGGGTCAGTGCACTGTATAGTCTCTGGGTACAGTGCCCACTGTGTGGGGTCAGTGCAGTATATAGTCTCTGGGTACAGTGCCCACTGTGTGGGGTTCAGTGCAGTGTATGGAGTCTGGGTACAGTGCCCACTGTGTGGGGTCAGTGCAGTGTATGGAGTCTGGGTACAGTGCCCACTGTGTGGGGTCAGTGCAGTGTATGGAGTCTGGGTACAGTGCCCACTGTGTGCGGTCAGTGCAGTGTATGCAGTCTGGGTACAGTGCCCACTGTGTGGGGTTCAGTGCAGTGTATGGTCTCTGGGTACAGTGCCCACTGTGTGGGGTCAGTGCACTGTGTAGTCTCTGGGTACAGTGCCCACTGTGTGGGGTTCAGTGCAGTGTATGGAGTCTAGGTACAGTGCCCACTGTGTGGGGTGCAGTGCAGTGTATGGTCTCTGGGCCCAGTGCCCAGTGTGTGGGGTTCAGTGCACTGTATAGTCTCTGGGTACAGTGCCCACTGTGTGGAGGTCAGTGCACTGTATAGTCTCTGGGTCCAGTGCCCACTGTGTGGGGTTCAGTGCAGTGTATGGAGTCTGGGTACAGTGCCCACTGTGTGGGGTCAGTGCAGTGTATGGAGTCTGGGTACAGTGCCCACTGTGTGGGGTCAGTGCACTGTATAGTCTCTGGGTACAGTGCCCACTGTGTGGGGTTCAGTGCACTGTATAGTCTCTGGGTACAGTGTCCACTGTGTGGGGTCAGTGCAGTGTATAGTCTCTGGGTACAGTGCCCACTGTGTGGGGTCAATGCAGTGTGTGGTCTCTGGGTACAGTGCCCACTGTGTGGGGTTCAGTGCACTGTATAGTCTCTGGGTACAGTGCCCACTGTGTGGGCTTCAGTGCAGTGTATGGAGTCTGGGTGCAGTGCCCACTGTGTGGGGTCAGTGCACTGTATAGTCTCTGGGTACAGTGCCCACTGTGTGGGGTCAGTGCACTGTATAGTCTCTGGGTACAGTGCCCACTGTGTGGGGTCAGTGCACTGTATAGTCTCTGGGTACAGTGCCCACTGTGTGGGGTCAGTGCACTGTATAGTCTCTGGGTACAGTGCCCACTGTGTGGGGTCAGTGCAGTGTATAGTCTCTGGGTACAGTGCCCACTGTGTGGGGTCAGTGCAGTGTGTGGTCTCTGGGTACAGTGCCCACTGTGTGGGGTCAGTGCACTGTATAGTCTCTGGGTACAGTGCCCACTGTGTGGGGTTCAGTGCAGTGTATAGTCTCTGGGTACAGTGCCCACTGTGTGGGGTCAGTGCAGTGTGTGGTCTCTGGGTACAGTGCCCACTGTGTGGGGTCAGTGCACTGTATAGTCTCTGGGTACAGTGCCCACTGTGTGGGGTCAGTGCAGTATATAGTCTCTGGGTACAGTGCCCACTGTGTGGGGTTCAGTGCAGTATATAGTCTCTGGGTACAGTGCCCACTGTGTGGGGTTCAGTGCAGTGTATGGAGTCTGGGTACAGTGCCCACTGTGTGGGGTCAGTGCAGTGTATGGAGTCTGGGTACAGTGCCCAGTGTGTGGGGTCAGTGCAGTGTATGGAGTCTAGGTACAGTGCCCACTGTGTGGGGTTCAGTGCAGTGTATGGTCTCTGGGTACAGTGCCCACTGTGTGAGGTCAGTGCACTGTATAGTCTCTGGGTACAGCGCCCACTGTGTGGGGTCAGTGCACTGTATAGTCTCTGGGTACAGTGCCCACTGTGTGGGGTTCAGTGCACTGTATAGTCTCTGGGTACAGTGCCTACTGTGTGGGGTCAGTGCACTGTATGGTCTCTGGGTACAGTGCCCACTGTGTGGGGTTCAGTGCACTGTATAGTCTCTGGGTACAGTGCCTACTGTGTGGGGTCAGTGCACTGTATAGTCTCTGGGTACAGTGCCCACTGTGTGGGGTCAGTGCACTGTATAGTCTCTGGGTACAGTGCCCACTGTGTGGGGTTCAGTGCACTGTATAGTCTCTGGGTCCAGTGCCCACTGTGTGGGGTTAATGCAGTGTATGGTCTCTGGGTCCAGTGCCCACTGTGTGGGGTCAATGCAGTGTATGGTCTCTGGGTACAGTGCCCACTGTGTGGGGTTCAGTGCACTGTATAGTCTCTGGGTACAGTGCCCACTGTGTGGGGTCAGTGCAGTGTGTGGTCTCTGGGTACAGTGCCCACTGTGTGGGGTCAGTGCACTGTATAGTCTCTGGGAACAGTGCCCACTGTGTGGGGTCAGTGCACTGTGCAGTCTCTGGGTACAGTGCCCACTGTGTGGGGTTCAGTGCAGTGTATGGTCTCTGGGCCCAGTGCCCACTGTGTGGGGTTCAGTGTAATGTATAGTCTCTGGGTACAGTGCCCACTGTCTGGGGTCAGTGCACTGTATAGTCTCTGGGTACAGTGCCCACTGTGTGGGGTCAGTGCACTGTATAGTCTCTGGGTACAGTGCCCACTGTCTGGGGTCAGTGCCCTGTATAGTCTCTGGGTACAGTGCCCACTGTGTGGGGTCAGTGCACTGTATAGTCTCTGGGTACAGTGCCCACTGTGTGGGGTCAGTGCAGTATATAGTCTCTGGGTACAGTGCCCACTGTGTGGGGTTCAGTGCAGTGTATGGAGTCTGGGTACAGTGCCCACTGTGTGGGGTCAGTGCAGTGTATGGAGTCTGGGTACAGTGCCCACTGTGTGGGGTCAGTGCAGTGCATGGAGTCTGGGTACAGTGCCCACTGTGTGCGGTCAGTGCAGTGTATGCAGTCTGGGTACAGTGCCCACTGTGTGGGGTTCAGTGCAGTGTATGGTCTCTGGGTACAGTGCCCACTGTGTGGGGTCAGTGCACTGTGTAGTCTCTGGGTACAGTGCCCACTGTGTGGGGTTCAGTGCAGTGTATAGTCTCTGGGTCCAGTGCCCATTGTGTGGGGTTCAGTGCACTGTATAGTCTTTGGGCCCAGTGCCCACTGTGTGGGGTTCAGTGCACTGTATAGTCTCTGGGTCCAGTGCCCACTGTGTGGGGTTCAGTGCACTGTATAGTCTCTGGGTCCAGTGCCCACTGTGTGGGGTTCAGTGCACTGTATAGTCTCTGGGTACAGTGCCCACAGTGTGGGGATCAGTGCACTGTATAGTCTCTGGGTCCAGTGCCCACGGTGTGGGGTTCAGTGCACTGTATACTCTCTGGGTACAGTGCCCACTGTGTGGGGTCAGTGCAGTGTATGGTCTCTGGGTACAGTGCCCACTGTGTGGGGTTCAGTGCACTGTATAGTCTCTGGGTACAGTGCCCACTGTGTGGGGTTCAGTGCACTGTATAGTCTCTGGGTACAGTGCCCACTGTGTGGGGTTCAGTGCACTGTATAGTCTCTGGGTACAGTGCCCACTGTGTGGGGTTCAGTGCACTGTATAGTCTCTGGGTCCAGTGCCCACTGTGTGGGGTCAATGCAGTGTATGGTCTCTGGGTACAGTGCCCACTGTGTGGGGTCAATGCAGTGTATGGTCTCTGGGTACAGTGCCCACTGTGTGGGGTTCAGTGCACTGTATAGTCTCTGGGTACAGTGCCCACTGTGTGGGGTCAGTGCACTGTATAGTCTCTGGGTACAGTGCCCACTGTGTGGGGTCAGTGCACTGTATAGTCTCTGGGTACAGTGCCCACTGTGTGGGGTCAGTGCACTGTATAGTCTCTGGGTACAGTGCCCACCGTGTGGGGTCAGTGCACTGTATAGTCTCTGGGTACAGTGCCCACTGTGTGGGGTCAGTGCAGTGTATAGTCTCTGGGTACAGTGCCCACTGTGTGGGGTCAGTGCAGTGTGTGGTCTCTGGGTACAGTGCCCACTGTGTGGGGTCAGTGCACTGTATAGTCTCTGGGTACAGTGCCCACTGTGTGCGGTTCACTGCAGTGTATGGTCTCTGGGTACAGTACCCACTGTGTGGGGTTCAGTGCACTGTATAGTCTCTGGGTCCAGTGCCCACTGTTTGGGGTCAATGCAGTGTATGGTCTCTGGGCCCAGTGCCCACTGTGTGGGGTTCAGTGCACTGCATAGTCTCTGGGTCCAGTGCCCACTGTGTGGGGTCAATGCAGTGTATGGTCTTTGGGTACAGTGCCCACTGTGTGGGGTTCAGTGCAGTGTATGGTCTCTGAGTACAGTGCCCACTGTGTGTGGTCAGTGCAGTGTATAGTCTCTGGGCCCAGTGCCCAGTGTGTGGGGTTCAGTGCATTGTATTGTCTCCGGGTCCAGTGCCCACGGTGTGGGGTTCAGTGCATTGTATTGTCTCCGGGTCCAGTGCCCACGGTGTGGGGTCAATGCACTGTATGGTCTCTGGGTACAGTGCCCACTGTGTGGGGTTCAGTGCACTGTATAGTCTCAGGGTACAGTGCCCACTGTGTGGGGTTCAGTGCAGTGTATGGAGTCTGGGTACAGTGCCCACTGTGTGGGGTCAGTGCAGTGTATGGAGTCTGGGTACAGTGCCCACTGTGTGGGGTCAGTGCAGTGTATGGTCTCTGGGTACAGTGCCCACTGTGTGTGGTCAGTGCACTGTATAGTCTCTGGGTACAGTGCCCACTGTGTGGGGTCAGTGCACTGTATAGTCTCTGGGTACAGTGCCCACTGTGTGGGGTCAGTGCAGTGTATAGTCTCTGGGTCCAGTGCCCACTGTGTGGGGTCAATGCAGTGTATGGTCTCTGGGCCCAGTGCTAACTGTGTGGGGTCAGTGCACTGTATAGTCTCTGGGTCCAGTGCCCACTGTGTGGGGTCAATGCAGTGTATGGTCTCTGGGTACAGTGCCCACTGTGTGGGGTCAGTGCAGTGTGTGGTCTCTGGGTACAGTGCCCACTGTGTGGGGTTCAGTGCACTGTATAGTCTCAGGGTACAGTGCCCACTGTGTGGGGTCAGTGCACTGTATAGTCTCAGGGTACAGTGCCCACTGTGTGGGGTTCAGTGCAGTGTATGGAGTCTGGGTACAGTGCCCAGTGTGTGGGGTCAGTGCAGTGTATGGGGTCAGTGCAGTGTATGGAGTCTGGGTACAGTGCCCACTGTGTGGGGTCAGTGCAGTGTATGGAGTCTGGGTACAGTGCCCAGTGTGTGGGGTCAGTGCAGTGTATGGGGTCAGTGCAGTGTATGGAGTCTAGGTACAGTGCCCACTGTGTGGGGTTCAGTGCAGTGTATGGTCTCTGGGTACAGTGCCCACTGTGTGGGGTCAGTGCACTGTATAGTCTCTGGGTACAGCGCCCACTGTGTGGGGTCAGTGCACTGTATAGTCTCTGGGTACAGTGCCCACTGTGTGGGGTTCAGTGCACTGTATAGTCTCTGGGTACAGTGCCTACTGTGTGGGGTCAGTGCACTGTATGGTCTCTGGGTACAGTGCCCACTGTGTGGGGTTCAGTGCACTGTATAGTCTCTGGGTACAGTGCCTACTGTGTGGGGTCAGTGCACTGTATAGTCTCTGGGTACAGTGCCCACTGTGTGGGGTCAGTGCACTGTATAGTCTCTGGGTACAGTGCCCACTGTGTGGGGTCAGTGCAGTATATAGTCTCTGGGTACAGTGCCCACTGTGTGGGGTTCAGTGCAGTGTATGGAGTCTGGGTACAGTGCCCACTGTGTGGGGTCAGTGCAGTGTATGGAGTCTGGGTACAGTGCCCAGTGTGTGGGGTCAGTGCAGTGTATGGAGTCTGGGTACAGTGCCCACTGTGTGCGGTCAGTGCAGTGTATGCAGTCTGGGTACAGTGCCCACTGTGTGGGGTTCAGTGCAGTGTATGGTCTCTGGGTACAGTGCCCACTGTGTGGGGTCAGTGCACTGTGTAGTCTCTGGGTACAGTGCCCACTGTGTGGGGTTCAGTGCAGTGTATGGAGTCTAGGTACAGTGCCCACTGTGTGGGGTGCAGTGCAGTGTATGGTCTCTGGGCCCAGTGCCCAGTGTGTGGGGTTCAGTGCACTGTATAGTCTCTGGGTACAGTGCCCACTGTGTGGAGGTCAGTGCACTGTATAGTCTCTGGGTCCAGTGCCCACTGTGTGGGGTTCAGTGCAGTGTATGGAGTCTGGGTACAGTGCCCACTGTGTGGGGTCAGTGCAGTGTATGGAGTCTGGGTACAGTGCCCACTGTGTGGGGTCAGTGCACTGTATAGTCTCTGGGTACAGTGCCCACTGTGTGGGGTTCAGTGCACTGTATAGTCTCTGGGTACAGTGTCCACTGTGTGGGGTCAGTGCAGTGTATAGTCTCTGGGTACAGTGCCCACTGTGTGGGGTCAATGCAGTGTGTGGTCTCTGGGTACAGTGCCCACTGTGTGGGGTTCAGTGCACTGTATAGTCTCTGGGTACAGTGCCCACTGTGTGGGCTTCAGTGCAGTGTATGGAGTCTGGGTGCAGTGCCCACTGTGTGGGGTCAGTGCACTGTATAGTCTCTGGGTACAGTGCCCACTGTGTGGGGTCAGTGCACTGTATAGTCTCTGGGTACAGTGCCCACTGTGTGGGGTCAGTGCACTGTATAGTCTCTGGGTACAGTGCCCACTGTGTGGGGTCAGTGCACTGTATAGTCTCTGGGTACAGTGCCCACTGTGTGGGGTCAGTGCAGTGTATAGTCTCTGGGTACAGTGCCCACTGTGTGGGGTCAGTGCAGTGTGTGGTCTCTGGGTACAGTGCCCACTGTGTGGGGTCAGTGCACTGTATAGTCTCTGGGTACAGTGCCCACTGTGTGGGGTTCAGTGCAGTGTATAGTCTCTGGGTACAGTGCCCACTGTGTGGGGTCAGTGCAGTGTGTGGTCTCTGGGTACAGTGCCCACTGTGTGGGGTCAGTGCACTGTATAGTCTCTGGGTACAGTGCCCACTGTGTGGGGTCAGTGCAGTATATAGTCTCTGGGTACAGTGCCCACTGTGTGGGGTTCAGTGCAGTATATAGTCTCTGGGTACAGTGCCCACTGTGTGGGGTTCAGTGCAGTGTATGGAGTCTGGGTACAGTGCCCACTGTGTGGGGTCAGTGCAGTGTATGGAGTCTGGGTACAGTGCCCAGTGTGTGGGGTCAGTGCAGTGTATGGAGTCTAGGTACAGTGCCCACTGTGTGGGGTTCAGTGCAGTGTATGGTCTCTGGGTACAGTGCCCACTGTGTGAGGTCAGTGCACTGTATAGTCTCTGGGTACAGCGCCCACTGTGTGGGGTCAGTGCACTGTATAGTCTCTGGGTACAGTGCCCACTGTGTGGGGTTCAGTGCACTGTATAGTCTCTGGGTACAGTGCCTACTGTGTGGGGTCAGTGCACTGTATGGTCTCTGGGTACAGTGCCCACTGTGTGGGGTTCAGTGCACTGTATAGTCTCTGGGTACAGTGCCTACTGTGTGGGGTCAGTGCACTGTATAGTCTCTGGGTACAGTGCCCACTGTGTGGGGTCAGTGCACTGTATAGTCTCTGGGTACAGTGCCCACTGTGTGGGGTCAGTGCAGTATATAGTCTCTGGGTACAGTGCCCACTGTGTGGGGTTCAGTGCAGTGTATGGAGTCTGGGTACAGTGCCCACTGTGTGGGGTCAGTGCAGTGTATGGAGTCTGGGTACAGTGCCCACTGTGTGGGGTCAGTGCAGTGTATGGAGTCTGGGTACAGTGCCCACTGTGTGCGGTCAGTGCAGTGTATGCAGTCTGGGTACAGTGCCCACTGTGTGGGGTTCAGTGCAGTGTATGGTCTCTGGGTACAGTGCCCACAGTGTGGGGTCAGTGCACTGTGTAGTCTCTGGGTACAGTGCCCACTGTGTGGGGTTCAGTGCAGTGTATGGAGTCTAGTTACAGTGCCCACTGTGTGGGGTGCAGTGCAGTGTATGGTCTCTGGGCCCAGTGCCCAGTGTGTGGGGTTCAGTGCACTGTATAGTCTCTGGGTACAGTGCCCACTGTGTGGAGGTCAGTGCACTGTATAGTCTCTGGGTCCAGTGCCCACTGTGTGGGGTTCAGTGCAGTGTATGGAGTCTGGGTACAGTGCCCACTGTGTGGGGTCAGTGCAGTGTATGGAGTCTGGGTACAGTGCCCACTGTGTGGGGTCAGTGCACTGTATAGTCTCTGGGTACAGTGCCCACTGTGTGGGGTTCAGTGCACTGTATAGTCTCTGGGTACAGTGTCCACTGTGTGGGGTCAGTGCAGTGTATAGTCTCTGGGTACAGTGCCCACTGTGTGGGGTCAATGCAGTGTGTGGTCTCTGGGTACAGTGCCCACTGTGTGGGGTTCAGTGCACTGTATAGTCTCTGGGTACAGTGCCCACTGTGTGGGCTTCAGTGCAGTGTATGGAGTCTGGGTGCAGTGCCCACTGTGTGGGGTCAGTGCACTGTATAGTCTCTGGGTACAGTGCCCACTGTGTGGGGTCAGTGCACTGTATAGTCTCTGGGTACAGTGCCCACTGTGTGGGGTCAGTGCACTGTATAGTCTCTGGGTACAGTGCCCACTGTGTGGGGTCAGTGCACTGTATAGTCTCTGGGTACAGTGCCCACTGTGTGGGGTCAGTGCAGTGTATAGTCTCTGGGTACAGTGCCCACTGTGTGGGGTCAGTGCAGTGTGTGGTCTCTGGGTACAGTGCCCACTGTGTGGGGTCAGTGCACTGTATAGTCTCTGGGTACAGTGCCCACTGTGTGGGGTTCAGTGCAGTGTATAGTCTCTGGGTACAGTGCCCACTGTGTGGGGTCAGTGCAGTGTGTGGTCTCTGGGTACAGTGCCTACTGTGTGGGGTCAGTGCACTGTATAGTCTCTGGGTACAGTGCCCACTGTGTGGGGTCAGTGCAGTATATAGTCTCTGGGTACAGTGCCCACTGTGTGGGGTTCAGTGCAGTATATAGTCTCTGGGTACAGTGCCCACTGTGTGGGGTTCAGTGCAGTGTATGGAGTCTGGGTACAGTGCCCACTGTGTGGGGTCAGTGCAGTGTATGGAGTCTGGGTACAGTGCCCAGTGTGTGGGGTCAGTGCAGTGTATGGAGTCTAGGTACAGTGCCCACTGTGTGGGGTTCAGTGCAGTGTATGGTCTCTGGGTACAGTGCCCACTGTGTGAGGTCAGTGCACTGTATAGTCTCTGGGTACAGCGCCCACTGTGTGGGGTCAGTGCACTGTATAGTCTCTGGGTACAGTGCCCACTGTGTGGGGTTCAGTGCACTGTATAGTCTCTGGGTACAGTGCCTACTGTGTGGGGTCAGTGCACTGTATGGTCTCTGGGTACAGTGCCCACTGTGTGGGGTTCAGTGCACTGTATAGTCTCTGGGTACAGTGCCTACTGTGTGGGGTCAGTGCACTGTATAGTCTCTGGGTACAGTGCCCACTGTGTGGGGTCAGTGCACTGTATAGTCTCTGGGTACAGTGCCCACTGTGTGGGGTCAGTGCAGTATATAGTCTCTGGGTACAGTGCCCACTGTGTGGGGTTCAGTGCAGTGTATGGAGTCTGGGTACAGTGCCCACTGTGTGGGGTCAGTGCAGTGTATGGAGTCTGGGTACAGTGCCCACTGTGTGGGGTCAGTGCAGTGTATGGAGTCTGGGTACAGTGCCCACTGTGTGCGGTCAGTGCAGTGTATGCAGTCTGGGTACAGTGCCCACTGTGTGGGGTTCAGTGCAGTGTATGGTCTCTGGGTACAGTGCCCACTGTGTGGGGTCAGTGCACTGTGTAGTCTCTGGGTACAGTGCCCACTGTGTGGGGTTCAGTGCAGTGTATGGAGTCTAGGTACAGTGCCCACTGTGTGGGGTCAGTGCACTGTATAGTCTCTGGGTACAGTGCCCACTGTGTGGGGTCAGTGCACTGTATAGTCTCTGGGTACAGTGCCCACTGTGTGGGGTCAGTGCACTGTATAGTCTCTGGGTACAGTGCCCACTGTGTGGGGTCAGTGCAGTGTATAGTCTCTGGGTACAGTGCCCACTGTGTGGGGTCAGTGCAGTGTGTGGTCTCTGGGTACAGTGCCCACTGTGTGGGGTCAGTGCACTGTATAGTCTCTGGGTACAGTGCCCACTGTGTGGGGTTCAGTGCAGTGTATAGTCTCTGGGTACAGTGCCCACTGTGTGGGGTCAGTGCAGTGTGTGGTCTCTGGGTACAGTGCCCACTGTGTGGGGTCAGTGCACTGTATAGTCTCTGGGTACAGTGCCCACTGTGTGGGGTCAGTGCAGTATATAGTCTCTGGGTACAGTGCCCACTGTGTGGGGTTCAGTGCAGTATATAGTCTCTGGGTACAGTGCCCACTGTGTGGGGTTCAGTGCAGTGTATGGAGTCTGGGTACAGTGCCCACTGTGTGGGGTCAGTGCAGTGTATGGAGTCTGGGTACAGTGCCCAGTGTGTGGGGTCAGTGCAGTGTATGGAGTCTAGGTACAGTGCCCACTGTGTGGGGTTCAGTGCAGTGTATGGTCTCTGGGTACAGTGCCCACTGTGTGAGGTCAGTGCACTGTATAGTCTCTGGGTACAGCGCCCACTGTGTGGGGTCAGTGCACTGTATAGTCTCTGGGTACAGTGCCCACTGTGTGGGGTTCAGTGCACTGTATAGTCTCTGGGTACAGTGCCTACTGTGTGGGGTCAGTGCACTGTATGGTCTCTGGGTACAGTGCCCACTGTGTGGGGTTCAGTGCACTGTATAGTCTCTGGGTACAGTGCCTACTGTGTGGGGTCAGTGCACTGTATAGTCTCTGGGTACAGTGCCCACTGTGTGGGGTCAGTGCACTGTATAGTCTCTGGGTACAGTGCCCACTGTGTGGGGTCAGTGCAGTATATAGTCTCTGGGTGCAGTGCCCACTGTGTGGGGTTCAGTGCAGTGTATGGAGTCTGGGTACAGTGCCCACTGTGTGGGGTCAGTGCAGTGTATGGAGTCTGGGTACAGTGCCCACTGTGTGGGGTCAGTGCAGTGTATGGAGTCTGGGTACAGTGCCCACTGTGTGCGGTCAGTGCAGTGTATGCAGTCTGGGTACAGTGCCCACTGTGTGGGGTTCAGTGCAGTGTATGGTCTCTGGGTACAGTGCCCACTGTGTGGGGTCAGTGCACTGTGTAGTCTCTGGGTACAGTGCCCACTGTGTGGGGTTCAGTGCAGTGTATGGAGTCTAGGTACAGTGCCCACTGTGTGGGGTGCAGTGCAGTGTATGGTCTCTGGGCCCAGTGCCCAGTGTGTGGGGTTCAGTGCACTGTATAGTCTCTGGGTACAGTGCCCACTGTGTGGAGGTCAGTGCACTGTATAGTCTCTGGGTCCAGTGCCCACTGTGTGGGGTTCAGTGCAGTGTATGGAGTCTGGGTACAGTGCCCACTGTGTGGGGTCAGTGCAGTGTATGGAGTCTGGGTACAGTGCCCACTGTGTGAGGTCAGTGCACTGTATAGTCTCTGGGTACAGCGCCCACTGTGTGGGGTCAGTGCACTGTATAGTCTCTGGGTACAGTGCCCACTGTGTGGGGTTCAGTGCACTGTATAGTCTCTGGGTACAGTGCCTACTGTGTGGGGTCAGTGCACTGTATGGTCTCTGGGTACAGTGCCCACTGTGTGGGGTTCAGTGCACTGTATAGTCTCTGGGTACAGTGCCTACTGTGTGGGGTCAGTGCACTGTATAGTCTCTGGGTACAGTGCCCACTGTGTGGGGTCAGTGCACTGTATAGTCTCTGGGTACAGTGCCCACTGTGTGGGGTCAGTGCAGTATATAGTCTCTGGGTACAGTGCCCACTGTGTGGGGTTCAGTGCAGTGTATGGAGTCTGGGTACAGTGCCCACTGTGTGGGGTCAGTGCAGTGTATGGAGTCTGGGTACAGTGCCCACTGTGTGGGGTCAGTGCAGTGTATGGAGTCTGGGTACAGTGCCCACTGTGTGCGGTCAGTGCAGTGTATGCAGTCTGGGTACAGTGCCCACTGTGTGGGGTTCAGTGCAGTGTATGGTCTCTGGGTACAGTGCCCACTGTGTGGGGTCAGTGCACTGTGTAGTCTCTGGGTACAGTGCCCACTGTGTGGGGTTCAGTGCAGTGTATGGAGTCTAGGTACAGTGCCCACTGTGTGGGGTGCAGTGCAGTGTATGGTCTCTGGGCCCAGTGCCCAGTGTGTGGGGTTCAGTGCACTGTATAGTCTCTGGGTACAGTGCCCACTGTGTGGAGGTCAGTGCACTGTATAGTCTCTGGGTCCAGTGCCCACTGTGTGGGGTTCAGTGCAGTGTATGGAGTCTGGGTACAGTGCCCACTGTGTGGGGTCAGTGCAGTGTATGGAGTCTGGGTACAGTGCCCACTGTGTGGGGTCAGTGCACTGTATAGTCTCTGGGTACAGTGCCCACTGTGTGGGGTTCAGTGCACTGTATAGTCTCTGGGTACAGTGTCCACTGTGTGGGGTCAGTGCAGTGTATAGTCTCTGGGTACAGTGCCCACTGTGTGGGGTCAATGCAGTGTGTGGTCTCTGGGTACAGTGCCCACTGTGTGGGGTTCAGTGCACTGTATAGTCTCTGGGTACAGTGCCCACTGTGTGGGCTTCAGTGCAGTGTATGGAGTCTGGGTGCAGTGCCCACTGTGTGGGGTCAGTGCACTGTATAGTCTCTGGGTACAGTGCCCACTGTGTGGGGTCAGTGCACTGTATAGTCTCTGGGTACAGTGCCCACTGTGTGGGGTCAGTGCACTGTATAGTCTCTGGGTACAGTGCCCACTGTGTGGGGTCAGTGCACTGTATAGTCTCTGGGTACAGTGCCCACTGTGTGGGGTCAGTGCAGTGTATAGTCTCTGGGTACAGTGCCCACTGTGTGGGGTCAGTGCAGTGTGTGGTCTCTGGGTACAGTGCCCACTGTGTGGGGTCAGTGCACTGTACAGTCTCTGGGTACAGTGCCCACTGTGTGGGGTTCAGTGCAGTGTATGGTCTCTGGGTACAGTGCCCACTGTGTGGGGTCAGTGCAGTGTATAGTCTCTGGGTCCAGTGCCCACTGTGTGGGGTCAATGCAGTGTATGGTCTCTGGGTACAGTGCCCACTGTGTGGGGTTCTGTGCAGTGTATGGTCTCTGGGTACAGTGCCCACTGTGTGGGGTTCAGTGCACTGTATAGTCTCTGGGTACAGTGCCCACTGTGTGGGGTCAGTGCACTGTACAGTCTCTGGGTACAGTGCCCACTGTGTGGGGTCAGTGCACTGTATAGTCTCTGGGTACAGTGCCCACTGTGTGGGGTCAGTGCACTGTATAGTCTCTGGGTACAGTGCCCACTGTGTGGGGTCAGTGCAGTGTATAGTCTCTGGGCCCAGTGCCCACTGTGTGGGGTTAAGTGCACTGTATAGTCTCTGGGTCCAGTGCCCACTGTGTGGGGTCAATGCAGTGTATGGTCTCTGGGTACAGTGCCCACTGTGTGGGGTTCTGTGCAGTGTATGGTCTCTGGGTACAGTGCCCACTGTGTGGGGTCAGTGCAGTGTGTAGTCTCTGGGTACAGTGCCCACTGTGTGGGGTTCAGTGCAGTGTATGGAGTCTAGGTACAGTGCCCACTGTGTGGGGTGCAGTGCAGTGTATGCAGTCTGGGTACAGTGCCCACTGTGTGGGGTTCAGTGCACTGTATCGTCTCTGGGTCCAGTGCCCACTGTGTGGGGTCAATGCAGTGTATGGTCTCTGGGTACAGTGCCCACTGTGTGGGGTTCAGTGCACTGTATAGTCTCTGGGTCCAGTGCCCACTGTGTGGGGTCAATGCAGTGTATGGTCTCTGGGTACAGTGCCCACTGTGTGGGGTCAGTGCACTGTATAGTCTCTGGGTACAGTGCCCACTGTGTGGGGTCAGTGCAGTGTATAGTCTCTGGGTACAGTGCCCACTGTGTGGGGTCAGTGCACTGTATAGTCTCTGGGTACAGTGCCCACTGTGTGGGGTCAGTGCACTGTATAGTCTCTGGGTACAGTGCCCACTGTGTGGGGTCAGTGCAGTGTATAGTCTCTGGGTACAGTGCCCACTGTGTGGGGTCAGTGCAGTGTGTGGTCTCTGGGTACAGTGCCCACTGTGTGGGGTCAGTGCACTGTACAGTCTCTGGGTACAGTGCCCACTGTGTGGGGTTCAGTGCAGTGTATGGTCTCTGGGTACAGTGCCCACTGTGTGGGGTCAGTGCAGTGTATAGTCTCTGGGCCCAGTGCCCACTGTGTGGGGTTAAGTGCACTGTATAGTCTCTGGGTCCAGTGCCCACTGTGTGGGGTCAATGCAGTGTATGGTCTCTGGGTACAGTGCCCACTGTGTGGGGTCAATGCACTGTATGGTCTCTGGGTACAGTGCCCACTGTGTGGGGTCAGTGCACTGTATCGTCTCTGGGTACAGTGCCCAGTGTGTGGGGTCAGTGCACTGTATCGTCTCTGGGTACAGTGCCCACTGTGTGGGGTTCAGTGCACTGTATAGTCTCTGGGTTCAGTGCCCACTGTGTGGGGTTCAGTGCAGTGTATGGAGTCTGGGTACAGTGCCCACTGTGTGGGGTTCAGTGCAGTGTGTGGTCTCTGGGTCCAGTGCCCACTGTGTGGGGTTTAGTGCACTGTAGTCTCTGGGTACAGTGCCCACTGTGTGGAGTTCAGTGCAGTGTATGGAGTCTGGGTACAGTGCCCACTGTGTGGGGTCAGTGCAGTGTATGGAGTCTGGGTACAGTGCCCACTGTGTGGGGTCAGTGCAGTGTATGGAGTCTGGGTACAGTGCCCACTGTGTGGGGTCAGTGCAGTGTATGGAGTCTGGGTACAGTGCCCACTGTGTGGGGTTCAGTGCAGTGTATGGTCTCTGGGTACAGTGCCCACTGTGTGGGGTCAGTGCACTGTATAGTCTCTGGGTACAGTGCCCACTGTGTGGGGTCAGTGCACTGTATAGTCTCTGGGTGCAGTGCCTACTGTGTGGGGTCAGTGCAGTGTATAGTCTCTGGGTACAGTGCCCATTGTGTGGGGTTCAGTGCACTGTATAGTCTCTGGGTACAGTGCCCACTGTGTGGGGTTCAGTGCAGTGTATGGAGTCTGGGTACAGTGGCCACTGTGTGGGGTCAGTGCAGTGTATAGTCTCTGGGTACAGTGCCCACTGTGTGGGGTCAGTGCACTGTATAGTCTCTGGGTACAGTGCCCACTGTGTGGGGTTCAGTGCAGTGTATGATCTCTGGGTACAGTGCCCACTGTGTGGGGTCAGTGCAGTGTATAATCTCTGGCCCAGTGCCAACTGTGTGAGGTTCAGTGCACTGTATAGTCTCTGGGTACAGTGTCCGCTGTGTGGGGTCAGTGCACTGTATAGTCTCTGGGTACAGTGCCCACTGTGTGGGGTCAGTGCACTGTATAGCATCTGGGTACAGTGCCCACTGTGTGGGGTCAGTGCACTGTACAGTCTCTGGGTACAGTGCCCACTGTGTGGGGTTCAGTGCAGTGTATGGTCTCTGGGTACAGTGCCCACTGTGTGGGGTCAGTGCACTGTATGGTCTCTGGGTACAGTGCCCACTGTGTGGGGTTCAGTGCACTGTATAGTCTCTGGGTACAGTGCCCACTGTGTGGGGTCAGTGCACTGTTTAGTCTCTGGGTACAGTGCCCACTGTGTGGGGTCCGTGCAGTGTGTGGTCTCAGGGTACAGTGCCCATTGTGTGGGGTTCAGTGCACTGTATAGTCTCTGGGTACAGTGCCCACTGTGTGGGGTTCAGTGCAGTGTATGGAGTCTGGGTACAGTGCCCACTGTGTGGGGTCAGTGCAGTGTATAGTCTCTGGGTACAGTGCCCACTGTGTGGGGTTCAGTGCAGTGTGTGGTCTCTGGGTACAGTGCCCACTGTGTGGGGTCAGTGCACTGTATAGTCTCTGGGTACAGTACCCACTGTGTGGGGTCAGTGCACTGTATCGTCTCTGGGTACAGTGCCCAGTGTGTGGGGTCAGTGCACTGTATCGTCTCTGGGTACAGTGCCCACTGTGTGGGCTTCAGTGCACTGTATAGTCTCTGGGTACAGTGCCCACTGTGTGGGGTTGAGTGCAGTGTATGGTCTCTGGGTACAGTGCCCATTGTGTGGGGTTCAGTGCACTGTATAGTCTCTGGGTACAGTGCCCACTGTGTGGGGTTCAGTGCAGTGTATGGAGTCTGGGTACAGTGCCCACTGTGTGGGGTCAGTGCAGTGTATGGAGTCTGGGTACAGTGCCCACTGTGTGGGGTCAGTGCAGTGTATAGTCTCTGGGCCCAGTGCCCACTGTGTGGGGTTCAGTGCACTGTATAGTCTCTGGGTACAGTGCCCACTGTGTGGGGTCAGTGCACTGTATAGTCTCTGGGTACAGTGCCCACTGTGTGGGGTCAGTGCACTGTATAGTCTCTGGGTACAGTGCCCACTGTGTGGGGTCAGTGCACTGTATAGTCTCTGGGTACAGTGCCCACTGTGTGCGGTCAGTGCAGTGTATAGTCTCTGGGTACAGTGCCCACTGTGTGGGGTCAGTGCAGTCATAGAGTCATAGAGTAATACAGCACGGATAGAGGCCCTTCGGCCCATCGTGTCCGCGCCGGCCATCAAGCCCTGTCTAATCTAATCCCATATTCCAGCATTTGTTCCGTAGCCTTGTATGCTATGGCATTTCAAGTGCTCATCCAAATGCTTCTTAAATGTTGTGAGGGTTTCTGCCTCCACAACCCTTTCAGGCAGCGAGTTCCAGACTCCAACCACCCTCTGGGTGAAAAAGTTGTTTCTCAAATCCCCTCTAAACCTCCCGCCCTTTACCTTGAATCTATGCCCCCTAGTTATTGACCCCTCTACTAAGGGAAAAAGCTCCTCAGCATCCATCCTATCTATGCCCCTCATAATTTTGTACACCTCAATCATGTCCCCCCTCAGCCTCCTCTGCTCCAAAGAAAACAAACCCAATCTGCCCAGTCTCTCTTCATAGCTGAAGCGCTCCAGCCCTGGTAACATCCTGGTGAACCTCCTCTGCACCCTCTCTAACGCGATCACATCCTTCCTGTAGTGTGGCGACCAGAACTGCACACAGTATTCCAGCTGTGGCCTAACCAGTGTTTTATACAGCTCCATCATAACCTCCTTGCTCTTATATTCAATGCCTCGGCTAATGAAGGCAAGTATCCCATATGCCATTTTTACCACCTTATCCACCTGTTCCGCCGCCTTGTGGTCTCTGGGTACAGTGCCAACTGTGTGGGGTTCAGTGCAGTGTATGGTCTCTGGGTACAGTGCCCACTGTGTGGGGTTCAGTGCACTGTATACTCTCTGGGTCCAGTGCCCACTGTGTGGGGTCAATGCAGTGTATGGTCTTTGGGTACAGTGCCCACTGTGTGGGGTTCAGTGCAGTGTATAGTCTCTGGGCCCAGTGCCCACTGTGTGGGGTTCAGTGCACTGTATCGTCTCTGGGTCCAGTGCCCACTGTGTGGGGTCAGTGCAGTGTGTGGTCTCTGCGTACAGTGCCCATTGTGTGGGGTTCAGTGCACTGTATAGTCTCTGGGTACAGTGCCCACTGTGTGGGGTTCAGTGCAGTGCCCACTGTGTGGGGTCAGTGCAGTGTATGGAGTCTGGGTACAGTGCCCACTGTGTGGGGTCAGTGCAGTGTATGGTCTCTGGGTACAGTGCCCACTGTGTGGGGTCAGTGCACTGTATAGTCTCTGGGTACAGTGCCCACTGTGTGGGGTTCAGTGCAGTGTGTGGTCTCTGGGTACAGTGCCCATTGTGTGGGGTTCAGTGCACTGTATAGTCTCTGGGTCCAGTGCCCACTGTGTGGGGTCAATGCAGTGTATGGTCTCTGGGTACAGTGCCCACTGTGTGGGGTTCAGTGCACTGTATAGTCTCTGGGTACAATGCCCACTGTGTGGGGTTAGTGCACTGTATCGTCTCTGGGAACAGTGCCCACTGTGTGGGGTCAGTGCACTGTATAGTCTCTGGGTACAGTGCCCACTGTGTGGCGTCAGTGCACTGTATAGTCTCTGGGTACAGTGCCCACTGTGTGGGGTCAGTGCACTGTATAGTCTCTGGGTACAGTGCCCACTGTGTGGGGTTCAGTGCAGTGTATAGTCTCTGGGTACAGTGCCCACTGTGTGGGGTCAGTGCAGTGTGTGGTCTCTGGGTACAGTGCCCACTGTGTGGGGTCAGTGCACTGTATAGTCTCTGGGTACAGTGCCCACTGTGTGGGGTCAGTGCAGTATATAGTCTCTGGGTACAGTGCCCACTGTGTGGGGTTCAGTGCAGTATATAGTCTCTGGGTACAGTGCCCACTGTGTGGGGTTCAGTGCAGTGTATGGAGTCTGGGTACAGTGCCCACTGTGTGGGGTCAGTGCAGTGTATGGAGTCTGGGTACAGTGCCCAGTGTGTGGGGTCAGTGCAGTGTATGGGGTCAGTGCAGTGTATGGAGTCTAGGTACAGTGCCCACTGTGTGGGGTTCAGTGCAGTGTATGGTCTCTGGGTACAGTGCCCACTGTGTGGGGTCAGTGCACTGTATAGTCTCTGGGTACAGCGCCCACTGTGTGGGGTCAGTGCACTGTATAGTCTCTGGGTACAGTGCCCACTGTGTGGGGTTCAGTGCACTGTATAGTCTCTGGGTATAGTGCCTACTGTGTGGGGTCAGTGCACTGTATGGTCTCTGGGTACAGTGCCCACTGTGTGGGGTTCAGTGCACTGTATAGTCTCTGGGTACAGTGCCTACTGTGTGGGGTCAGTGCACTGTATCGTCTCTGGGTACAGTGCCCACTGTGTGGGGTCAGTGCAGTGTATGGTCTCTGGGTACAGTGCCCACTGTGTGGGCTTCAGTGCACTGTATAGTCTCTGGGTACAGTGCCCACTGTGTGGGATCAGTGCACTGTATAGTCTCTGGGTACAGTGCCCACTGTGTGGGGTCCGTGCAGTGTGTGGTCTCTGGGTACAGTGCCCATTGTGTGGGGTTCAGTGCACTGTATAGTCTCTGGGTACAGTGCCCACTGTGTGGGGTTCAGTGCAGTGTATGGAGTCTGGGTACAGTGCCCACTGTGTGGGGTCAGTGCAGTGTATGGAGTCTGGGTACAGTGCCCACTGTGTGGGGTCAGTGCACTGTATAGTCTCTGGGTGCAGTGCCCACTGTGTGGGGTCAGTGCACTGTATAGTCTCTGGGTACAGTGCCCACTGTGTGGGGTCAGTGCACTGTATAGTCTCTGGGTACAGTGCCCACTGTGTGGGGTCCGTGCAGTGTGTGGTCTCTGGGTACAGTGCCCATTGTGTGGGGTCAGTGCAGTGTATAGTCTCTGGGCCCAGTGCCCACTGTGTGGGGTTCAGTGCACTGTATAGTCTCTGGGTACAGTGCCCACTGTGTGGGGTCAGTGCACTGTGTAGTCTCTGGGTACAGTGCCCACTGTGTGGGGTCAGTGCACTGTATAGTCTCTGGGTGCAGTGCCCACTGTGTGGGGTCAGTGCACTGTATAGTCTCTGGGTACAGTGCCCACTGTGTGGGGTTCAGTGCAGTGTGTGGTCTCTGGGTACAGTGCCCACTGTGTGGGGTCAGTGCACTGTATAGTCTCTGGGTACAGTGCCCACTGTGTGGGGTTCAGTGCAGTGTATGGTCTCTGGGCCCAGTGCCCACTGTGTGGGGTTTAGTGCACTGTATAGTCTCTGGGTACAGTGCCCACTGTGTGGTGTCAGTGCAGTGTGTGGTCTCTGGGTACAGTGCCCACTGTGTGGGGTCAGTGCACTGTATAGTCTCTGGGTACAGTGCCCACTGTGTGGGGTCAGTGCACTGTATAGTCTCTGGGTACAGTGCCCACTGTGTGGGGTCAGTGCAGTGTATGGAGTCTGGGTACAGTGCCCACTGTGTGGGGTCAGTGCAGTGTATGGAGTCTGGGTACAGTGCTCACTGTGTGGGGTCAGTGCAGTGTATGGGGTCAGTGCAGTGTATGGAGTCTAGGTACAGTGCCCACTGTGTGGGGTTCAGTGCAGTTGATGGTCTCTGGGTACAGTGCCCACTGTGTGGGGTCAGTGCACTGTCTAGTCTCTGGGTACAGCGCCCACTGTGTGGGGTCAGTGCACTGTATAATCTCTGGGTACCGTGCCCACTGTGTGGGGTCAGTGCAGTGTATAGTCTCTGGGTACAGTGCCCACTGTGTGGGGTCAGTGCAGTGTGTGGTCTCTGGGTACAGTGCCCACTGTGTGGGGTCAGTGCACTGTATAGTCTCTGGGTACAGTGCCCACTGTGTGGGGTTCAGTGCAGTGTATGGAGTCTAGGTGCAGTGCCCACTGTGTGGGGTTCAGTGCAGTGTATGGTCTCTGGGTACAGTGCCCACTGTGTGGGGTCAGTGCACTGTATAGTCTCTGGGTACAGCGCCCACTGTGTGGGGTCAGTGCACTGTATAGTCTCTGGGTACAGTGCCCACTGTGTGGGGTCAGTGCAGTGTATAGTCTCTGGGTACAGTGCCCACTGTGTGGGGTCAGTGCAGTGTGTGGTCTCTGGGTACAGTGCCCACTGTGTGGGGTCAGTGCACTATATAGTCTCTGGGTACAGTGCCCACTGTGTGGGGTTCAGTGCAGTGTATGGTCTCTGGGCCCAGTGCCCACTGTGTGGGGTTCAGTGCACTGTATAGTCTCTGGGTACAGTGCCCACAGTGTGGGGTTCAGTGCACTGTAGTCTCTGGGTCCAGTGCCCACTGTGTGGGGTTCAGTGCAGTGTATGGAGTCTGGGTACAGTGCCCACTGTGTGGGGTCAGTGCAGTGTATGGAGTCTGGGTACAGTGCCCACTGTGTGGGGTCAGTGCAGTGTATGGAGTCTGGGTACAGTGCCCACTGTGTGGGGTCAGTGCAGTGTATGGAGTCTGGGTGCAGTGCCCACTGTGTGGGGTTCAGTGCAGTGTATGGTCTCTGGGTACAGTGCCCACTGTGTGGGGTCAGTGCACTGTATAGTCTCTGGGTGCAGTGCCCACTGTGTGGGGTCAGTGCAGTGTATAGTCTCTGGGTACAGTGCCCACTGTGTGGGGTCAGTGCAGTGTGTGGTCTCTGGGTACAGTGCCCATTGTGTGGGGTTCAGTGCACTGTATAGTCTCTGGGTAGTGTGCCCACTGTGTGGGGTTCAGTGCAGTGTATGGAGTCTGGGTATAGTGGCCACTGTGTGGGGTCAGTGCAGTGTATGGTCTCTGGGTACAGTGCCCACTGTGTGGGGTCAGTGCAGTGTATAGTCTCTGGGCCCAGTGCCAACTGTGTGGGGTTCAGTGCACTGTATAGTCTCTGGGTCCAGTGCCCACTGTGTGGGGTCAATGCAGTGTATGGTCTCTGGGCCCAGTGCCCACTGTGTGGGGTTCAGTGCACTGTATAGTCTCTGGGTCCAGTGCCCACTGTGTGGGGTCAATGCAGTGTATGGTCTCTGGGTACAGTGCCCACTGTGTGGGGTTCAGTGCAGTGTATGGTCTCTGGGTACAGTGCCCACTGTGTGGGGTCAGTGCAGTGTATAGTCTCTGGGCCCAGTGCCCACTGTGTGGGGTTCAGTGCACTGTATCGTCTCTGGGTCCAGTGCCCACTGTGTGGGGTCAATGCAGTGTATGGTCTCTGGGTACAGTGCCCACTGTGTGGGGTTCAGTGCACTGTATAGTCTCTGGGTCCAGTGCCCACTGTGTGGGGTCAATGCAGTGTATGGTCTCTGGGTACAGTGCCCACTGTGTGGGGTCACTGCACTGTATAGTCTCTGGGCCCAGTGCCCTCTGTGTGGGGTCAATGCAGTGTATGGTCTCTGGGTACAGTGCCCACTGTGTGGGGTTCAGTGCAGTGTATGGTCTCTGGGTACAGTGCCCACTGTGTGGGGTCAGTGCAGTGTATAGTCTCTGGGTACAGTGCCCACTGTGTGGGGTCAGTGCACTGTATAGTCTCTGGGTACAGTGCCCACTGTGTGCGGTCAGTGCACTGTATAGTCTCTGGGTACAGTGCCCACTGTGTGCGGTCAGTGCAGTGTATAGTCTCTGGGTACAGTGCCCACTGTGTGGGGTCAGTGCAGTCATAGAGTCATAGAGTAATACAGCACGGATAGAGGCCCTTCGGCCCATCGTGTCCGCGCCGGCCATCAAGCCCTGTCTAATCTAATCCCATATTCCAGCATTTGGTCCGTAGCCTTGTATGCTATGGCATTTCAAGTGCTCATCCAAATGCTTCTTAAATGTTGTGAGGGTTTCTGCCTCCACAACCCTTTCAGGCAGCGAGTTCCAGACTCCAACCACCCTCTGGGTGAAAAAGTTGTTTCTCAAATCCCCTCTAAACCTCCCGCCCTTTACCTTGAATCTATGCCCCCTAGTTATTGACCCCTCTACTAAGGGAAAAAGCTCCTCAGCATCCATCCTATCTATGCCCCTCATAATTTTGTACACCTCAATCATGTCCCCCCTCAGCCTCCTCTGCTCCAAAGAAAACAAACCCAATCTGCCCAGTCTCTCTTCATAGCTGAAGCGCTCCAGCCCTGGTAACATCCTGGTGAACCTCCTCTGCACCCTCTCTAACGCGATCACATCCTTCCTGTAGTGTGGCGACCAGAACTGCACACAGTATTCCAGCTGTGGCCTAACCAGTGTTTTATACAGCTCCATCATAACCTCCTTGCTCTTATATTCAATGCCTCGGCTAATGAAGGCAAGTATCCCATATGCCATTTTTACCACCTTATCCACCTGTTCCGCCGCCTTGTGGTCTCTGGGTACAGTGCCCACTGTGTGGGGTTCAGTGCACTGTATACTCTCTGGGTCCAGTGCCCACTGTGTGGGGTCAATGCAGTGTATGGTCTTTGGGTACAGTGCCCACTGTGTGGGGTTCAGTGCAGTGTATGGTCTCTGGGTACAGTGCCCACTGTGTTGGGTCAGTGCAGTGTATAGTCTCTGGGCCCAGTGCCCACTGTGTGGGGTTCAGTGCACTGTATCGTCTCTGGGTCCAGTGCCCACTGTGTGGGGTCAATGCACTGTATGGTCTCTGGGTACAGTGCCCACTGTGTGGGGTTCAGTGCACTGTATCGTCTCTGGGTACAGTGCCCACTGTGTGGGGTCAGTGCAGTGTATGGTCTCTGGGTACAGTGCCCACTGTGTGGGCTTCAGTGCACTGTATAGTCTCTGGGTACAGTGCCTACTGTGTGGGGTCAGTGCACTATCGTCTCTGGGTACAGTGCCCACTGTGTGGAGTCAGTGCAGTGTATGGAGTCTGGGTACAGTGCCCACTGTGTGGGGTCAGTGCAGTGTATGGAGTCTGGGTACAGTGCCCACTGTGTGGGGTCACTGCACTGTATAGTCTCTGGGTACAGTGCCCACTGTGTGGGGTTCAGTGCAGTGTGTGGTCTCTGGGTACAGTGCCCATTGTGTGGGGTTCAGTGCACTGTATAGTCTCTGGGTACAGTGCCCACTGTGTGGGGTTCAGTGCAGTGTATGGAGTCTGGGTACAGTGCACACTGTGTGGGGTCAGTGCAGTGTATGGAGTCTGGGTACAGTGCCCACTGTGTGGGGTCAGTGCAGTGTATGGTCTCTGGGTACAGTGCCCACTGTGTGGGGTCAGTGCACTGTATAGTCTCTGGGTACAGTGCCCACTGTGTGGGGTTCAGTGCAGTGTATAGTCTCTGGGTACAGTGCCCACTGTGTGGGGTTCAGTGCACTGTATAGTCTCTGGGTACAGTGCCCACTGTGTGGGGTTCAGTGCAGTGTATGGTCTCTGGGTACAGTGCCCACTGTGTGGGGTTCAGTGCACTGTATAGTCTCTGGGTACAGTGCCCACTGTGTGGGGTCAGTGCACTGTATAGTCTCTGGGTACAGTGCCCACTGTGTGGGGTCAGTGCAGTATATAGTCTCTGGGTACAGTGCCCACTGTGTGGGGTCAGAGCAGTGTATGGAGTCTGGGTACAGTGCCCACTGTGTGGGGTTCAGTGCAGTGTATGGTCTCTGGGTACAGTGCCCACTGTGTGGGGTCAGTGCACTGTATAGTCTCTGGGTACAGTGCCCACTGTGTGGGGTCAGTGCACTGTATAGTCTCTGGGTGCAGTGCCTACTGTGTGGGGTCAGTGCAGTGTATAGTCTCTGGGTACAGTGCCCACTGTGTGGGGTCAGTGCAGTGTGTGGTCTCCGGGTACAGTGCCCATTGTGTGGGGTCAGTGCACTGTATAGTCTCTGGGTACAGTGCCCACTGTGTGGGGTTCAGTGCAGTGTATGGAGTCTGGGTACAGTGGCCACTGTGTGGGGTCAGTGCAGTGTATAGTCTCTGGGTACAGTGCCCACTGTGTGGGGTCAGTGCAGTGCATGGAGTCTTGGTACAGTGCCCACTGTGTGGGGTCAGTGCAGTGTATGGAGTCTGGGTACAGTGCCCACTGTGTGGGGTCAGTGCAGTGTATGGAGTCTGGGTGCAGTGCCCACTGTGTGGGGTTCAGTGCAGTGTATGGTCTCTGGGTACAGTGCCCACTGTGTGGGGTCAGTGCACTGTATAGTCTCTGGGTACAGTGCCCACTGTGTGGGGTCAGTGCACTGTATAGTCTCTGGGTGCAGTGCCCACTGTGTGGGGTCAGTGCAGTGTATAGTCTCTGGGTACAGTGCCCAATGTGTGGGGTCAGTGCAGTGTGTGGTCTCTGGGTACAGTGCCCATTGTGTGGGGTTCAGTGCAGTGTATAGTCTCTGGGTACAGTGCCCACTGTGTGGGGTTCAGTGCAGTGTATGGAGTCTGGGTATAGTGGCCACTGTGTGGGGTCAGTGCACTGTATAGTCTCTGGGTACAGTGCCCACTGTGTGGGGTCAGTGCAGTGTATAGTCTCTGGGCCCAGTGCCAACTGTGTGGGGTTCAGTGCACTGTATAGTCTCTGGGTACAGTGCCCACTGTGTGGGGTCAGTGCACTGTATAGTCTCTGGGTACAGTGCCCACTGTGTGGGGTCAGTGCACTGTATAGTCTCTGGGCCCAGTGCCCACTGTGTGGGGTTCAGTGCACTGTATAGTCTCTGGGTCCAGTGCCCACTGTGTGGGGTCAATGCAGTGTATGGTCTCTGGGTACAGTGCCCACTGTGTGGGGTTCAGTGCAGTGTATGGTCTCTGGGTACAGTGCCCACTGTGTGGGGTCAGTGCAGTGTATAGTCTCTGGGCCCAGTGCCCACTGTGTGGGGTTCAGTGCACTGTATCGTCTCTGGGTCCAGTGCCCACTGTGTGGGGTCAATGCAGTGTATGGTCTCTGGGTACAGTGCCCACTGTGTGGGTTTCAGTGCACTGTATAGTCTCTGGGTCCAGTGCCCATTGTGTGGGGTCAATGCAGTGTATGGTCTCTGGGTACAGTGCCCACTGTGTGGGGTCAGTGCAGTGTATGGTCTCTGGGTAGAGTGCCCACTGTGTGGGGTCAGTGCACTGTATAGTCTCTGGGTACAGTGCCCACTGTGTGGGGTCAGTGCAGTGTATAGTCTCTGGGTACAGTGCCCACTGTGTGGGGTCAGTGCAGTGTGTGGTCTCTGGGTACAGTGCCCACTGTGTGGGGTCAGTGCACTCTATAGTCTCTGGGTACAGTGCCCACTGTGTGGGGTCACTGCACTGTATAGTCTCTGGGCCCAGTGCCCACTGTGTGAGGTCAGTGCACTGTATAGTCTCTGGGTACAGTGCCCACTGTGTGGGGTCAGTGCACTGTAGTGTCTCTGGGTACAGTGTCCACTGTGTGGGGTCAGTGCACTGTATAGTCTCTGGGTACAGTGCCCACTGTGTGGGGTCAGTGCACTGTATAGTCTCTGGGTACAGTGCCCACTGTGTGGGGTCAGTGCACTGTATAGTCTCTGGGTACAGTGCCCACTGTGTGGGGTCAGTGCAGTGTATAGTCTCTGGGTACAGTGCCCACTGTGTGGGGTCAGTGCAATGTATAGTCTCTGGGTACAGTGCCCACTGTGTGGGGTTCAGTGCAGTGTATGGAGTCTGGGTACAGTGCCCACTGTGTGGGGTCAGTGCAGTGTATGGAGTCTGGGTACAGTGCCCACTGTGTGGGGTCAGTGCAGTGTATGGAGTCTGGGTACAGTGCCCACTGTGTGGGGTCAGTGCAGTGTATGGTTTCTGGGTACAGTGCCCACTGTGTGGGGTCAGTGCACTGTATAGTCTCTGGGTACAGTGCCCACTGTGTGGGGTCAGTGCACTGTATAGTCTCTGGGTACAGTGTCCACTGTGTGGGGTCAGTGCACTGTATAGTCTCTGGGTACAGTGCCCACTGTGTGGGGTCAGTGCACTGTATAGTCTCTGGGTACAGTGCCCACTGTGTGGGGTCAGTGCACTGTATAGTCTCTGGGTACAGTGCCCACTGTGTGGGGTCAGTGCAGTGTATGGAGTCTGGGTACAGTGCCCACTGTGTGGGGTCAGTGCAGTGTATGGAGTCTGGGTACAGTGCCCACTGTGTGGGGTCAGTGCAGTGTATGGAGTCTGGGTGCAGTGCCCACTGTGTGGGGTTCAGTGCAGTGTATGGTCTCTGGGTACAGTGCCCACTGTGTGGGGTCAGTGCACTGTATAGTCTCTGGGTACAGTGCCCACTGTGTGGGGTCAGTGCACTGTATAGTCTCTGGGTGCAGTGCCCACTGTGTGGGGTCAGTGCAGTGTATAGTCTCTGGGTACAGTGCCCACTGTGTGGGGTCAGTGCAGTGTGTGGTCTCTGGATACAGTGCCCATTGTGTGGGGTTCAGTGCACTGTATAGTCTCTGGGTACAGTGCACACTGTGTGGGGTTCAGTGCAGTGTATGGAGTCTGGGTATAGTGGCCACTGTGTGGGGTCAGTGCAGTGTATGGTCTCTGGGTACAGTGCCCACTGTGTGGGGTCAGTGCACTGTATAGTCTCTGGGTACAGTGCCCACTGTGTGGGGTCAGTGCACTGTATAGTCTCTGGGTACAGTGCCCACTGTGTGGGGTCAGTGCACTGTATAGTCTCTGGGCCCAGTGCCCACTGTGTGGGGTTCAGTGCACTGTATAGTCTCTGGGTCCAGTGCCCACTGTGTGGGGTCAATGCAGTGTATTGTCTCTGGGCCCAGTGCCCACTGTGTGGGGTTCAGTGCACTGTATAGTCTCTGGGTCCAGTGCCCACTGTGTGGGGTCAATGCAGTGTATGGTCTCTGGGTACAGTGCCCACTGTGTGGGGTTCAGTGCAGTGTATGGTCTCTGGGTACAGTGCCCACTGTGTGGGGTCAGTGCAGTGTATAGTCTCTGGGCCCAGTGCCCACTGTGTGGGGTTCAGTGCACTGTATCGTCTCTGGGTCCAGTGCCCACTGTGTGGGGTCAATGCAGTGTATGGTCTCTGGGTACAGTGCCCACTGTGTGGGGTCAGTGCACTGTATAGTCTCTGGGTACAGTGCCCACTGTGTGGGGTCAGTGCAGTGTATAGTCTCTGGGTACAGTGCCCACTGTGTGGGGTCAGTGCAGTGTGTGGTCTCTGGGTACAGTGCCCACTGTGTGGGGTCAGTGCACTGTATAGTCTCTGGGTACAGTGCCCACTGTGTGGGGTCAGTGCAGTGTATAGTCTCTGGGTACAGTGCCCACTGTGTGGGGTCAGTGCAGTGTATCGAGTCCGGGTACAGTGCCCACTGTGTGGGGTCAGTGCAGTGTATGGAGTCTGGGTACAGTGCCCACTGTGTGGGGTCAGTGCAGTGTATAGTCTCTGGGCCCAGTGCCAACTGTGTGGGGTTCAGTGCACTGTATAGTCTCTGGGTACAGTCCCCACTGTGTGGGGTCAGTGCACTGTATAGTCTCTGGGTACAGTGCCCACTGTGTGGGGTCAGTGCACTGTTTTGTCTCTGGGCCCAGTGCCCACTGTGTGGGGTTCAGTGCACTGTATAGTCTCTGGGTCCAGTGCCCACTGTGTGGGGTCAATGCAGTGTATGGTCTCTGGGTACAGTGCCCACTGTGTGGGGTCAATGCAGTGTATGGTCTCTGGGTACAGTGCCCACTGTGTGGTGTCAGTGCAGTGTATGGTCTCTGGGTACAGTGCCCACTGTGTGGGGTCAGTGCACTGTATAGTCTCTGGGTACAGTGCCCACTGTGTGGGGTCAGTGCAGTGTATAGTCTCTGGTACAGTGCCCACTGTGTGGGGTCAGTGCAGTGTGTGGTCTCTGGGTACAGTGCCCACTGTGTGGGGTCAGTGCACTGTATAGTCTCTGGGTACAGTGCCCACTGTGTGGGGTTCAGTGCAGTGTATGGTCTCTGGGTACAGTGCCCACTGTGTGGGGTCAGTGCACTGTATAGTCTCTGGGTACAATGCCCACTGTGTGGGGTCAGTGCACTGTATGGTGTTTGGGTACAGTGCCCACTGTGTGGGGTCAGTGCACTGTATAGTCTCTGGGTACAGTGCCCACTGTGTGGGGTTCAGTGCAGTGTATAGTCTCTGGGTACAGTGCCCACTGTGTGGGGTCAGTGCAGTGTGTGGTCTCTGGGTACAGTGCCCACTGTGTGGGGTCAGTGCACTGTATAGTCTCTGGGTACAGTGCCCACTGTGTGGGGTCACTGCACTGTATAGTCTCTGGGCCCAGTGCCCACTGTGTGAGGTCAGTGCACTGTATAGTCTCTGGGTACAGTGCCCACTGTGTGGGGTCAGTGCACTGTAGTGTCTCTGGGTACAGTGCCCACTGTGTGGGGTCAGTGCACTGTATAGTCTCTGGGTACAGTGCCCACAGTGTGGGGTCAGTGTACTGTATAGTCTCTGGGTACAGTGCCCACTGTGTGGGGTCAGTGCACTGTATAGTCTCTGGGTACAGTGCCCACTGTGTGGGGTCAGTGCAATGTATAGTCTCTGGGTACAGTGCCCACTGTGTGGGGTTCAGTGCAGTGTATGGAGTCTGGGTACAGAGCCCACTGTGTGGTGTCAGTGCAGTGTATGGTCTCTGGGTACAGTGCCCACTGTGTGGGGTCAGTGCACTGTATAGTCTCTGGGTACAGTGCCCACTGTGTGGGGTCAGTGCACTGTATAGTCTCTGGGTACAGTGCCCACTGTGTGGGGTCAGTGCACTGTATAGTCTCTGGGTACAGTGCCCACTGTGTGGGGTCAGTGCAGTGTGTGGTCTCTGGGTACAGTGCCCACTGTGTGGGGTCAGTGCACTGTATAGTCTCTGGGTACAGTGCCCACTGTGTGGGGTTCAGTGCAGTGTATGGTCTCTGGGTACAGTGCCCACTGTGTGGGGTCAGTGCACTGTATGGTGTTTGGGTACAGTGCCCACTGTGTGGGGTCAGTGCACTGTATGGTCTCTGGGTACAGTGCCCACTGTGTGGGGTTCAGTGCAGTGTATGGTCTCTGGGTACAGTGCCCACTGTGTGGGGTCAGTGCACTGTATAGTCTCTGGGTACAATGCCCACTGTGTGGGGTCAGTGCACTGTATGGTGTTTGGGTACAGTGCCCACTGTGTGGGGTCAGTGCACTGTATGGTCTCTGGGTACAGTGCCCACTGTGTGGGGTTCAGTGCAGTGTATAGTATCTGGGTACAGTGCCCACTGTGTGGGGTCAGTGCAGTGTGTGGTCTCTGGGTACAGTGCCCACTGTGTGGGGTCAGTGCACTGTATAGTCTCTGGGTACAGTGCCCACTGTGTGGGGTCACTGCAGTGTATAGTCTCTGGGTACAGTGCCCACTGTGTGGGGTCAGTGCACTGTAGTGTCTCTGGGTACAGTGCCCACTGTGTGGGGTCAGTGCACTGTATAGTCTCTGGGTACAGTGCCCACTGTGTGGGGTCAGTGCACTGTATAGTCTCTGGGTACAGTGCCCACTGTGTGGGGTCAGTGCACTGTATAGTCTCTGGGTACAGTGCCCACTGTGTGGGGTCAGTGCAATGTATAGTCTCTGGGTACAGTGCCCACTGTGTGGGGTTCAGTGCAGTGTATGGAGTCTGGGTACAGTGCCCACTGTGTGGGGTCAGTGCAGTGTATGGAGTCTGGGTACAGTGCCCACTGTGTGGGGTCAGTGCAGTGTATGGAGTCTGGGTACAGTGCCCACTGTGTGGGGTCAGTGCAGTGTATGGTTTCTGGGTACAGTGCCCACTGTGTGGGGTCAGTGCACTGTATAGTCTCTGGGTCCAGTGCCCACTGTGTGGGGTCAGTGCACTGTATAGTCTCTGGGTACAGTGTCCACTGTGTGGGGTTCAGTGCACTGTATAGTCTCTGGGTCCAGTGCCCACTGTGTGGGGTCAATGCAGTGTATGGTCTCTGGGTACAGTGCCCACTGTGTGGGGTCACTGCACTGTATAGTCTCTGGGCCCAGTGCCCACTGTGTGGGGTCAATGCAGTGTATGGTCTCTGGGTACAGTGCCCACTGTGTGGGGTTCAGTGCAGTGTATGGTCTCTGGGTACAGTGCCCACTGTGTGGGGTCAGTGCAGTGTATAGTCTCTGGGTACAGTGCCCACTGTGTGGGGTCAGTGCACTGTATAGTCTCTGGGTACAGTGCCCACTGTGTGCGGTCAGTGCAGTGTATAGTCTCTGGGTACAGTGCCCACTGTGTGGGGTCAGTGCAGTCATAGAGTCATAGAGTAATACAGCACGGATAGAGGCCCTTCGGCCCATCGTGTCCGCGCCGGCCATCAAGCCCTGTCTAATCTAATCCCATATTCCAGCATTTGGTCCGTAGCCTTGTATGCTATGGCATTTCAAGTGCTCATCCAAATGCTTCTTAAATGTTGTGAGGGTTTCTGCCTCCACAACCCTTTCAGGCAGCGAGTTCCAGACTCCAACCACCCTCTGGGTGAAAAAGTTGTTTCTCAAATCCCCTCTAAACCTCCCGCCCTTTACCTTGAATCTATGCCCCCTAGTTATTGACCCCTCTACTAAGGGAAAAAGCTCCTCAGCATCCATCCTATCTATGCCCCTCATAATTTTGTACACCTCAATCATGTCCCCCCTCAGCCTCCTCTGCTCCAAAGAAAACAAACCCAATCTGCCCAGTCTCTCTTCATAGCTGAAGCGCTCCAGCCCTGGTAACATCCTGGTGAACCTCCTCTGCACCCTCTCTAACGCGATCACATCCTTCCTGTAGTGTGGCGACCAGAACTGCACACAGTATTCCAGCTGTGGCCTAACCAGTGTTTTATACAGCTCCATCATCACCTCCTTGCTCTTATATTCAATGCCTCGGCTAATGAAGGCAAGTATCCCATATGCCATTTTTACCACCTTATCCACCTGTTCCGCCGCCTTGTGGTCTCTGGGTACAGTGCCCACTGTGTGGGGTTCAGTGCACTGTATACTCTCTGGGTCCAGTGCCCACTGTGTGGGGTCAATGCAGTGTATGGTCTTTGGGTACAGTGCCCACTGTGTGGGGTTCAGTGCAGTGTATGGTCTCTGGGTACAGTGCCCACTGTGTTGGGTCAGTGCAGTGTATAGTCTCTGGGCCCAGTGCCCACTGTGTGGGGTTCAGTGCACTGTATCGTCTCTGGGTCCAGTGCCCACTGTGTGGGGTCAATGCACTGTATGGTCTCTGGGTACAGTGCCCACTGTGTGGGGTTCAGTGCACTGTATCGTCTCTGGGTACAGTGCCCACTGTGTGGGGTCAGTGCAGTGTATGGTCTCTGGGTACAGTGCCCACTGTGTGGGCTTCAGTGCACTGTATAGTCTCTGGGTACAGTGCCTACTGTGTGGGGTCAGTGCACTATCGTCTCTGGGTACAGTGCCCACTGTGTGGGGTCAGTGCAGTGTATGGAGTCTGGGTACAGTGCCCACTGTGTGGGGTCAGTGCAGTGTATGGAGTCTGGGTACAGTGCCCACTGTGTGGGGTCACTGCACTGTATAGTCTCTGGGTACAGTGCCCACTGTGTGGGGTTCAGTGCAGTGTGTGGTCTCTGGGTACAGTGCCCATTGTGTGGGGTTCAGTGCACTGTATAGTCTCTGGGTACAGTGCCCACTGTGTGGGGTTCAGTGCAGTGTATGGAGTCTGGGTACAGTGCACACTGTGTGGGGTCAGTGCAGTGTATGGAGTCTGGGTACAGTGCCCACTGTGTGGGGTCAGTGCAGTGTATGGTCTCTGGGTACAGTGCCCACTGTGTGGGGTCAGTGCACTGTATAGTCTCTGGGTACAGTGCCCACTGTGTGGGATTCAGTGCACTGTATAGTCTCTGGGTACAGTGCCCACTGTGTGGGGTTCAGTGCAGTGTATGGTCTCTGGGTACAGTGCCCACTGTGTGGGGTTCAGTGCACTGTATAGTCTCTGGGTACAGTGCCCACTGTGTGGGGTCAGTGCACTGTATAGTCTCTGGGTACAGTGCCCACTGTGTGGGGTCAGTGCACTGTATAGTCTCTGGGTACAGTGCCCACTGTGTGGGGTTCAGTGCAGTGTATAGTCTCTGGGTACAGTGCCCACTGTGTGGGGTCAGTGCAGTGTGTGGTCTCTGGGTACAGTGCCCACTGTGTGGGGTCAGTGCACTGTATAGTCTCTGGGTACAGTGCCCACTGTGTGGGGTTCAGTGCAGTGTATGGTCTCTGGGCCCAGTGCCCACTGTGTGGGGTTCAGTGCACTGTATAGTCTCTGGGTACAGTGCCCACTGTGTGGTGTCAGTGCAGTGTGTGGTCTCTGGGTACAGTGCCCACTGTGTGGGGTCAGTGCACTGTATAGTCTCTGGGTACAGTGCCCACTGTGTGGGGTCAGTGCACTGTATAGTCTCTGGGTACAGTGCCCACTGTGTGGGGTCAGTGCAGTATATAGTCTCTGGGTACAGTGCCCACTGTGTGGGGTACAGTGCCCACTGTGTGGGGTCAGTGCAGTGTATGGAGTCTGGGTACAGTGCCCACTGTGTGGGGTCAGTGCAGTGTATAGTCTCTGGGTACAGTGCCCACTGTGTGGGGTTCAGTGCAGTGTATGGAGTCTGGGTACAGTGGCCACTGTGTGGGGTCAGTGCAGTGTATAGTCTCTGGGTACAGTGCCCACTGTGTGGGGTCAGTGCAGTGTATGGAGTCTGGGTACAGTGCCCACTGTGTGGGGTCAGTGCAGTGTATGGAGTCTGGGTACAGTGCCCACTGTGTGGGGTCAGTGCAGTGTATGGAGTCTGGGTGCAGTGCCCACTGTGTGGGGTTCAGTGCAGTGTATGGTCTCTGGGTACAGTGCCCACTGTGTGTGGTCAGTGCACTGTATAGTCTCTGGGTGCAGTGCCCACTGTGTGGGGTCAGTGCAGTGTATAGTCTCTGGGTACAGTGCCCAATGTGTGGGGTCAGTGCAGTGTGTGGTCTCTGGGTACAGTGCCCATTGTGTGGGGTTCAGTGCACTGTATAGTCTCTGGGTACAGTGCCCACTGTGTGGGGTTCAGTGCAGTGTATGGAGTCTGGGTATAGTGGCCACTGTGTGGGGTCAGTGCAGTGTATGGTCTCTGGGTACAGTGCCCACTGTGTGGGGTCAGTGCACTGTATAGTCTCTGGGTACAGTGCCCACTGTGTGGGGTCAGTGCAGTGTATAGTCTCTGGGCCCAGTGCCAACTGTGTGGGGTTCAGTGCACTGTATAGTCTCTGGGTACAGTGCCCACTGTGTGGGGTCAGTGCACTGTATAGTCTCTGGGTACAGTGCCCACTGTGTGGGGTCAGTGCACTGTATAGTCTCTGGGCCCAGTGCCCACTGTGTGGGGTTCAGTGCACTGTATAGTCTCTGGGTCCAGTGCCCACTGTGTGGGGTCAATGCAGTGTATGGTCTCTGGGTACAGTGCCCACTGTGTGGGGTTCAGTGCAGTGTATGGTCTCTGGGTACAGTGCCCACTGTGTGGGGTCAGTGCAGTGTATAGTCTCTGGGCCCAGTGCCCACTGTGTGGGGTTCAGTGCACTGTATCGTCTCTGGGTCCAGTGCCCACTGTGTGGGGTCAATGCAGTGTATGGTCTCTGGGTACAGTGCCCAATGTGTGGGTTTCAGTGCACTGTATAGTCTCTGGGTCCAGTGCCCACTGTGTGGGGTCAATGCAGTGTATGGTCTCTGGGTACAGTGCCCACTGTGTGGTGTCAGTGCAGTGTATGGTCTCTGGGTACAGTGCCCACTGTGTGGGGTCAGTGCAATGTATAGTCTCTGGGTACAGTGCCCACTGTGTGGGGTCAGTGCAATGTATAGTCTCTGGGTACAGTGCCCACTGTGTGGGGTCAGTGCACTGTATAGTCTCTGGGTACAGTGCCCACTGTGTGGGGTCAGTGCACTGTATAGTCTCTGGGTACAGTGCCCACTGTGTGGGGTCAGTGCAGTGTATGGAGTCTGGGTACAGTGCCCACTGTGTGGGGTCAGTGCAGTGTATGGAGTCTGGGTACAGTGCCCACTGTGTGGGGTCAGTGCAGTGTATGGAGTCTGGGTGCAGTGCCCACTGTGTGGGGTTCAGTGCAGTGTATGGTCTCTGGGTACAGTGCCCACTGTGTGGGGTCAGTGCACTGTATAGTCTCTGGGTACAGTGCCCACTGTGTGGGGTCAGTGCACTGTATAGTCTCTGGGTACAGTGCCCACTGTGTGGGGTCAGTGCAGTGTGTGGTCTCTGGGTACAGTGCCCATTGTGTGGGGTTCAGTGCACTGTATAGTCTCTGGGTACAGTGCACACTGTGTGGGGTTCAGTGCAGTGTATGGAGTCTGGGTATAGTGGCCACTGTGTGGGGTCAGTGCAGTGTATGGTCTCTGGGTACAGTGCCCACTGTGTGGGGTCAGTGCACTGTATAGTCTCTGGGTACAGTGCCCACTGTGTGGGGTCAGTGCACTGTATAGTCTCTGGGTACAGTGCCCACTGTGTGGGGTCAGTGCACTGTATAGTCTCTGGGTACAGTGCCCACTGTGTGGGGTCAGTGCACTGTATAGTCTCTGGGCCCAGTGCCCACTGTGTGGGGTTCAGTGCACTGTATATTCTCTGGGTCCAGTGCCCACTGTGTGGGGTCAATGCAGTGTATTGTCTCTGGGCCCAGTGCCCACTGTGTGGGGTTCAGTGCACTGTATAGTCTCTGGGTCCAGTGCCCACTGTGTGGGGTCAATGCAGTGTATGGTCTCTGGGTACAGTGCCCACTGTGTGGGGTTCAGTGCAGTGTATGGTCTCTGGGTACAGTGCCCACTGTGTGGGGTCAGTGCAGTGTATAGTCTCTGGGCCCAGTGCCCACTGTGTGGGGTTCAGTGCACTGTATAGTCTCTGGGTACAGTGCCCACTGTGTGGGGTCAGTGCAGTGTGTGGTCTCTGGGTACAGTGCCCACTGTGTGGGGTCAGTGCAGTGTATGGAGTCCGGGTACAGTGCCCACTGTGTGGGGTCAGTGCAGTGTATGGAGTCTGGGTACAGTGCCCACTGTGTGGGGTCAGTGCAGTGTATAGTCTCTGGGCCCAGTGCCAACTGTGTGGGGTTCAGTGCACTGTATAGTCTCTGGATACAGTGCCCACTGTGTGGGGTCAGTGCACTGTATAGTCTCTGGGTACAGTGCCCACTGTGTGGGGTCAGTGCACTGTATAGTCTCTGGGTCCAGTGCCCACTGTGTGGGGTCAATGCAGTGTATGGTCTCTGGGTACAGTGCCCACTGTGTGGGGTCAATGCAGTGTATGGTCTCTGGGTACAGTGCCCACTGTGTGGTGTCAGTGCAGTGTATGGTCTCTGGGTACAGTGCCCACTGTGTGGGGTCAGTGCACTGTATAGTCTCTGGGTACAGTGCCCACTGTGTGGGGTCAGTGCAGTGTATAGTCTCTGGGTACAGTGCCCACTGTGTGGGGTCAGTGCAGTGTGTGGTCTCTGGGTACAGTGCCCACTGTGTGGGGTCAGTGCACCGTATAGTCTCTGGGTACAGTGCCCACTGTGTGGGGTTCAGTGCAGTGTATGGTCTCTGGGTACAGTGCCCACTGTGTGGGGTCAGTGCACTGTATAGTCTCTGGGTACAGTGCCCACTGTGTGGGGTTCAGTGCAGTGTATGGTCTCTGGGTACAGTGCCCACTGTGTGGGGTCAGTGCACTGTATAGTCTCTGGGTACAATGCCCACTGTGTGGGGTCAGTGCACTGTATGGTGTTTGGGTACAGTGCCCACTGTGTGGGGTCAGTGCACTGTAGTGTCTCTGGGTACAGTGCCCACTGTGTGGGGTCAGTGCACTGTATAGTCTCTGGGTACAGTGCCCACTGTGTGGGGTCAGTGCACTGTATAGTCTCTGGGTACAGTGCCCACTGTGTGGGGTCAGTGCACTGTATAGTCTCTGGGTACAGTGCCCACTGTGTGGGGTCAGTGCAATGTATAGTCTCTGGGTACAGTGCCCACTGTGTGGGGTTCAGTGCAGTGTATGGAGTCTGGGTACAGTGCCCACTGTGTGGGGTCAGTGCAGTGTATGGAGTCTGGGTACAGTGCCCACTGTGTGGGGTCAGTGCAGTGTATGGAGTCTGGGTACAGTGCCCACTGTGTGGGGTCAGTGCAGTGTATGGTTTCTGGGTACAGTGCCCACTGTGTGGGGTCAGTGCACTGTATAGTCTCTGGGTACAGTGCCCGCTGTGTGGGGTCAGTGCACTGTATAGTCTCTGGGTACAGTGTCCACTGTGTGGGGTCAGTGCACTGTATAGTCTCTGGGTACAGTGCCCACTGTGTGGGGTCAGTGCACTGTATAGTCTCTGGGTACAGTGCCCACTGTGTGGGGTCAGTGCACTGTATAGTCTCTGGGTACAGTGCCCACTGTGTGGGGTCAGTGCAGTGTATGGAGTCTGGGTGCAGTGCCCACTGTGTGGGGTCAGTGCAGTGTATGGAGTCTGGGTGCAGTGCCCACTGTGTGGGGTTCAGTGCAGTGTATGGTCTCTGGGTACAGTGCCCACTGTGTGGGGTCAGTGCACTGTATAGTCTCTGGGTACAGTGCCCACTGTGTGGGGTCAGTGCACTGTATAGTCTCTGGGTGCAGTGCCCACTGTGTGGGGTCAGTGCAGTGTATAGTCTCTGGGTACAGTGCCCACTGTGTGGGGTCAGTGCAGTGTGTGGTCTATGGGTGCAGTGCCCATTGTGTGGGGTTCAGTGCACTGTATAGTCTCTGGGTACAGTGCACACTGTGTGGGGTTCAGTGCAGTGTCTGGAGTCTGGGTATAGTGGCCACTGTGTGGGGTCAGTGCAGTGTATGGTCTCTGGGTACAGTGCCCACTGTGTGGGGTCAGTGCACTGTATAGTTTCTGGGTACAGTGCCCACTGTGTGGGGTCAGTGCACTGTATAGTCTCTGGGTACAGTGCCCACTGTGTGGGGTCAGTGCACTGTATAGTCTCTGGGCCCAGTGCCCACTGTGTGGGGTTCAGTGCACTGTATAGTCTCTGGGTCCAGTGCCCACTGTGTGGGGTCAATGCAGTGTATTGTCTCTGGGCCCAGTGCCCACTGTGTGGGGTTCAGTGCACTGTATAGTCTCTGGGTCCAGTGCCCACTGTGTGGGGTCAATGCAGTGTATGGTCTCTGGGTACAGTGCCCACTGTGTGGGGTTCAGTGCAGTGTATGGTCTCTGGGTACAGTGCCCACTGTGTGGGGTCAGTGCAGTGTATAGTCTCTGGGCCCAGTGCCCACTTTGTGGGGTTCAGTGCACTGTATCGTCTCTGGGTCCAGTGCCCACTGTGTGGGGTCAATGCAGTGTATGGTCTCTGGGTACAGTGCCCACTGTGTGGGGTCAGTGCACTGTATAGTCTCTGGGTACAGTGCCCACTGTGTGGGGTCAGTGCAGTGTATAGTCTCTGGGTACAGTGCCCACTGTGTGGGGTCAGTGCAGTGTGTGGTCTCTGGGTACAGTGCCCACTGTGTGGGTCAGTGCACTGTATAGTCTCTGGGTACAGTGCCCACTGTGTGGGGTCAGTGCAGTGTATAGTCTCTGGGTACAGTGCCCACTGTGTGGGGTTCAGTGCAGTGTATGGAGTCTGGGTACAGTGCCCACTGTGTGGAGTCAGTGCAGTGTATGGTCTCTGGGTACAGTGCCCACTGTGTGGGGTCAGTGCACTGTATAGTCTCTGGGTACAGTGCCCACTGTGTGGGGTCAGTGCACTGTATAGTCTCTGCGTACAGTGCCCACTGTGTGGAGTTCAGTGCAGTGTATAGTCTCTGGATACAGTGCCCACTGTGTGGGGTCAGTGCAGTGTGTGGTCTCTGGGTACAGTGCCCACTGTGTGGGGTCAGTGCACTGTATATTCTCTGGGTACAGTGCCCACTGTGTGGGGTTCAGTGCAGTGTATGGTCTCTGGGCCCAGTGCCCACTGTGTGGGGTTCAGTGCACTGTATAGTCTCTGGGTACAGTGCCCACTGTGTGGGGTCAGTACACTGTATAGTCTCTGGGTACAGTGCCCACTGTGTGGGGTCAGTGCACTGTATAGTCTCTGGGTACAGTGCCCACTGTGTGGGGTCAGTGCAGTGTATAGTCTCTGGGTACAGTGCCCACTGTGTGGGGTCAGTGCACTGTATAGTCTCTGGGTACAGTGCCCACTGTGTGGGGTCAGTGCAGTGTATAGTCTCTGGGTACAGTGCCCACTGTGTGGGGTTCAGTGCAGTGTATGGAGTCTGGGTACAGTGCCCACTGTGTGGGGTCAGTGCAGTGTATGGAGTCCGGGTACAGTGCCCACTGTGTGGGGTCAGTGCAGTGTATGGAGTCTTGGTACAGTGCCCACTGTGTGGGGTCAGTGCAGTGTATGGAGTCTAGGTACAGTGCCCACTGTGTGGGGTTCAGTGCAGTGTATGGTCTCTGGGTACAGTGCCCACTGTGTGGGGTCGGTGCACTGTATAGTCTCTGGGTACAGTGCCCACTGTGTGGGGTCAGTGCACTGTATAGTCTCTGCGTACAGTGCCCACTGTGTGGGGTTCAGTGCAGTGTATAGTCTCTGGATACAGTGCCCACTGTGTGGGGTCAGTGCAGTGTGTGGTCTCTGGGTACAGTGCCCACTGTGTGGGGTCAGTGCACTGTATAGTCTCTGGGTACAGTGCTCACTGTGTGGGGTTCAGTGCACTGTATAGTCTCTGGGTACAGTGCCCACTGTGTGGGGTTCAGTGCACTGTATAGTCTCTGGGTCCAGTGCCCACTGTGTGGGGTTCAGTGCAGTGTATGGAGTCTGGGTACAGTGCCCACTGTGTGGGGTTCAGTGCAGTGTGTGGTCTCTGGGTCCAGTGCCCACTGTGTGGGGTTCAGTGCACTGTATAGTCTCTGGGTACTGTGCCCACTGTGTGGGGTTCAGTGCAGTGTATGGAGTCTGGGTACAGTGCCCACTGTGTGGGGTCAGTGCACTGTATATTCTCTGGGTACAGTGCCCACTGTGTGGGGTTCAGTGCAGTGTATGGTCTCTGGG
Source organism: Somniosus microcephalus (assembly GCF_052327205.1). NCBI lineage: Eukaryota > Metazoa > Chordata > Chondrichthyes > Squaliformes > Somniosidae > Somniosus > Somniosus microcephalus. Next base: position 4,007,880 of record NC_141014.1, on the reverse strand, counting down.
CCCAGTGCCCACTGCACTGTATAGTCTCTGGGTACAGTGCCCACTGTGTGGGGTCAGTACACTGTATAGTCTCTGGGTACAGTGCCCACTGTGTGGGGTCAGTGCACTGTATAGTCTCTGGGTACAGTGCCCACTGTGTGGGGTCAGTGCAGTGTGTGGTCTCTGGGTACAGTGCCCAGTGTGTGGGGTCAGTGCACTGTATAGTCTCTGGGTACAGTGCCCACTGTGTGGGGTTCAGTGCAGTGTATGGTCTCTGGGCCCAGTGCCCACTGTGTGGGGTTCAGTGCACTGTATAGTCTCTGGGTACAGTGCCCACTGTGTGGGGTCAGTGCACTGTATAGTCTCTGGGTACAGTGCTCACTGTGTGGGGTTCAGTGCACTGTATAGTCTCTGGGTACAGTGCCCACTGTGTGGGGTTCAGTGCACTGTATAGTCTCTGGGTCCAGTGCCCACTGTGTGGGGTTCAGTGCAGTGTATGGAGTCTGGGTACAGTGCCCACTGTGTGGGGTTCAGTGCAGTGTGTGGTCTCTGGGTCCAGTGCCCACTGTGTGGGGTTCAGTGCACTGTATAGTCTCTGGGTACTGTGCCCACTGTGTGGGGTTCAGTGCAGTGTATGGAGTCTGGGTACAGTGCCAACTGTGTGGGGTCAGTGCACTGTATAGTCTCTGGGTACTGTGCCCACTGTGTGGGGTTCAGTGCAGTGTATGGAGTCTGGGTACAGTGCCCACTGTGTGGGGTCAGTGCAGTGTATGGAGTCTGGGTACAGTGCCCACTGTGTGGGGTCAGTGCAGTGTATGGAGTCTAGGTACAGTGCGCACTGTGTGGGGTTCAGTGCAGTGTATGGTCTCTGGGTACAGTGCCCACTGTGTGGGGTCAGTGCACTGTATAGTCTCTGGGTACAGCGCCCACTGTGTGGGGTCAGTGCACTGTATAGTATCTGGGTACAGTGCCCGCTGTGTGGGGTCAGTGCAGTGTACAGTCTCTGGGTACAGTGCCCACTGTGTGGGGTTCAGTGCAGTGTGTGGTCTCTGGGCCCAGTGCCCACTGTGTGGGGTTCAGTGCACTGTATAGTCTCTAGGTACAGTGCCCACTGTGTGGGGTTCTGTGCACTGTATAGTCTCTGGGTACAGTGCCCACTGTGTGGGGTTCAGTGCAGTGTATGGAGTCTGGGTACAGTGCCCACTGTGTGGGCTTCAGTGCAGTGTGTGTTCTCTGGGTATTGCCCACTGTGTGGGGTTCAGTGCAGTGTATGGAGTCTGGGTACAGTGCCCACTGTGTGGGGTCAGTGCAGTGTATGGAGTCTGGGTACAGTGCCCACTGAGTGGGGTTCAGTGCAGTGTATAGTCTCTGGGTACAGTGCCCACTGTGTGGGGTTCAGTGCAGTGTATGCAGTCTGGGTACAGCGCCCACTGTGTGGGCTTCAGTGCAGTGTATGTTCTCTGGGTATTGCCCACTGTGTGGGGTTCAGTGCAGTGTATGGTCTCTGGGTACAGTGCCCACTGTGCGGGGTTCAGTGCAGTGTATGGAGTCTGGGTACAGTGCCCACTGTGTGTTGTTCAGTGCAGTGTATCGTCTCTGGGTACAGTGCCCACTGTGTGGGGTTCAGTGCAGTTTATGGAGTCTGGGTACAGTGCCCACTGTGTGGGCTTCAGTGCAGTGATGCACAAATTCATCTTAGTTCTGAGGCTGCTACATGACAACATGTCCGCAGCAGTTCTCAGCAGCAGCGGTTCTATTTCAGAGCCCTTTACAGTTGAGAGGAGTAAAACAGGGCTGCATCATTGCTCCAACCCTTTTTGCAGTGTTCATCTCAGTTATCCTCCATCTCATCGGCAATGATCTGCCCACCGGAATTCAAATCCTTTACTGGACTGATGGCCGACTTTTCAATCTCAACAGGCTTAAGGCCAAGAGCAAAGTCTCCATCACTACCATTATGGAGTTACAGTATGCAGATGATAACACCATCACAGCTCTTTCCAAGATGATCTACAAAACACCTTGAATGCTTTTTCCAGAGCCTACAAACTTCTGGGCCTCACCATGAATATAAAGAAAACCCAGGTGCTCCACCAGCCATCACCTAATCAGCTTGCAACTCCTCCCTCTATAAAGATTGATAATAACACCCTGGAAATTGTCAACACCTTTCCATATCTTGGTAGCCATTTATCCTCCAAAGCTGACATTGATTCTGAAATCCATCACCGCCTGAGTTGTGCAAGTGCAGCCTTTTCTAAACTGAGGAGGAGAGTCTTTGAAAATCAGGACCTCCAAGTCCAAACTAAAATTCTTGTATACAAAGCCATCATCCTTCCCACCCTTTCATATGGAGCTGAAACCTGGACTACGTACAGTAGACATCTCAAAGCCTTAGAGCAATACCACCAACGCTCTCTACGCAAAATCTTGAGGGTCAGCTGGGAGGACAAGCGTACCAACTGGAGTATACTCGAAGAGGCCAATATCTACAGCATCACTACGCTCATCATGCAGCATCAACTCCGATGGATTGGACATGTCATTTGCATGTCAGACTCACGTCTCCCAAAACAGGTTCTGTACTCCCAGTTGAAGGAAGGGCAGAGGCCTCCTGGTGGTCAAAAGAAGCGTTACAAAGATAACATCAAAGTAATCCTTAAAAAGTTCCATATCGATATTAATAACTGGGAGGAAATCACACTGGACAGAGACAATTGGAGAAAATGCATCCACAACGGGGCCGCACTACATGAAAAGAATCTCCAGCGTGCCGCTGAGGATAAACGCCAGCGCCGTAAGGAGAGACAACAACTTAAGAAGACCCATGCTCCAGTCACTACCAATAGTCTTACATGCCCACACTGTAGTCGAGTCTGTGGACCTCGGATTGGCCTCCACAGCCACCTGAAGACCCACAAGTAGATGACTGATGAAGGACACACCATACTCGAATTCGAGTGGTCGCCGATGATGAGAGTCTGGGTGCAGTGCCCACTGTGTGGGGTTCGGCGCAGTCTGCGGCCTCTGGGTGCAGTGCCCAGTGTGTGGGGTTCGGCGCAGTCTGCGGCCTCTGGGTGCAGTGCCCAGTGTGTGGGGTTCGGCGCAGTCTGCGGCCTCTGGGTACAGTGCCCAGTGTGTGGGGTTCGGCGCAGTCTGCGGTCTCTGGGCGCGGTCTCTGGGCGCAGTGTGCGGTCTCTGGGCGCAGTGTGCGGTCTCTGGGCGCAGTGTGCGGTCTCTGGGCGCAGTGTGCGGTCTCTGGGCGCAGTGTGCGGTCTCTGGGCGCAGTGTGCGGTCTCTGGGCGCAGTGTGCGGTCTCTGGGCGCAGTGTGCGGTCTCTGGGCGCATTACCTGTCTGACGCAGCAGTACCTCACACCTACCGTGATGATGTCATTTTTACGGAATCCAAGCTCATCGTCATCATGCCGTTCGAAATCTAACAGCGCCTTGGCTCTGCGCCTTCGGTTACGAGACACGGCAACGTAGTTCTCATGGTCCTTCTGGTGGCTCTCCATGGAGTAGTCTGGGGTCAGCTCCTATCAAGGGAGAGTCGGTTCACTCGCTTGCTTAGTACATATATCAAACACAGCAGATCAGGAATGGTGACAGGTGCGTCTTGAAAGACAGAAGGGATTTAGGGATATGAGGAATCTCTGGATAGGTGGGTGTGATCTAAACCTTGCACAGCTTAAGATAAAGGTCATCTTCACCTGGAACTTAACAGTAAAATATAAAATAATTTTTAAATATTACCCCACCCACCCACCCAATCCCTCCACCCCACCCACCCAATCCCTCAATCCCACCCACCCAATCCCTCAATCCCACCCACCCAATCCCTCAATCCCACCCACCCAATCCCTCAATCCCACCACATCATTCAACGTCACCTAGCTACCTTGTCTTTATATCCTTCAATCACTTCTCTCCAAAAACATATCTAATTGTCTCTTTACCATGTTTATACTCTCTGCTTCAAAGATCACTGCTAATTTATTCCACAACTTCATTACACTTTGGGTGAAAAGGATCCCCCCGATTTCCCTTCTTACTCCTAATATTTCGATTGTAACACCAGTCCCTGCTTTGTGCACCTTCATCACAATGAAGAATGACCAGGATCAGTTTCCATTTCACCAACTTCCCTTCCAAGAACCACAGGAGGAGGCCATTCATCCCACCTAGTCTGCGCCAGCACATTGTCAGAGCAATCACAACTAGCCTTCCGCTGCTGCAAATGCCGAACCACTTCTCATATGCACTGGATTCCAGCTCACTCACTGTGGGGAAATATGCACTGGTCTCCAGCTCACTCACTGTGGGGAAATATGCACTGGTCTCCAGCTCACACACTGTGGGGAAATATGCACTGGTCTCCAGCTCACTCACTGTGGGGAAATATGCACTGGTCTCCCGCTCACTCACTGTGGGTGGAAATATGCACTGGTCTCCAGCTCACTCACTGTGTGGGGAAATATGCACTGGTCTCCAGTCACTCACTATGTGTGGAAATATGCACTGGTCTCCAGCTCACTCACTGTGTGGAAATATGCACTGGTCTCCAGCTCACTCACTGTGTGTGTAAATATGCACTGGTCTCCAGCTCACTCACTGTGGGGAAATATGCACTGGTCTCCAGCTCACTCACTGTGTGTGTAAATATGCACTGGTCTCCAGCTCACTCACTGTGGGGAAATATGCACTGGTCTCCAGCTCACTCACTGTGTGTGTAAATATGCACTGGTCTCCAGCTCACTCACTGTGTGGGGAAATATGCACTGGTCTCCAGCTCACTCACTGTGGGGAAATATGCACTGGTCTCCAGCTCACTCACTGTGTGTCAAAACATCCTGTGTTTCCAACAAGTCTGCTGTGTAAAAATAATCCTAACCGCTCTGCTAGTGACAATTTTAAATTGATGATCTGTTGTTCCTGACTCTCACCAGAGGAAATAGTCTGCCCCCATTCACCCTATCAAAACCCTTCACAATTGGAAAAACCTCTATAGAATTACCTCCTTCAGTAACTCCTTCCTCATAATTAGAGATTCTGCTATTATCCTGGTGAGTGCACACTGTGCGCCCGTTACAATTTTATTGTCCTTTCCATAATGGGGCTCCCATGCATATCCACTGCCTTGTACACATTTATCATTACCTCTTTGCTCTTGTACATTACGCTCCCTTTATAGAACCTAAAAGGCTATTGACCTTTTTATGGCTGCACTAGCACATTCAAGAAATTACACATTTGGACCCCACTTCCACAATCTTCAACATCTTTGCACCGTGTCTATCCTTCGTCACAAATCCAGACAGCCGCTCGGGTTTAGTGGTATTAGTTGCTCGCAGAAACAGCCTGACCATCTTACTTCTGAGGAGAGCTAAGTCACACTGCCTTATATCTACTGTACAAGAGCAGATCTCGGGGTGTAACCATATTGACCCCTTGAGACCTGAACCTGATATTCGTATCTTTCTTCAACATTAATAAACTTACAGAATGGGCGTGCAATTGACAAATGAACTTCAATATAGGTAAGTGAGGTGGAACATTTTGGTAGGAAGAATAAGGAGGCCACGTGTTTGGATAATAAGTGTGTAAATGGGGTCGAGGAGCAGAGGGATCTGGGGGTACAGATACACCAATCACTCAGAGACAACAAACCAAGCCCTGAGGTTCATTCCTAGAGGGATAGAATTGAAAAGCAGGGAAGTTCTGTTAAACTTGTACAGAACCTTGGTTAGACCACACTTGGAGCACGGTGCACAGTTCTGGTCTCCATATTTTAAAAAGGATACAGAGGCACTGGAGAAGGTGCAAAAAGGATTTACTAGAATGTTACCAGAACTGAGAGGTTAGACCGATCAGGAAAGATTGAATAGGCTGGGGCTCTTTTCTATAGAAAAGAGAATACTGAGGGATGAACAAATAGAGGTCGTTAAGATAGGGTAGACATAAGAACATAAGAAATAGGAGCAGGAGTAGGCCATTCGGCCCCTCGAGCCTGCCCTGCCATTCAATAAGATCGTGGCTGATCTTCTACCTCATCTCAACTTTCCTGCACTATCCCCATATCCCTTGATTCCCTTAATATTCAAAAATCTATCGATCTCTGTCTTGAATATACTCAACAACTGAGCCTCCACAGCCCTCTGGGGTAGAGAATTCCAAAGATTCACCGCCCTCGGAGTGAAGACATTTCTCCTCATCAGTCCTAAATGGCCGACCCCTTATTCTGAGACTGTGACCCCTGGTTCTAGACTCCCCAGCCAGGGGAAACATCCTCCCTGCATCTACCCAGTGAAGTCCTGTAAGAATTGTGTATGTTTCAATGAGATCACCTCTCATTCTTCTAAGCTCTAGTCTACTCAATCTCACCTCATAGGACAATCCCCCCATCCCAGGCACCAGTCTGGTGAACCTTCGTTGCACTCCCTCTATGGCAAGTATATCCTTCCTTAGGTAAGGAGACCAAAACTGTACACAATACTCCAGGTGTGGTCTCACCAGGGCCCTATATAATTGCAGTAAGACGTCTTTACTCTTATACTCAAATCCTCTTGTAATAATGGCCAACATACCATTTGCTTTCCTAATTGCTTGCTGTACCTGCATGTTAACTTTCAGTGATTCGTGTACAAGGACACCCAGGTCCCTCTGAACACCAACAGTTCCCAATCTCTCTCCAATTAAAAAATACTCTGCTTTTCTATTTTTCCTACCAAAGTGGATGACTTCACATTTCTCCACATTATATTCCATTTGCCATGTTCTTTCCCACTCACTTAGCCTGTCTATATCCCCTTGACGCCTCCTTGCATCCTCCTCAGAACTTTTATTTCCACCCAGCTTTGTATCATCAGCAAACTTGGATATATTACATTTGGTCCCCTCATCCAAATCATTGATGTAGATTGTGAATAGCTGAGGCCCAAGCACCGATCCTTGCGGTACCCCACTAGTTACAGCCTGCCAACCCGAAAATGACCGTTTATTCCTACTCTCTGTTTTCTGTCCGTTAACCAATCCTCAATCCATGCTAGTATATTACCCCCAATCCCATGGGCCCTAATTTTGTTTAATAACCTCTTGTGTGGCACCTTATCGAATGCCTTCTGAAAATCCAAATACACCACATCCACTGGTTCCCCCGTATCTATTCTGTTACTTACAATCTCAAAAAATTCTAACAGATTTGTCAAACACGATTTCTCTTTCATAAATCCATGTTGACTCTGCCCAATCCTATTATTATTTTCTAAGTGCCCTATTACCACGTCCTTAATAATAGATTCTAGCATTTTCCCTACTACTGATGTCAGGTTAACTGGTCTGTAGTTCCCCGTTTTCTCTCTCCCTCATTTCTTAAATAGTGGGGTTACATTTGCCATCTTCCAATCTGCAGGAACCGTTCTAGAATCTATGGAATTTTGGAAAATGACAACCAATGGATCCACTATCTCTATAGCCATCTCTTTCAAAACCCTAGGGTATAGGCCATCAGGACCAGGGGATTTATCGTCTTTCAGTCCCATTCATTTCTCCAGTACTATTTTTTTACTAATACTAAATTCTTTCAGTTCCTCATTCTCACTAGAGCCTTGGTTCTCCACTATTTCCGGGAACTTTTCTGTGTCTTCTTCCGTGAAGTCAGACACAAAGTGTTTGTTTAATTTCTCTGCCATTTCCTTATTCCCCATTATAATTTCTCCTGTCTCAGCCTGTAAGGGACCCACATTTACTTCCGCTAATCTTTTCCTTTTTACATACCTATAGAAGCTTTTACAGTCTGTTTTTATGTCTCTCACTAGTTTACTCTCATATTTTATTTTCCCTTTCGTGATCAATTTCTTGGTCCTCCTTTGCTGAATTCTAAAATCCTCCCAATCCTCAGGCTTACTACTCTTTTTAGCAACATTATAAGCCTCTTCCTTTGATCTAATACTATCTTTAACTTCTCTTGTTAGCCACGGTTGGACCACTTTTCCTTTGGGGTTTTTGTGCCTTAAAGGAATGTATATTTGTTGTAAATTATGTATTAATTCTTTAAATGCTAGCCATTGCTTGTCTACCGTCAAACCTTTTAATGTAGCTTCCCAATCTACCTTAGCCAACTCCCCCCCTCATACCTACATAGTTTGCTTTGTTTAGATTTAAGACCCGAGTTTCGGATTTAACTAAATCACTTTCAAACTCAATATAAAATTCTATCATATTATGGTCACTCTTCCCTAAAGGCCCCTTTACTTCAAGGTTATTAATTAACCCTTTCTCATTGCACAATACTAGATCTAAAATATGGGATATGGGGAGAAAGCAGGGACAGGGTACTGAATTTGGATCATCAGCCATGATCTCATTAAATGGCGGAACAGGCTCGAGGGGCCGAATGGCCTACTCCTGCTCCTATCTTCTATGTTTCTAAAATAGCCTGTTCCCTCGTTGGTTCCTCAACATACTGATCTAGAAAACTATCTTGCATACATTCCATGAATTCGTCCTCCACACTATTACTGCAAATTTGCTTTGCCCAGTCTATATGTAGATTAAAGTTCCCCATGATTACTGATTTACCCTTGTTACATGCGCCTCTAATTTCCTGATTTATACTCTGCCCTACATTACAACTACTGTTTGGGGGCCTATAAACAACTCCCACCAATGTTTTCTGCCCCTTGCTGTTTCTTAGCTCCACCCAAACTGATTCTACTTCTTGATTTTCGGAGCTAAGATCCTTTCTCTCTACTGTCTTTATCCCATCTTTTATTATCAGGGCCACCCCTCCTCTACCACAAAAGGCAGTTGAGGCCAATTCATTAAATATATTCAAGAAGGAGTTAGATACATTTCTCAAGGCTAAAAGGATCAAGGGATATGGGGAGAAAACAGGGACAGGGTACTGAATTCGGATGATCAGCCATGATCTCATTAAATGGCGGAGCAGGCTCGAGGGACCGAATGGCCTACTCCTGCTCCTATCTTCTATGTTTCCTCCTTTTCCATTTTGCCTATCTCTTCTAAAAGTTAAGTATCCTGGAATATTTAGTTACCAACCTTGGCCACTTTGCAACCATGTTTCCATTATGGTTATTTGATCAAACCTGTTACAGGAAACTCTATTATCCGGCACCAACAGGACCGGCGTGGTGCCGGTTTATCAAAAAGTCCGGATTAGAGAGGTATAGTTAAAAGGTACGAGAGCTCCGTACACAGCAACAAATCCAGGCTTCTCTGTTGCTTAGCAACATGTGCAGGAACTCCGGCCACAGACCAAGCGTCCCTGTTGCTTAGCAACAAGTGCACGAACCCCAGTTACACAGCCACCGATCCAGGAACTGCCACTAATATGAAGTAAAACTTACCTGAACCTACTCCTGAATTTTGCCGGTTAACAGAGATTTCCGGTTATTTAGGTGCCGGTAAATCGAGAGTTTCTTGTAATTTATCTGCGCTATTAATTCATCTATTTTGTTGCGCATGCTTCGCGCATTCAGATATAGTGCCTTTAGCTTTGACTTATTTCTATTTTTCCCTCGTGTCACCTTAGTCACTGATGCCTTATTACCTTTGTTACTCTCTCTGTCCCTTCCTGACACACTCTGCTTATTTTTAACCAAAACTCTACTCTGCTATAGAGCCTTGACATTTCTCCCACTGCTCTTAAATTTACTCTTTCCTGCATAGAGAAGATGTTTCCACTTGCGAGGGAGACCAGAACATGAGACCATAAATGTAAGATAGTCACTAATAAATCCATTAGAGAATTCAGGAGAAACTTTATGCAGAGAGTGGTTAGAATGTGGAACTCGCTACCACAAGGAGTAGTTGAAGCGAATACCATTGATGAATTCAAGGGGAAGCTCGGTAAGCATGAGAGAAAGGAATAGAAGGATCTGTTGATGTGGTTAGGAGGAGGAGGGTGGGAGGAGGCTCGTGTGGGGCATAAACATTGGCATGGACCAGTCGGCCTGAATAACATGTTTCTGTGCTGGAAATACTTTGTAATATTTCCAAAGGCCAACTAACTGGACACAAGGGCCTAGAAATTCAGTGGGCTGCACCACCCATTAGCGCCCTAAGAGGGCACTTAGTGTGTTGTACGCCACTGGCCACGCCTCCCGCTAAATTTAGCGGGACGCTAATGGCAGCGCTAGCCGTTAGCACTGTGCCGCTACCGATGACGTCATCAGTGTGCGCAGTGCCCCGCTACCGCCCCGATCGCGAAATTTAGTAGCGCCCCCTGCTTTAAAGCCGGTCGCAATTTGTGACTGGTTCAGGGGGGCCTACCTGCGGCGGTAGAGGCACTGAGGTGCAGGGCGGCCATTTTTTTTGCTGGCAGCCTGCCAGCACCTCTCTGCACTGCCGTCCCCGGCCTCCTGAGCACCCCCCCCGCGTTGTGCCGGCTGTGTCCCAAGAGCCGGGCACTTCTCCTCGGTGCTGGGCTCTTTTGCCGGCACTCGCGATTGCCGATCGCGCTGCAGCAGGCCCCTCCCCTTTAAGAAGGGGAGGAAGGCCTGCAGTACCGCAGCGTGTGGCGCTGCGACACGTTGCACTGCGATCTTCAGTTGCAGCGCCCCAAGAGAGATGCAGGGCATCTCGAGTAGCGCCGCACTTCCCTCTGGGGCGCTGAAAGTGAATTTGCGGTGGGCGGCCGCGGCTACTTCCAGCGCCCTGGCGAGGCTGGAGCCCAAAATGGGGAACCACTGAATTTCTAGGCCAAGGTGCCGGTAAGCTTCATACCACTTAGTTCAATTTATCTTTGCAAAATGATACAAAATAAGTAACATGCCACACTTCTCCATATCAGTGGGTCATGTTATTTTACTTAAAGGGTCTTCTAACTATTCTCCAGCATTTCTAACCCATTTACTTCATTGAAGGCCCTCACAGCATTCCCTTCAACCAGACTGCTAGCATGTGGGTCTTATTTACTTTGTTCCCATCCCCACAGGAATTGGAGCTTAGTTTGTGACTCTTCGGTCCAGGGTTTAGCCAAAGCAGCCACTAAACCTGCCACCATGGCCCCTCCTTTGGAACACCAGCTTCATGCAAAGCTCAACAGAAAGGGACAGGCCATCCCCCTAATGGTTTTTGGGAGCCCTGGGATAATGACTCCTCCTATTCTTCCAATAGTCCTAGATAACAGCATCAATGTCTGTCTTTCGTACCCATTCTGCAAACGCCTGCAGACTCTGAACTCCCTTTTCAAATCTGTGCAAGTTCATTAGCTTTGAAAATTACAGAACAGGATAGAAGGATGTGTTGATGATTTGGATGAGGGGACCGAATGTAATATATCCAAGTTTGCTGATGATACAAAGCTGGGAGGGAATGTAAGTTGTGAGGAGGATGCAAGAAGGCTTCAAGGGGATATAGACAGGCTAAGTGAGTGGGCAAGAACATGGCAAATGGAATATAATGTGGAGAAATGTGAAGTTATCCACTTTGGAAGGAAAAATAAAAAAGTAGAGTAATTTTTAAATGGGGAGAGATTGGGAAATGTTGGTGTTCAGAGGGACCTGGGTGTCCTTATCCACGAATCACTGAAAGTTAACCTGCAGGTACAGCAAGGTATTAGGAAAGCAAATGGTATGTTGGCCTTTATTACAAGAGGATTTGCATATAAGAGTAAAGACGTCTTACTGCAATTATATAGGGCCCTGGTGAGACCACACCTGGAGTACTGTGTACAGTTTTGGTCTCCTTACCTAAGGAAGGATATACTTGCCATAGAGGGAGTGCAACGAAGGTTCACCAGACTGGTTCCTGGGATGGGGGGATTGTCCTATGAGGAGAGATTGAGTAGACTGGGCCTGTATTCTCCAGAGTTTAGAAGAATGAGAGGTGATCTCATTGAAACATATAAAATTCTTACAGGGCTTGACAGGGTAGATGCAGGGAGGATGTTTCCCCTGGCTGGGGAGTCCAGAACCAGAGGTCACAGTCTCAGAATAAGGGGTCGGCCATTTAGGACTGAGATGAGGAGAAATTTCTTCACTCAGAGGGCGGTGAATCTTTGGAATTCTCTACCCCAGAGGGCTGTGGAGGCTCAGTCGTTGAGTATATTCAAGACAGAGAGCGATAGATTTCTGAATATTAAGGGAATCAAGGGATATGGGGATAGTGCAGGAAAGTGGAGATGAGGTAGAAGATCAGCCATGATCTTACTGAATGGCAGAGCAGGCTCAAAGGAGCAAATGGCCGACTCCTGCTCCTATTTCTTATGTTCTTATGACCCATCCTTCATTTCTCTTCCCAAAATCCATGAACTCTCAGTTACCTGCGTTAAAATTCATCCAGCAGCAAATTCCAAGATCCTGCTCCTTCGGCCCGTGTCCAAATATATTAAAGACAGACCCCTAGGGTCTATATTTCTAACACTCATCCAATCCGAGTACCACCCATTTATCCAAACTTCGTGTCCTGCACTTTAGACACATTTCTTCAGTTATAATCCCTGTCCAATTCTCTATGCACGCTGCTACATTTTTCTGATACCATTCACCTAAATTTCGAACAAGCCTGCTGTGAAACATCTTCATCAAATGTCTTTCAAATCCAATCCAAATCTTCAAAAAAATTCAGCACTCAAAAAATGCTATTAAATCCATTTATCAGGCATTTCCACAGTCTCTTCGCATCCAAAGACGATAAGCACACATCTTTAACTTTCCTCAGGACTGACGCACCCACTGCTCCCCGCCACTCCGCGGGTCAATGGATCGGGACTGACGCACCCACTGCTCCCCGCCACTCCGCGGGTCAATGGATCGGGACTGACTCACCCACTGCCCCTCCCCCCACTCCGCGGGTCAATGGATCGGGTCTGACTCACCCACTGCCCCTCCCCCCACTCCGCGGGTCAATGGATCGGGACCGACTGACCCACTGCCCCTCCCCCCACTCCGCGGGTCAATTGATCGGGACTGACTCACCCACTGCCCCTCCCCCCACTCCGCGGGTCAATGGATCGGGACTGACTCACCCACTGCCCCTCCCCCCACTCCGCAGGTCACTGGATCGGGACTGACGCGCCCACTGCCCCTCCCCCCACTCCGCGGGTCAATGGATTGGGACTGACTCACCCACTGCCCCTCCCCCCACTCCGCGGGTCAATGGATCGGGACTGACTCACCCACTGCCCCTCCCCCCACTCCGCGGGTCAATGGATCGGGACCGACTGACCCACTGCCCCTCCCCCCACTCCGCGGGTCAATGGATCGGGACTGACTCACCCACTGCCCCTCCCCCCACTCCGCGGGTCAATGGATCGGGACTGACTCACCCACTGCCCCTCCCCCCACTCCGCGGGTCAATGGATCGGGACCGACTGACCCACTGCCCCTCCCCCCACTCCGCGGGTCAATGGATCGGGACCGACTGACCCACTGCCCCTCCCCCCACTCCGCGGGTCAATGGATCGGGACTGGCTCACCCACTGCCCCTCCCCCCACTCCGCGGGTCAATGGATCGGGACTGGCTCACCCACTGCCCCTCCCCCCACTCCGCGGGTCAATGGATCGGGACCGACTGACCCACTGCCCCTCCCCCCACTCCGCGGGTCAATGGATCGGGACCGACTGACCCACTGCCCCTCCCCCCACTCCGCGGGTCAATGGATCGGGACCGACTGACCCACTGCCCCTCCCCCCACTCCGCGGGTCAATGGATCGGGACCGACTGACCCACTGCCCCTCCCCCCACTCCGCGGGTCAATGGATCGGGACCGACTGACCCACTGCCCCTCCCCCCACTCCGCGGGTCAATGGATCGGGACCGACTGACCCACTGCCCCTCCCCCCACTCCGCGGGTCAATGGATCGGGACTGGCTCACCCACTGCCCCTCCCCCCACTCCGCGGGTCAATGGATCGGGACCGACTGACCCACTGCCCCTCCCCCCACTCCGCGGGTCAATGGATCGGGACTGGCTCACCCACTGCCCCTCCCCACAGGCCACTCCACCGGGACCACGGGTATGGAGCAGGCTCTTGGTTAGGACCCTCCGGTGATGTGGAGATGAGACTCCAAACTGGTCCAAACTTTGGGAAGTCGCACTACAGGCCGCAAAGACATAGCTGCCCCACTCCTGCCCTGCTTTGTGCGTGTATCAGTGTACACTGTGGGATATATCCTGATGGTGGTGGCAGCTGCTCTAATGGAGCTAGAGTTGTCATGTGGCTCTGTATCGCCTGCCTGTTCTTCCTTTGCCGTTTACTCACATTGCTGCAATTTTTGGGGTCCAGGCATTGAAAGTGTCGAGCTACTTGCAGAATGGCTTCTCGTAAATCTGCGACCAACTCAGTCTGTTTAATGTTTTTTGCCTTCAGTGCCTCAGCATCTTCATTGTCACCTGTCAATAAGAGAGTACGAAAGAGTATGAAAGCAAGTGAGCAAATGAGCGTGAGTGAGCAGGGCAAGTGAAGCACTTCACTCAACAATTAGGAGAACAGCACCATCAAAACACAAAAAGGACGTGCCTGGCAGGTCGGTCAATATGCGTCACTTTGCACCTGCTCACTCTTCTCATTAAGTCAGTGAGGTGCTCGGTCACACAGCTCGGAGCACACTGAACGCTCAATCTGTAAATGCACAATCTAGGACGGCATTGTGATGAGAGGCTGTGGTTGGAGGAAGAGGAGGGATAAAGAGAGGGGAAGGAAAGGGGGAAGGAAGGGGAGGAAAAGGGGTGGAGGGGAAGGGAAAGGGGCGGAGGGGGGTGGGGGACGGGGCGGAGGGGGGGACGGGGCGGAGGGGGGGACGGGGCGGAGGGGGGGACGGGGCGGAGGGGGGGACGGGGCGGAGGGGGGGACGGGGCGGAGGGGGGGACGGGGCGGAGGGGGGGGGACGGGGCGGAGGGGGGGGGACGGGGACGGGGCGGGGGGACGGGGACGGGGCGGAGGGGGGGACGGGGCGGAGGGGGGGGACGGGGCGGAGGGGGGGGACGGGGCGGAGGGGGGGACGGGGCGGAGGGGGGGACGGGGCGGAGGGGGGGACGGGGCGGAGGAAATATATAAAAGTACATTTCATAAAACGAGAGACACATGGTGACTGAGTGAGCACACCAGAGAAAGGGCTCTGGTTATCCATGATATGCGTGCCTATCCGTGTCTATCTGTGATATCCGTTTCTATCCCTTTCTGCCTCCCCAGATGGTGCAGAATAATCTTACCGAAAAGCAGAGCTCCCAGTCCAGACTTCCTGCGATGGGACTGTCGTCGAACAATCTACAAGGAAAGCGAAGGAATGACAGCAGTCACTGCAATGATTTTTCATACTTCATTTTTCAGTTGAGGGACAGACAGACTTGGTGCTGACGGCAGCACCTCCAGAGTTCAGCAATTGAAAGTTGGGGACAAGCTGCGTTTTTCTGCTATTTTAGGGAAAGTGACCAAGGCTTGAACAGGGAATCTCCCACCACAGCGTACGGCCCGAGGCTGTCCCCAAACCCAGGCACAGTGCTCACACCTACTCACAACAGTACTCACACCCAGTCACTACACACAGTGCTCACACCTACTCACACCCAGTCACTACCCACAGTGCTCACACCTACTCACATCCAGTCACTACCCACAGTGCTCACACCCAGTCACTACCCAGTGCTCACACCCAGTCACTACCCACAGTGCTCACACCTACTCACTACCCACAGTGCTCACACCTACTCACACCCACTCACTACAGTGCTCACACCTACTCACACCCAGTGCTCACACGTACTCACACCCAGTCACGACCCACAGTACTCACACCCAGTCACTACCCACATTGCTCACACCTACACACACCCAGTTACTACCGACAATGCTCACGCCTACTCACACCCAGTCACTACAAACAGTGCTCACACCCAGTCACTACCCAGTGCTCACACCTACTCACACCCAGTCACTACAAACAGTGCTCACACCTACTCACACCCAGTCACTACCTAGTGCTCACACCTACTCACACCCAGTCACTACCCACAGTGCTCACACCTACTCACACCCAGTCACTACCCACAGTGCTCACACCCAGCCACTACCCACAGTGCTCACACCTACTCACACCCAGTTACTACCTACAGTGCTCACGCCGACTCTCACCCAGTCACTACAAACAGTGCTCACACCCAGTCACTACCTACAGTGCTCACACCTACTCACACCCAGTCACTACAAACAGTGCTCACACCTACTCACACCCAGTCACTACCCACAGTGCTCACACCTACTCACACCGTCACTACCCAGTGCTCACACCTACTCACACCCAGTCACTACCCACAGTGCTCACACCCAGTCACTACCCACAGTGCTCACACCCAGTTACTACCGACAGTGCTTACGCCTACTCACACCCAGTCACTACAAACAGTGCTCACACCCAGTCACTACCCACAGTGCTCACACCTACTCACACCCAGTCACTACAAACAGTGCTCACACCTACTCACACCCAGTCACTACCCACAGTGGTCACACCTACTCACACCCAGTCACTACCCACAGTGCACACCTACTCACACCCAGTCAGTGCCCACAGTGCTCACACCTACTCACACCCAGTCACTACCCACAGTGCTCACACCTACTCACACCCAGTCACTACCCACAGTGCTCACTCCTACTCACGCCCAGTCACTACCGACAGTGCTCACGCCTACTCACACCCAGTCACTGCAAACAGTGCTCACACCTACTCACACCCAGTCACTACCCACAGTGCTCACACCTACTCACACCCAGTCACTACCGACAGTGCTCACACCCAGTCACTACCCAGTGTCGCACCTACTCACACCCAGTCACTACCCACAGTGCTCACATCTACTCACACCCAGTCACTACCCAGTGCTCACACCTACTCACATCCAGTCACTACCCACAGTGCTCACACCTACTCACACCCAGTCACTACCCATAGCGCTCACACCTACTCACACCCAGTCACTACCGACAGTGCTCACGCCGACTCACACCGTCACTACAAACAGTGCTCACACCTACTCACACCCAGTCACTACCCACAGTACTCACACCCAGTCACTACCCACAGTGCTCACACCTACTCACACCCAGTCACCACTCACAGTGTCACCACCTACTTACACCCAGTCACTACCCACAGCGCTCTCACACCAAACCCGCCATACAGTTTTCCATCCACAAAGTTAGGCACATTGTGCACTTAATCCTACGATGCACTTCAAACTGCAAGCGCCCAGGATTTACACACGTTGCTGCCTCACCCACTATACGCACCTTTGAGAAGTTGGGCAGTGCTGACTGGGAGTTGTTAAGCTGGCCCTGCTCTGCTATCAGGTAAGCCAGATGTTTCCTTCTCTGGGTTTCAATCATGGCATCTGTCAACGACCCGGCAATCTTCATCGACTCCTGCAGAGCAATGTTCAGGTGTTCATTTACTAATCTGTAGAAGTGAGCTGGAGGGTGGGCAACAACCTAGCAGAGATCTTTCGGGTCTTTATATAACTGCAATGGCTTTGGTTGGACTGTGAAAGGAGCAGAGAAGTTGCTGTGTGTGCCATCTTGCGCCACGCTTACTCAGAGTGCAAGGTGGCTGAGCCAAGAGTTGGGAACAGGCCAAACACCAATCCCTGGAAAGGTTTCAGCTTCCCACAAAGACGGTGATCACCGTGAAGGCGATGACACTGAACCAACTGATTGTTGTTTCTTTTGGAATTTCCCACACAGTTCCACAGCAAACATATTTCAACTTTCTCCAAAACATAACTACCCACCACCCAAAATGAACCTGCCTGCCAGTTAGCCAGCCCCTAAATCACTACACGATGAAGGGCCTCCTTTCTCATTCAGGTCCTGACAGACCTTGGTTATACACTGTGCTATTAGTTATTACTGAGCTCTGCTCCACCACACAATAACTCTCCCAAGAACAGGAATGTTGTCCTGAGCTGCCCTGACTTGGGCCAGTTTGAAAGCTTCGATAGTACTTGACCTTAATGAGGAACTCGGCATCTTCAATCTGCGATGGAATGTCCGACAATGTGTTGAAGATGGAAGCTGAATTTTCTGACTGGATGAGCTCCTCTTCCTAAAGAAGCAATGAATTTCAGTTTATGCGACATCTCATTCCACGCTCCACATGCTGTTATCTAAGCAAACACATCAGCAATCAGGGCAGCAAGATCAAGCAAACAACAATCAATCAACCTTGGTGTCTTTTGGTGGAGTTTCTTCAGAGGGATATTGGCCGGGATCCTAGAGTTACTCCCTGATCTTCTTCAAACACCACCATGGGGTCTTTCACACCCACCTGAGCCAGTCTTGGTTCAATGTCTCTTCCAAAATAGAAGAGCAGCGGAAGTTCAGGACTCCCCGCAGAGCTGCAAACCCCCCCCGCCCCCCCCCCCATGTCCCACCTCTCCCTCATTGTCATCCACTTCCATCACCCTCATCGGCAGCGAGTTCCAGGTCATTACCACTCAGTGTCAAAAAGTTCTTTCTCACATCTCTTGCCCAAAACTATCGTTCCCTGATTTCTCTCTCCCGCACTTCTTGAATAGTGCGGTTAACATTTTCTACCTACCAATTCCCTGGGACCGTTTCAGAATCTAGGGAATTTTGGAAGATCACAACCAATGCATTCACTATCGCTGCAGCCACCTCTTTTAGAACCCTAGGATGTAGGCTATCAGGTCCAGGGGATTTGTCAGCTTTTAGTCCCATTAATTTCTCCAGTGCTTTTTCTTTACTAATATTAATTACCTTAAGTTCTTCACTCTCATTAGGCCCTTGGTTCACCACTATCTCTGGTATGATTTTTGTGTTTTCTACCATGAAGACAGATACAAAATATTTGTTTAACGATTCCGCCATTTCCTTATTCCCCATTGTAGTTTCTCCTGTCTCAGCCTCTAAGGGACCAATGTTTACTTTTGCTACTCTCTTCCTTTTTATATACTTGTAGAAACTCTTACAATCTGTTTTAATATTTCTTGCCAGTTTACTCTCCTATTCTATTTTCTCCCTTTTTATCAATTATTTGGTCATCCTTTGCTAGTTTCAAAAATCCTACCAATCCTACATAGATACATAGAAGATAGGAGCAGGAGTAGGCCATTCGGCCCCTCGAGCCTGCTCCGCCATTCAATGCGACCATGGCTGATCATCCAAATTCAGTACCCTGTCCCTGCCTTCTCCCCATATCCCTTGATCCCTTTAGCCTTAAGAAATATATCCAACTCCTTCTTGAATATATTTAATGAATTGGCCTCTACTGCCTTCTGTGGTAGAGAATTCCACAGGTTCACCGCTCTCTGGGTGAAGAAATTCCTTCTCATCTCTGTCCTAAATGGCTTACCCCTTATCCTTAGACTGTGACCCCTGGTTCTGGACTCCCCGGCCATCGGGAACATCCTTCCTGCATCTAGTCTGTCTAGTCCTGTTAGAATTTTATAAGTTTCAATGAGATCCCCTCTCATTCTTCTAAACTCCAGCGAGTATAAGCCCAATCGACCCAATCTCTCCTCATAAGTCATTCCTGCCATCCCAGGTATCAGCCTGGTGAATCTTCGCTGAACTCCTTCCATGACAAGAACATCCTTCCTCAGATAAGGCGACCAAAACTGCACACAATACTCAAGGTGTGGTCTCACCAAGGTTCTGTACAACTGCAGCAGGACATCCTTGTTCCTGTACTCGAACGCTCTATCCAAGTCAATACCTTGCCCCCAATCCCATATGCCTTAACTTTACACACTAATCTCTTATGCGGGACCTTATCGAAAGCCTTCTGAAAGTCCAAATACACCACATCCACTGGTTCTCCCTTATCTATTTTACCAGTTACATCCTCAAAAAATTCCAGTAGATTAGTCAAGCACGATTTACCTTTTGTAAATCCATGTTGACTTTGTCCGATCCTGTCACTGTTTTCCAAGTGCTCTGCTATTACATCTGTTATAATGGACTCTAGCATTTTCCCCACTGCCGATGTCAGGCTTATTATATATAATTCCCCGTTTTCTCTCTACCACCTTTTTTGAATAGTGGGGTAACATTAGCTACCCTCCAATCCATGGGTACTGTTCCAGAGTCTATCGAATTTTGGAAGATGACCAGCAATGCATCTACTATTCCTAGGGCCACTTGCTTAAGTACCCCAGGATGTAGATTATCAGGCCCTGGGGATTTATCAGCCTTCAATCCCGTTAATTTCCCCAACACCATTTCCCTACAAATACTGATTTCATTCAGTTCCTCCCTCTCATTAGACCCCATGTTCCCCGACATCTCTGGGAGGTTATTTGTGTCCTCCTTTGTGAAGACAGAACCAAAGTATATATTTAATTGGTTGCCATTTCTTTGTTCCCCATTATAAATTCCCCTGATTCTGACTGCAAGGGACCTACGCTTGACTTCACCAATCTTTTTCTCTTCACATATTTATAAAAACTTTTACAGTCAGTTTTTATGGTCCCTGAAAGCTTACTCTCATATTCTATTTTCCCTTTCTTAATTAATCCCTTTGTCCTCCTTTGTTGAATCCTAAACAGCTCCCAATCCTCAGGTTAACTGCTTTTTCTGGTCAATTCTCAGGCTTACTACTCTTTTTGGCAACATTATAAGACTCTTGTTTTAACCTAATACTATCCTTAACTTCTTTAGTTAGCCACAGATGTATCACTTTTCCCGTGGAGTTTTTATTTCTCAATGGAATGTATATCCGTTGCAAATTATGAAATATTTCTTCAAATGTTCGCCATTGCTTATCTCTCATACCTTTTAATGTAACGTCCCAATCTACCTTAGCCAACTCACCCCTCATACCTATGTAATTGGCTTCATTGGATTTAAGTTTAATACTCTAGCTTTGGACTTAAGCACGTCAATTAAGTCTAAAACTAGAATATCGGGGTCAGCGCTCACAATTCACACCCAGTGCAACAGAATCACGGTCGGTGTTCACTATTCACACCCAGTCCAACAGAATCAGGGTCGTTGCTCACTATTCACACCTGCTGATACAGGATTCTACGGCATTTACTGCGCACCCATTCCGCCCTCTGTACATTGTCTGCTGAGGGGCATGGGGGGGCCAATGAGAATGGTTGTTGTGAAGGCCGCAATACATGGAAGGTGGTATAGCTGGAAGTAGTAGGGATGGGGTTGCATTGCACCTTTCTTCCCAAACATACTGCCATATCCCCATGGCTGCCTGCATACCTTCATTTTGAGCATTCCCAACGTGATCTGGAAGAGGAGAACAGACCCCTCACAGAAGAAAAGGTCCCAGACTCTGAGGAGGATGTTGATGTGTACAACACTGGCAAACGCAGTCAGGAACCAGTGCAGGGTGATCAAGGACAGCTCTGTGTGAGACACAAAACAGGACTGCATTAGAAGATTTGAACTTCCCCCAAATAAACTGGCAACAAGAGGTAGTGAAAGGTGTACAGGGAATGGAGTTTTTACAATTTGTGCAGGACTCCTTCCTTACCCAGTATGTAAAAAGCCCAAAAAGTGAGGGAGCCCTGCTGGATTGAGAAATAGGAAATGAACCAGAACAGATAAGAGAAGTAAGCATTGGGGAACATCTAGGCAACAGTGATCACAACATAATAAGTTTTAAGATAAAGATTGAGAAAGACGTAAGTAAGATAAAGACCAAATAAATAAATTGGAAATTTTAAGGGGATGAGAATGGAACCAGGGAAAATTAACTGGAAAAATTTACTGACAAACAAAGAAATAGAACAGCAGTGGGAAACATTTAAAAAGGTGATCAATATAGTCCAGGAGAAATATATCCCACTAAAAAGCAAGAACAAACTAGCCAGTAATGACATACCATGGATGAATAAAGAAATAAGTGCAAAACTGAAACTAGAGAAAAGGGCATATACTAAGTACACAGATAACAAAGGAAAGGATGATAAAAGGGAATAAGGTTAGGAAAGAAGTAAAAAAAAATTAGGAAGGCAAAGAGAAACTACAAAATTAAACTATCAAGAAATTAAAAAAGAAATAGTATTCTACAGACACATAAATAACAAAGAAAAATCAGGATAGCGATAGGACCATTAACGAATATATGATCAACTCACAGGTAATGACAGTGAAATGGCAGTAATATTAAATCTTTACTTTCACAGAAATCACAGAAACCCCACAGTGCAGATAGAGGCCATTTCGGCCCATCGAGCCTGCACCGACACATATCCCACCCGATCCCTGTAACCCGTACACCAACACATATCCCACCCTATCCCCGTAACCCCACGTATTTAATCCCCCTAACACTAAGGGTCAATTTATCATAGCCAATCAACCTAACCCGCACATCTTTGGACTGTGGGAGGAAACCGGAGCACCCGGAGGAAACCCACGCAAACACGGGGAGAATGTGCAAACTCCACACAGACAGTCACCCGAGGCCGGATTCGAAACCGGGTCCCT
Organism: Somniosus microcephalus; assembly: GCF_052327205.1. Lineage (NCBI taxonomy): Eukaryota > Metazoa > Chordata > Chondrichthyes > Squaliformes > Somniosidae > Somniosus > Somniosus microcephalus. Next base: position 3,985,471 of record NC_141014.1, on the reverse strand, counting down.
GGCGCTGTGAGGCAACAGTGCTAACCACTATGCCACCGTGCTGCCTCGGTACTTACCAGGGAGACTAACAGGGTGGACATGACATTGGAAGAAGAGAGCAAAAAAGATATAAAGACATTTAAGATAGAAAGGGGGAGATAATTGATAAAATTGATAATTGCTCAACGATATAATAGAAAGACATCTAGAAACTGAAAATATAATAAAAAATAGTCAGCACGGATTTCAAAAGGGAAGGTCATGCTTGGCCAACTTTATTGAATTTTTTGAAGAAGTAACAGAAAGGGTAGATAAGGGTAATATAGTAGACGTAATATATTTAAATTTTCAAAAGTTCGATAATGTACCACATAGTAAACTCACGACTAAGGTCAGAACATGTGGAGTAAGGGGACAAGTAGCAGAATGGATAGCAAGCTGGCTACAAAACAGAAAAACTTGCAGAATGGGCGTGTAATTGGCAAATGAACTTCAAAATAGAAAAGTGGGAGGTGGTACAATTTGGTAGGAAGAATAAGGAGGCCACATACTCCTTGAAAAGTGAGTGTCTAAATGGGGTAGCGGAGCAGAGGGATCTGGGGGTACAGATACACAAATCACTAAAAGTAGCAAGGCAGGTTAATAAGGCCATAAAAAAGCAAGCAAACACTGAGGTTCAATTCTAATGGGATAGAATTGAACAGCAGAGAAGTTATGTTAAAATTGTATAAAACCTTGGTTAGATCACATGGACTACTGTGAACAGTTCTGGTCTCCATATTATACAAAGGATATAGCAGCACTAGAGAAGGTGCAAAAAAGATTTACTAGAATGATACCAGAACTGAGAGGTTATGCCTATCAGGAAGGATTGAATAGGCTGGGGCTGAAGGGCGAGGGGTGACTTGATAGAGGTCTTTTAGATTATGACAGAGTTCGATAGGGTAGATGTAGAGAAGATGTTTCCACTTGTGGGCGAGACCAGAACTAGGGGCCATCAATATAAGAGAGTCACTAATAAATCCAACAGGGAATTCAGGAGAAACCTCTTTACCCAGAGAGTGGTTAGAATGTGGAACTTGCTACCACAGGGAGTAGTTGAGGCGACTAGCACAGATGCATTTAAGGGGAAGCTAGATAAACACGAGGGAGAAAGGAATAGAAGGATCTGCTAATAGGGCTAGATGAAGAGGGGTAGGAGGATAAACACCGCCATAGACCTGTTGGGCCGAATGGCCTGTTTCTGTGCTGTAAATACTATCCAATAGAGAAAAGGTCACACTATCAGACAGCAAGTGAACATGTCTATCCAGCCTTTGCAGCTTCAGCCGGAATGGTTTACACTATTCTAGGACGAATACACAGACAATTTTCACCAACACTGTTGCATCAGGAGTCTTAAGTGAATGTCATTGTCCAATATCAGGATTCAGACCATGCACTGGGTCCAAAGTGTAAGTGCAGCTACAAAAACGAATTAAAAAGGCTAATGGCATGATGGCCTTTACCTCAAGAGGGCTGGAATACAGAAGGGTGGAAGTTGTGTTACAGCTGTACAGAGCTCTGCATTCAGTTCTGGGCCCCACAACGCAGGATGGATATATTGGCCTGGGAGGCGGGGGGGGGGGGGGGGGGTGGCGGGCAGCGCAGATTCACCAGAACGATACCAGGGCAAAAAAGGTTTAAATTATGAGGATAGGTTGCATAGACTAGGCTTGTATTCCCTTGAATATAGAAGATTAAGGGTTGATCCAATGGAGATGTTTAAGATGATCAAAGGCAGTGATAGGGTAGATGGAGAGAAATTATTTCCTCTGGGGGGTGGGGGGTGGGGGGGGGGGGGGGGGGGGAGTCCAGAACAAGGAGGCAGACCCTTAAAATTAGAGCTAGGCCATTCCAGGGGTGATGTCAGGAAGCACTTCTTCACACAAAGGGTAGTGAAAATCTGGAAGAGAGGAAAGTAGAATCAGCCAGGGTGCCATTGCTGGTCAGTATGAAGGGACCCCTGTTGGAAAGCGGATGTTTAAAGACACGATCAAGCCAAATCCCCTGCCGACACTCACCAACATGAGCCAAGTACTGGAGGGCAACCAGCACCTGTGTAACCTGTGTCCCAGCGAGAGTTAACGACAAAGGAGAACTGGAGAATAAAAATCGACTGAGTAACCTATGCGAGTGAGGATCAAACTGCAGATAAAGGCAGCCGAGTTATGGAATACCCAGACAGCTTTCCATACAAGAAACGCAGTGGTTGCGAAAGTCTGCATTACCGAGTACCTCAAATGTTCTTTCTGGGCAGTCTGTGTAAACAGGCCTAAAAGCCTGGATATCTTCACAGGAAAGTAAAAGAGTAGAATGTGTCGGAGTCATTCAGCCATACCTGTAATAGTCTGGAATATGTCAGCTTGGTCACTTGTGTTTAGGGGAATGGGAAGAGTTTGACGACAGAACAGGGAAGGTGTCTGCCAATTTGCCCAGTGCTGTGTGCAAGGCCGGGGAGTGAGCACACAGCACGTGCTGAGGATAACTTGCACTGACTCATGTTGTGACTTACATCAAACCCACCCCCATCATCAGTCTGCCAGGTGAGGAGTGTCTGACTGATCAAAAGATTTCTCTTACCAATGTCATGTTCCTGCAGGAGTTTGTCCAGTCGGGGAATGTACTGTACTATCAGGTGACGGAGAACTCGCTGGTCTGTCTGCACACCCAGCAGTGTGGTGCTGAAATACGAAGCAGGAACTAGGTCCTCAATAATGGCACACATCATCCAGAAAGCATCCTCCTCCTCCAGGAACAGCAGCAGGCAAGCGGCAACCTGACAGCAAAAAAACCAAGAGTTACACCTGAGCACAGCAACACCTCAGGACATCATCAGACCTGGTGGACCAGGAGCCCCGGCTGAAGGTCCAGTCTAGACTATTGCTTTAACACTGTGACCCCCTGAAGTGTATTTTGCCGATTCTCAACCGAAATCTTACAGATTACCAAAGTCTCTATCGGAACAGAAGAAGCTAACACCAACACCCAGCGGTTCCGCAACATGGCAAGGCCCGGCACAGGGAGCGGCCAGGCCCGGCCCGGCACAGGGAGCGGCCAGGCCCGGCCCGGCACAGGGAGCGGCCAGGCCCGACCCGGCCCAGGGATCGGCCCGGCCCAGGGAGCGGCCAGGCCCGGCCCGGCCCAGGGAGCGGCCAGGCCCGGCCCGGCCCAGGGAGCGGCCAGGCCCGGCCCGGCCCAGGGAGCGGCCAGGCCCGGCCCGGCCCAGGGAGCGGCCAGGCCCGGCCCGGCCCAGGGAGCGGCCAGGCCCGGCCCGGCCCAGGGAGCGGCCAGGCCCGGCCCGGCCCAGGGAGCGGCCAGGCCCGGCCTGGCCCGGCCCAGGGAGCGGCCAGGCCCGGCCTGGCCCGGCCCAGGGAGCGGCCAGGCCCGGCCTGGCCCGGCCCAGGGAGCGGCCAGGCCCGGCCTGGCCCGGCCCAGGGAGCGGCCAGGCCCGGCCTGGCCCGGCCCAGGGAGCGGCCAGGCCCGGCCTGGCCCGGCCCAGGGAGCGGCCAGGCCCGGCCTGGCCCGGCCCAGGGAGCGGCCAGGCCCGGCCTGGCCCGGCCCAGGGAGCGGCCAGGCCCGGCCCAGGGAGCGGCCAGGCCCGGCCCAGGGAGCGGCCAGGCCCGGCCCAGGGAGCGGCCAGGCCCGGCCCGGCCCAGGCCCGGCCCGGCCCAGGGAGCGGCCAGGCCCGGCCCGGCCCAGGGAGCGGCCAGGCCCGGCCCGGCCCAGGGAGCGGCCAGGCCCGGCCCGGCCCAGGGAGCGGCCAGGCCCGGCCCGGCCCGGCCCAGGGAGCGGCCCGGCCCGGCCCAGGGAGCGGCCAGGCCCGGCACAGGGAGCGGCCAGGGCAATTGTGAGAAATATGCGCCACTATCAGGCAACAGGTGGGATGGAGCTGCTGGTGGGAGGGGGCGGGGCACCGCTCTATCCAATCAATACGCCGTAGGTTGCACATTTGGATTTTAAATGGGCCTCGCGTCTGACATTGTGGGGGCGGCGCGGGGCGGGGCTGCGGGGGGGGGGTGGTGCTGCCCCCAGTGGTCGAGCCAGGGGAACAGTTTTGAGATGCCACTCAGTTTCTGCTGGGCAGGAGGCCTGAAAATTCAGCCCATGGGTACTTCAGACATTAGTCTCAGGACAAAGGACCTTTCACAACCAGACACGGTAGACACAGGCTGTCAAGGTGCCAAGCCAGACACACAGTATAGGTCACGCTGGATTCAAAGGAGAAACACTTTTATGTGATGTTGTCTAGGTTTATCATTAATCAAGCAGGAAGTAAAATGCATTACCAGCTACAAGCAAGTCGGATTTTCATTTGATAATTTAGCTTGCTGCATCAGCCCTGTCTCTGTTTAAGGTCATTAGCAGCTGAAAGTCAAGCCCTGCAATAAACTGTATCCCTCAGATTGATCAGTTGTCTGAATAGGTTGGAAATGGGGTTTCATCTTGTGGAATTAAATGTATAAAAGATTCTGTTTCATAAAAAGACCAAACTCAGGCGGATAGTTTGAGTATGAGCGGGGAAAACGTTATAGGAATTGAGAGAGGCTCGGATAACTGGGGAAGAGTTCAGGAGGTTAGAAAGGGAATAGCTTATGAAGCAAGACTTCTGAACACAGAGTGGCGAGGAGTACAGGAAGAGGCTTTGATGGAAGAGTTCGGGTCCGAGAAAGTCTAACCAGAGACTGGCAAATATTTCAATGCATCACTTGTCACCAGAGCTAAATTTCAACAAAACAGAAATGAGAAGTAACTCGAGTTCAGATATAACAAGCATGCAAGGCTGGAGCTAGCAGGGAATGAATACCACATCTACAGATGGAGGTTTCTCAAGCTGACAGCCCCAGAGACAAACACGAGTGAACAGAGGGAGGCGAGAAAGCCACGTCTACTCTGCCAACTGAGGAGGAAACGGCTGGATAACATCAAGGAATCTCACTGTTAAAGTTACAATCTTATCAGCAATGTGCTGAACTAGACTTGAAACACATCTGATAGTCAAAGCTGCTAACTGGTCAGCTATACAAGGCGTCTAACCGTAAATTAACCCTGTGAACTCGATGTCAATCTTGGGCTTTGAGCCTAATTTTATTTTGTACTAAGTAGAGCCCAGCTGATGCTTAGTCAGTGCGACACATTTAACTGCCATTGCAGACTCTTTATCGTTTGGTCTTAAGATGCTGTTAATCATGGGGTTACGGGGATAGGGTGGGATATGTGTTGGTGTAGGGGTTACGGGGATCGGGTGGGATATGTGTCAGTGCAGGCTCGATGGGCCGAAATGGCCTCTATCTGCACTGTGGGGTTTCTGTGATTTCTGTGATATCAGAAGTAGGTTAACACAGAAAAGTCAGGTCATGATTTCATTGTCTGTCCAAGAAGTTAACTGATCCACCCAGTAATGCACGAGGACCCGGGCTCTTTAATTGCTGGTATAATTTGGACTTCTTAATCTAGGTTCAATCAAGCTGCTTTTGGGCACCAAATAAACCCTGAACATGGAAAGTAAATCTCCAACTGATTCTTTGATGAGGAGTTAAGGTGAAGGCGTTAAAGATCCATCTGGTACCCTTTGATTTAAATGCCCTGCAGAATTCGAGTTTATCAATCACAGCATTTTTACAAGCAGTTGGATTCAAGAGGAACGGGCTTCGATGGGAGAGTCAGGGCAAGAGAGAAAGGGGCTTCAATGGAAGCGTCTAATGAGATAATATAATAATAATGTGAGCTTAATGCTTTTTATTCATATTACATGACCCACTATATACCATGAGGATTACTGGTATAGGCAGATACGGGAGGACTGACCGGGAAGAATTGGAAGCGCATAGTTGTAATCCACTTACACTGGTCGGAGCTGGAAGATCGGCCCCCTTACTTGTGTGTTGTGCCATTTATACTGTTAGTAATGTCTTGCTAACATGATGGTAACATGTTCCGGTTATCTTTAATTAATACGTAACACGTTAACCCATTAAGTCATCTTGTAAATTATTGTAATCCTCTTTAGTGAGTCTACATGACACTATCATTGCTTTTCTCATGGTTTTTAACTTATTATCTCCTCTTTTTCTGATGGTCTTAATAATGTTCTTTGCATTTAGTTCATCTCCTGACCATCTGGCTCGGTGCCGAAAAGATACAATGTCTGTCCTTGCAGATTATTAGTCCATTAATGTTTGTTCACAGGTTCTAATCTTGTCCTGAATATGACCTCTTACAACCTGCTTATATTGCAGATTCTTAGTTTTAATGTGAGTCAGTGTCTTCAATATTGAGAAATGATTAATAAAATTATTAGAATTATTAGGGATAGGTCAGGTGAGGAAGACCTTATCTATACAGGGTAACAGAGGGGGGCTTTGGTGGGAGTTAGGGTACTAGAGGAATGCGTTCCGATGGGAGAATTAAGGTACTAGAGGGATGGGCTTCAATGTGAATAGGGTACTAGTGGGATGGGCTTCAATGTGAATAGGGTACTAGAGAGATGGGCTTTATTGTGAATAGGGTACTCGAGAGGTGGGCTTTATTGTGAATAGGGTACTAGAGGGATGGGCTTTATTGTGAATAGGGTACTAGAGGGATGGGCTTTATTGTGAATAGGGTACTAGAGGGATGGGCTTTATTGTGAATAGGGTACTAGAGAGATGGGCTTTATTGTGAATAGAGTACTAGAGAGATGGGCTTTATTGTGGCATAGTGGTTAGCACTGTTGCCTCACAGCGCCAGGGACCCGGGTTCAAATCCGGCCTCGGGTGACTGTCTGTGTGGAGTTTGCACATTCTCCCCGTGTTTGCGTGGGTTTCCTCCGGGTGCTCCGGTTTCCTCCCACAGTCCAAAGATGTGCGGGTTAGGTTGATTGGCCATGATAAAAATTGGCCCTTAGTGTTAGGGGGGATTAAATACGTGGGGTTACGGGGAGAGGGCTGTCGGTGTAGGGACCGGGTGCTAGGGTTTGGATGATCAGCCATGATCTCGTTGAATGGCGGAGCAGGCTCGAAGGGCCGAATGGCCTACTCCTGCTCCTATCTTCTATGTTTCTATTGTGAATAGGGTACTAGAGAGATGGGCTTTAGTGTGAATAGGGTACTGGAGGGATGGGCTTTATTGTGAATAGGGTACTAGAGAGATGGGCTTTATTGTGAATAGGGTACTAGAGGGATGGGCTTTGTGAATAGGGTACTAGAGGGATGGGCTTTGTGAATAGGGTACTAGAGGGATGGGCTTTATTGTGAATAGGGTACTAGAGAGATGGGCTTTATTGTGAATAGGGTACTAGAGGGATGGGCTTTGTGAATAGGGTACTAGAGGGATGGGCTTTATTGTGAATAGGGTACTAGAGGGATGGGCTTTATTGTGAATAGGGTACTAGAGGGATGGGCTTTATTGTGAATAGGGTACTAGAGGGATGGGCTTTATTGTGAATAGGGTACTAGAGGGATGGGCTTTATTGTGAATAGGGTACTAGAGGGATGGGCTTTATTGTGAATAGGGTACTAGAGGGATGGGCTTTATTGTGAATAGGGTACTAGAGGGATGGGCTTTATTGTGAATAGGGTACTAGAGGGATGGGCTTTATTGTGAATAGGGTACTAGAGGGATGGGCTTTATTGTGAATAGGGTACTAGAGGGATGGGCTTTATTGTGAATAGGGTACTAGAGTGATGGGCTTTATTGTGAATAGGGTACTAGAGGGATGGGCTTCAATGTGAATAGGGTACTAGAGGGATGGGCTTTATTGTGAATAGGGTACTAGAGGGATGGGCTTTATTGTGAATAGGGTACTAGAGGGATGGGCTTTATTGTGAATAGGGTACTAGAGGGATGGGCTTTATTGTGAATAGGGTACTAGAGAGATGGGCTTTATTGTGAATAGAGTACTAGAGAGATGGGCTTTATTGTGGCATAGTGGTTAGCACTGTTGCCTCACAGCGCCAGGGACCCGGGTTCAAATCCGGCCTCGGGTGACTGTCTGTGTGGAGTTTGCACATTCTCCCCGTGTTTGCGTGGGTTTCCTCCGGGTGCTCCGGTTTCCTCCCACAGTCCAAAGATGTGCGGGTTAGGTTGATTGGCCATGATAAAAATTGGCCCTTAGTGTTAGGGGGGATTAAATACGTGGGGTTACGGGGAGAGGGCTGTCGGTGTAGGGACCGGGTGCTAGGGTTTGGATGATCAGCCATGATCTCGTTGAATGGCGGAGCAGGCTCGAAGGGCCGAATGGCCTACTCCTGCTCCTATCTTCTATGTTTCTATTGTGAATAGGGTACTAGAGAGATGGGCTTTAGTGTGAATAGGGTACTGGAGGGATGGGCTTTATTGTGAATAGGGTACTAGAGAGATGGGCTTTATTGTGAATAGGGTACTAGAGGGATGGGCTTTGTGAATAGGGTACTAGAGGGATGGGCTTTGTGAATAGGGTACTAGAGGGATGGGCTTTATTGTGAATAGGGTACTAGAGAGATGGGCTTTATTGTGAATAGGGTACTAGAGGGATGGGCTTTGTGAATAGGGTACTAGAGGGATGGGCTTTATTGTGAATAGGGTACTAGAGGGATGGGCTTTATTGTGAATAGGGTACTAGAGGGATGGGCTTTATTGTGAATAGGGTACTGGAGGGATGGGCTTTATTGTGAATAGGGTACTAGAGAGATGGGCTTTATTGTGAATAGGGTACTAGAGGGATGGGCTTTATTGTGAATAGGGTACTAGAGGGATGGGCTTTATTGTGAATAGGGTACGAGAGGGATGGGCTTTATTGTGAATAGGGTACTAGAGTGATGGGCTTTATTGTGAATAGGGTACTAGAGGGATGGGCTTCAATGTGAATAGGGTACTAGAGAGATGGGCTTTATTGTGAATAGGGTACTAGAGAGATGGGCTTCAATGTGAATAGGCTACTAGAGAGATGGGCTTTATTGTGAATAGGGTACTAGAGGGATGGGCTTTATTGTGAATAGGGTACTAGAGGGATGGGCTTTATTGTGAATAGGGTACTAGAGGGATGGGCTTTTTTAGTGAATAGGGTACTCGAGGGATGGGCTTTATTGTGAATAGGGTACTAGAGAGATGGGCTTTATTGTGAATAGGGTACTAGAGGGATGGGCTTTATTGTGAATAGGGTACTAGAGAGATGGGCTTCAATGTGAATAGGGTACTAGAGGGATGGGCTTTATTGTGAATAGGGTACTAGAGAGATGGGCTTTATTGTGAATAGGGTACCAGAGGGATGGGCTTTATTGTGAATAGGGTACTAGAGAGATGGGCTTTATTGTGAATAGGGTACTAGAGGGATGGGCTTTATTGTGAATAGGGTACTAGAGGGATGGGCTTTATTGTGAATAGGGTACTAGAGGGATGGGCTTTATTGTGAATAGGGTACTAGAGGGATGGGCTTTATTGTGAATAGGGTACTAGAGGGATGGGCTTTATTGTGAATAGGGTACTAGAGAGATGGGCTTTATTGTGAATAGAGTACTAGAGAGATGGGCTTTATTGTGGCATAGTGGTTAGCACTGTTGCCTCACAGCGCCAGGGACCCGGGTTCAAATCCGGCCTCGGGTGACTGTCTGTGTGGAGTTTGCACATTCTCCCCGTGTTTGCGTGGGTTTCCTCCGGGTGCTCCGGTTTCCTCCCACAGTCCAAAGATATGCGGGTTAGGTTGATTGGCCATGATAAAAATTGGCCCTTAGTGTTAGGGGGGATTAAATACGTGGGGTTACGGGGAGAGGGCTGTCGGTGTAGGGACTGGGTGCTAGGGTTTGGATGATCAGCCATGATCTCGTTGAATGGCGGAGCAGGCTCGAAGGGCCGAATGGCCTACTCCTGCTCCTATCTTCTATATGTTTCTATGTTTCTATTGTGAATAGGGTACTAGAGGGATGGGCTTTATTGTGAATAGGGTACTAGAGAGATGGGCTTTATTGTGAATAGGGTACTAGAGGGATGGGCTTTGTGAATAGGGTACTAGAGGGATGGGTTTTATTGTGAATAGGGTACTAGAGGGATGGGCTTTATTGTGAATAGGGTACTAGAGGGATGGGCTTCAATGTGAATAGGGTACTAGAGGGATGGGCTTTGATGGGAGTTGGAGTTCTAGAAGGATGGGCTTTGATGATTCTAATTGTCTTGTCTATCTGGTAAGGGCATCAAGGGATATGGAGCAAAGGCGGGTCGATTCTAACTATGATCCATACCATCCCTGTCCCCTGGCAGTACCCGATCTCTGGGTATAGCCACGCCAGCCCACGTAGGATTCTCCGTAATCTCGGAACTCCAATGCTGTTCATGTTGGAGAAGCAGGTGTTAGTTGGCATTGTGCGGAGCAGGTCTTTCTCGATCTGAAACAGAAAAGAAATCGTCAAATCAACTGCCAAATACGAATCTGATCTAGGTGGCAAACCATCACTGCTGCCAGCAAGCACTTCACTCCCACACAAAGATGGTGGTTACAGGTTTTGTTTGGTTTTTTATGGCCTTATTAACATGCATTGCTACTTTTAGTGATTTGTGTATCTGTGCCCACAGATCCCTCTGCTCCTCTACTCCACTTAGACGGAGAAATTCGGTATCGCCCTGTTTGGGGCGCCGCTATCGGCCATGCGCAAAATTTAGCGCCTGGCGCTAATTATCGCCTCCGACTGCAAACTTGGCTTTTATCGCCCCTGGAGGTGATTGGAGCGCTAAATCAGGCGCTACACACCTCTCTTAAGGCGCTACGGCAGAGGAGCGAGGTGCTACCTCAGAGGGCGGGCGCAGCGCAGGTGCTGTTAGTTACCAATTGAACACAGACACTGGTGCCGGTCAGCTCTTAAAGGGGAGGGTCGATCTTGCTCTGCAGCCACACCCTGCTCATTGGAACCTTGAATCTCGGCCTGGGCAGACCTGTGCCTAAATCTTGCAGCCAAGGACTATGGAGAGGGCCAGGGAGTGAGCACAGTGCTTCTGCGAGCGGGCCTTGGAGGCTCTGGTTCGCGGGGTGGAACGCAGAAGATCCATTCTGTACCCAGAGTGTGGCAGGAAGCCTTTGTCACGCAAGTACAGAAGAGTGTGGAGGGAGGTGGCTCAGAGAGTGTCCTCAAGCAGCATGGTGCCTAGGACCCATATCCAATGTAGGAAAAAGTTCAACGACCTCACTCGGGTCGTCAGGGTGAGTGCCTTTTTTTCAAAAGCTCTCCATCCCTCCATCTCAACCTCACTTTATGGCCAGAGGGTCTTAAAAGCCCCAATGCCCAACACTCATCCAACACCTATGGCCCTTTCATCAAACACACATGCACATTCCACACTTTGCATACAGTAAGGGCTATTCAACTATGGGAGGCACATCAGGCAAGACCCTGGCTGTATATTTACTCAGACACCGTCCTTTTTCTCGCAGGCCAAGCTATCTCGTAATAGGAGACAGCAGCAACGGACGGGTGGAGGGTGGCCTCAGCTGCAACCCCTCAGCGATCTTAAGGTGCGCGTCCAGAGGATTGTGGCAAGCCGGGTGATCGGTCCCGTCGCCCCTGGAGACGCCGACCCCGTTCTGGACAGCAATGGGAAGGTCATCACCTTTTTGTCCTCTCTCCTTCCACTTGTTCCTCACAACACCAGCCTTTGACACTTTTAATCCAAATTACTAAATCGCTGCACTCATGCCTCCCTTGCTGCCACCCTGTCCTCACGCTAAAGCCACTCTTGTACCTCCCTGCTTTCAGATGGTGATTCACCAGGTGAGGAGACGGGCCCTCAAGCTGCCAGTGGGAGTGAAGCTGAAGGCGAGGAGGAAGAGGAAGCCGGAGCCTCAGCGCCAGCGTCTCCCGAGGAAGCCTATGCCCATACTGGGGACATGACTTCCCTGGAGGGGAGCAGTGGGGAAGGGTCTGATGAGGGTGAAGCCCCAGGACCCAGCGGGCTGCAGCAATGCGATGGGGGTAGGGAAGCTCGGGGGCCTTCTCCCTGGAGGGAGAGTATGCCATCGAGTCCGACTGCACTGGACGCAGAGGAGGAGCGGGTCCTCGCTGAAATGAGCGCCCAGGCGGAGCACAGGCACACTGAGCTCATGGCTGCAGTGGCAAGGTTTCCCGAATCCATTGAATCACTGGCAAGGAGTGTGGAGCACTTCGCTGTAGCACAGGCGGCTGCCACGCAAATGCTTAGTGCTGCAATGCAGTCACTGGCTGCTCTCATGCAGACTCAGATTGAGGCCACGCGAGTACTGACTGCTGCCATCCTCGCGGGTTCGGACACATTTCCCCGGGGCTCTCGCCGCGCCGCAGGTCAGCAATATGTGGTCCAGCAGATTCCTCCGGCTGCTGAAGTGCTGCCCCGTGGGAGTGCCAGTGTGTCGGTCGAGCAGGGAGTTGCTGTCCTCTCTCAAGATGACAGCATTCCTGCTGCCACCACTGGCACTTCTCCACTGCACTTGCCACCACCTGTAGGACAGACTGCTGCCACCCATGCAGAGTTGGTGCAGTCTGCAGCCGGGCCCTCCAGGCCCAGAGCTGGTCGAGGCCGTCCTTCAAGGGCATCTGCAGTCTCAGGTTGTGACAATCAGCAGCCTTCCACCAGCCTTGCTCCAGCCACGGGGGTCCCATTACGGAGTAGCTGCAGGGTGGGAAGGGGGGAATTTCGCAAGGGAAGGAGATCACCCTCGAAGGGCAAAAAGTAGGAGGTATGACAAAATATTGTTCATTGTTTTATTAAAGGCCGAGGTCAAATCGTGGTCAAATTTTTTTTTTTTTTTTTTAAACTGTTTTGGACATTGTCTCCAGGTTGTGAGAGCCAGTTATGTTAATGACTTTTTTTTTTGTGTTTCTTTCTATTAGTTTGTCATGCGGAAATGAGACACGCAAAGTTTGTAAAATAAATAAGTTTCTGTATTCAAAAATGTACATGTTTGGTCTTTGCAATCATTGTTGCCTTGACTGGCTGAGGGGTTGCGGGGTGGTTTCATTCAGGTTGTTTGAATGGCAGAAGCCATTTCCTCAGAAGGGGCCTAGAAGCGACTTGCTATGAGCCTTTGACGAACGGCCCTTCCACTTTGTACATTGTGTGCCTCCCTCCTGCCTTGGTGCTGCTGATGATCATCCTCCTCATCTTCCTCCTCCTCCTCTGGTGGTGCTCCAATGCCTGGTGGCATTGGCTGGGTCCTGAGGATTGCAAGGTTATGCAGCACACAACAACGAAGTGGGAGACTCGCTCAGGCGAGTACTGAAGGGCTCCTCCAGAATGGTCCAGACAGTGGAACTGTTGCTTGAGCACACCGATTGTGTGCTCAACGATGTTCCTGGTAGCTTGATGGCTCTCGTTGTATCGCAGCTCAGCAGGGGTGCTGGGTGAACAGAGCGGGGTCATCAGCCAGGTGCACACAGGATATCCCTTGTCCCCGAGTAGCCAACCACCTGGGTGATGCGGTGCCTGGAAAAGGTCTGCCACAGAAGTCTGGCGCAGGATGAAGGCATCGTGACTGCTGCCAGGAAAGTGGGCATTGACAGCGAGTATCAGCTGTCTGTGGTCACAGACCAACTGGATGTTCAAGGAATAGAAGCCCTTTCGGTTGCGGAAATCCTCGGCATTCTCATGCGGCGCACGCAAAGCCACATGCGTGCAATCAATGGCGCACAGCACCATGGGGAAGCCCGCTATCATCGCAAAGCCCACTGCGCGTTCTTGCTGCTTGCCCGGGGTCATGGGGAAAGAGATGTACTCTCGTCTCCTTTTAAAGAGGGTATTTGTGACCCAACAGATGCAGCAATGCACCGCGAACTGGGAGATATTGGCGATGTCCCCAGTAGCTGATTGAAATGAGCCGGTGGCATAAAAGTTGAGAGCCACGATCATCTTCACTGCTACCGACAGAGACGTCCTGCTCCTCGGTTGAGGCTGCAGATCTGGCTGAAGCAGGTGGCAGAGCTCAGTGACCATCTCCTTGCTGAAGCGCAGCCTTTGCAAACACTGCTCCTCAGACATATTGATGTATGAGAACTGTTGTCGAAAAACCCTGGGAGGGTAAGGTCTCCTGTACCGACGCCTGTTGGCCCTCCTCCATCTGGCCATGATTGCCACTCTCTCTCTCTGCGTCTCTGTGCCCTCCGAATGTGATGGAGAAGGACGACGTCCCCATCCATTGCAGCCCCCATAGTATCTAGGCAATCAAAGTTATGAAGGTCAAAAAGCAAAGTACCTGCAAAGTTATGGTCAGAAGCCAAAACTACCTCAGACAGCGTTGACTCAATGCAGAAGTCTCTCTTTGTCTCTCTCAAAATCTCTCTCTCTCTCAGAACGAGTGGTGCAAAAATGGCTACTACACAAAAGCCAGGAAGAGGCCCCCTTTAAATAGCACCCCCCCCCCCCCCAGCCCCACAGCGACTGGGAAGCGTTCCAGTCTACCTGTCCTTGGTTGCGACAGGTGGAAAGGAGGGGGGCGCCACTCAATTTCCATCCCGGGGCGTCACAAGGGCGTTGCACTCTCGAATGACGTCAAGATTTGCGTGCGCAGGAGATCGGCCGGTATTACTTAGCGCTGCTGCAAAATGTCTGGTTAATTTTGCAAGCGGCGCAAAAATCGCCGCGCCCGGGCGCTAGTTGCTTTGCGCCCCATTAGCGCCCTCTTACGGCGCTAACGGGAGGCGCAACCAACTGAATTTTTCCCCCTTATTATCCAAGCAGTACGTGGCCTCCTTATTCTTCCTATCAAAATGTACCACCTCACACTTAATCTATATTGAAGTTTATTTGCCAATTACATAGGATAGGATATAAGGCACCGAAATAGACCATTCGGCCCAACCAGTCCATGCCGGCGTTTATGCTCCACTCAAGCCTCCTCCCGTCTTTCCTCTTCTAACTCTATCAGCGTAACCCTCTATTCCCTTCTCCCTCATATGCCTGTCCAGCCTCTCCTTAAAGGCATCGATACTGTTCGCTTCAACCACTCCCTGTGGTAGCGAGTTCCACATTCTCACCACTCTCTGGGTAACGAAGTTTCTTTGAATTCCCTATTGGATTTCTTGGTGACTATCTTATATTGATGGCCTTTAGTTATGCTCTTCCCCACAAGTGGAAACATTCTCTCTGTATCCACTCGATCAAAACCTTTCATCATTTTAAAGACCTCCATTAGGTCACCCCTCAGCCTTCTTTTTCAAGAGAAAAGAGACCCAGCCTGTTCATCCTTTCTTGATATGTATACCCTCGCATTTCTGGTATCATCCTCGTAAATCTTCTCTGCACCCCCTCCAGTGTCTCTATATCCTTTTTATAATATGGCGACCAGAACTGTACGCAGTACTCTAAGTGTGGTCTAACTAAGGTTCGATACAAGTTTAGCATAACGTCACTTCTTTTCAATTCTAACCCTCTAGAAATAAACCCTAGTGCTTGGTTTGCATCTTTTATGGCCTTGCTAACCTGCGTCACAACCTTTAGTGATTTGTGTATTTGTACTCCGAGATCCCATTGTACCTCTACCCCACCTAGACTCGCACCCTCCAAGTAATAAGTGACCTCACTATTCTTCCTACCAAAATGTAATACCTCACATTTATCTGTGTTGAACTTCATTTGCCAATTATATGCCCATTCTGCAAGTTTATTAATGTCCTCCTGTAACTTGTTGCAGTCCTCCTCAGTATTGACTATCCCCCAATTAATATCAATTGTGAACAGCAGTGGTCCCAGACCGATCCTTGTGGAACACCACTTACCATCTGTTACCAGTCTGAGGAACTACCTTTAACCTCCTACTCTGGTTTCTGGTTTGTAGCCAGCTTGCTGTCCATTCTACTACTTGCCCCCTGACTCCACATGTTCCGACATTAGTCATGAGTCTACTATGCAGTACCTTATCGAAGGCCTTTTGGAAATCTAAATATATTATGTCGACTGTATTATCCATATCTAACCTTTCTGTCACTTCCTCAAAGGTTGGTCAAACATGATCTTCCCTTTTGAAATACGCACTGACTATTCTTTATTACATAATCAGTTTCTAGGTGTATTTCTATTACATCTTTGAGTAAGAATTTCATTATCTTTCCTACCACCGACCTTAAGCTGCAGTTCCCTGGACTTGTTCTATCTCCCTTTTTAAATATTAGAATCACATTCGCTGTCCGCCAGTCCTCTGGCAGTATTGGGCCTGAATGTGTGATCGGAGGCTTCCCGCGGGGAAATGCCTCAGATCCGCAAATAAAATCCGCGCCTACCTTCTGCCTCGGGATCCACGGAGACTCGCGCTCCTGGGCCTCTGTGCGTAGACATGCGTAGAGGCCCACGCGGTTCGCAAGCGCCCCATGGATCACGGGGGGCGGCCCAACCAATGAAAAGAAGGGAATACTGATTCATGCTTATGGGGAATCCGTACGTACGGAACTTCCATAAGCATGGCTGGGGATCACATAAAAACACATTTACATACCAAATAAAAAAATATTATATATTTAAAATTAATTAAAATACAATTTAATTAAACATTTAGAACAAAAATTTAATTTTTTGAAAAATAAATGTAAATGTTTTGAACGGGCTAAAAAAATATTGCAGGTGTTTTAATGTTTAAACAACTGGGAAAAAAATGTTTTTATATTCATTTAAACTCTTTTACCAGGCGCAGGAATTTCACGGGCATTCACTGGGCAAATAGCCCGGGGATGGCTAGAATCTGTCAGGAAGATTCGTGACAGATCACAAGTCCCGGGATAACGTGCATGTGCTTCGTGCGAAAACCCAGAACTTGCGGGGCCCCTACGGGTGTAAAATACGGCCCATTCTTTTCTAATGATTTCTATATATATTACAGTATATGTAATAGTGCCTCTGCTATCTCTTCCCTAGCTTCTTTTAATATGTACGGATGTAATCAGGGGTTTAATTCTCTCTAAGTTTCATTAGTTTATTAATTATCACCCCTTCTATCCTAAATGTCTTTATATCTTTTTTGCTCTCTTCTTCCAATGTCATGTCCACCCTGTTAGTCTCCCTGGTAAATACCGAGGCAAAGCAATGATTTAATATTACTGCCATCTCGCGGTCATTGCCGGTGAGTTTCTCAGATATTCCTCAGTGGTCCTATCCCGATCCTGATTTCTCTATTGTTATTTATGTGTCTGTAGAATACTTCACTATTTCTTTTCATATTTCTTGATAATTTAATTTTGTAGTTTCTCGTTGCCTTCCTCATTGTTTTTTTTGACTTCTGTCCTAACCTCATATTCCCTTTTATCATCCTCTCCTTTGTTGCCTGTGTACTTTGTGTCTGCCTTTTTCTCTAGTTTCAGTTCTGTCCTCATCTCTTTATTCACCCATGGTGTGTCATTACTGGCTAGTTTGTTCTTGCTTTTTATTGGGATATATTTCTCCTGGACTATATTGATCACCTTTTTAAATGTTTCCCACTGATGCTCTATTTCTTTGTTTGTTAGTAAATTTTTCCCGTTTATTTTCTCTTGTTCCAGTCTCATTCCCTTAAAATCAGCTTTTTTCCAATTTATTTCTTTGGTCTTTATATAACTTACGTCGTTCTCAATCTTTATCTTAAACCTTATTATCTTGTGATCGCTATTGACTAGATGTTCCCCTACGCTTACTTCTCTTATCTGTCTGGTTCATTTCCTATTACTCGATCCAGCAGGGCTCCCTCTCTTGTTGGGCTTGTTATATACTGGGTAAGAAAGGAGTTCTGCACACATTGTAACAACTCTATTCCCTGTACACCTTTCACTACCTCTTGTTGCCAGTTTATTTGGGAATAGTTAAAATCTCCCATGATTATTATTCTATATTCTTTACTCATTTCACATATTTGCTTACATATTTCTTCCTCCACCTCCTTTCTACTATTAGATGGTCTGTAGTATACCCCAATGAGCATGTATTTATGGCCCCTAGTTTGGGATTCTCCCACAAGTGGCAACATTCTCTCCACATCTATCCAGTCCAACCCATACATCATTTAAAAGACCTCTATCAGGTCACCTCTAAGTCTTGTCTTTATTACGGAAAAAAGCCCCAACCTGTTCATTATCACATTGCTGTTTGTGGGAGATTGCTGTGCGCAAATTGGCTGCCGCATTTCCTACATCACAACAGCGACTATGCTTTAAAAAGTACTTTATTGACTGTAAAATGCTTTGGGACATCCTGAGGTCTTGAAAGGTGCTATATAAATGCAGGTCTTTTTTTCTTTCATTCAGAACTGTGCACAGTACTCCAAGTGCAGCTTAACCAGGGTCCTTGACAAGTTGAACATAACTTCATTACTTTTGAATTCTATATTCCTAGAAATAAACCCCGGTGCTTTGTTAGCATTTTTAATTGCTTTGCTGGCCTGCGATGCTGCTTTTAATGATTTGTTCACCTGTATCCCGAGCTCCCTTTGCTCTTCTACCCCTTTCAGTTTCTTATTTTCTAAGGAGTCGGTGATGTTTCTATTTTTCCTACCCAAGTGCCTCACCTCACATTTATCTACGTTAAAGTTCATTTGCCACTTAACTGCCCAGTCTGCAAGTTTTCTAATATCTTCTTGTATTTTGTGGCATTCTTCCTCAGTGTTAGCTGTACCCCCCCAGTTTGGCATCATCTGCACATTTTGATATTGAGTTACTTGTTCCCAAGTCCAAATTATTAATGTAAATTATGAATAACAGCAGTCCCAGCACTGATCCTTGTGGAACACCGCTTTCTACCTTCCTCCAATCTGAATAACTACCCTTTACCCCTACTCTCTGCTTTCTATTTTTTAGCCAATTTGCTATCCATTCAGCTATTTGTCCCGACTCCACATGCCCTAACATTCGTCATGAGCCTACCATGCGGTATCTTATCGAAGGCCTTTTGAAAATAAGGCGTGACAATTTTGCCCCTGTACTTAGTTCATTTGTTCACGATGGCCACACCAGCCATTTTCTTGGCAGGCTTAACTATTCCAGCCTCCCACCTTCCACCCTCTGTAATCTTCAGTTTATCCAAAACCGTGTCTGGAGCAGCCGGTGAGTATTTATACTCAGTTTTGCGGGTTTTTTCAGAGGCTTACCAATCTCACAGACCGGCGGCGGCGTTCCAGAGCCACGTCACGATTCAAAAAGTGACGCGGGCAAGAGGAAGCAGCTGAGCAGCTGATTGGGTGAGTACGGCCAGGTGAGTACGGCCAGGTGAGTATTTATACTACTCTATAGTTTGACAGTTAAGGTTAACAGTGTATAAGGTTTAGAAGGTCTTAATTTTGTGGTTTATAGTTTCTAAGGTCTCTGTTGGGTAGCGGGGAGTGCTAGTAAACAAGGGCCCTTGAGTAATTAATATCATTTAATTGTAGTGTAATTAGTGGTCTTTGATTTGATGTAATTTAATTTAAGTTAATTAAAGGGTAAGTCATGGCAGCACAGCTCGGCCCCGTGGCATGCTCCTCCTGCGCTATGTGGAAAATCAGGGACACTTCCTGTGTCCCTGATGACCATGTGTGCGGGAAGTGTATCCAGATGCAGCTACTGGCAGACCGCATTGCGGCGCTGGAGCTGCGAATGGATATACACTGGACTATCCACGAAGCTGAGGACGTCATGGATAGCACGTTTAGTGAGTTGGTCACACCGCAGGTAAAGGCTGCACAGGCAGGAAGGGAATAGGTCACCGTTAGGCAGAGTAGTAGGCGCAGGCAGGTAGTGCAGGAGTCCCCTGTGGACATCCCCCTCTCAAACAGATATACCGCTTAGGATATTGTTGGGGGGGGATGGGGAAGACAGCAGCAGCCAAGTTCATGGCACTGTGGGTGGTTCTGCTGCACAGGACGGGAGGAAAAAGAGCAGGAGAGCTATACTGATAGGGGATTCTATTGTAAGGGGAATAGACAGACGTTTCTGCGGTCGCAAACGAGACTCCAAGATGGTATGTTGCCTCCCTGGTGCAAGGGTCAAGGATGTCTCGGAGTGGCTGCAGGGCATTCTGGAGGGGGAGGGTGAACAGCCAGTTGTCGTGGTGCATATAGATACCACCGATATAGGTAAAAAAACGGGATGAGGTCCTAAAAGCTGAATATAGGGAGTTAGGAGGGTAAATTAAAAAATAGGACCTCAAAAGGGATTCATCTCAGGATTGCTACCAGTGCCACGTGCTAGTCAGAGTAGAAATAGAAGGATATTTCAGATGAATACGTGGCTGGAGGAATGGTGCAAGGGGGAGGGATTCAAATTCCTGGGACATTGGAACCGGTTCTGGGGGAGGTGGGACCAGGAGAAACCAGACGGTTTGCGCCTGGGCAGGGCCGGGACCGATGTCCTAGGGGGAGTGTTTGCTAGTGCTGCTGGGGAGGGTTTAAACTAAAATGGCAGGAGGTTGGGAACTTGTGCAGGGAGACAGAGAAAAGGGAAACAAGGATATAAACAAAAGATAGGAAGGAGAAAAGCAAAAGTGGTAGCCAGAGAAATCAAGGGTGTAAATCAAACAGGGCCACAGTTAAAAATAATTCTAAAAGGACTAAGAGTGTTAAAAAAACAAGCCTGAAGGCTGTGTCTTAATGCGAGGAGCATTCGTAATAAGGTGGATGAATTAGCTGCGCAAATAGATGTAAATGGATACAATATAATTGGGATTATGGAGACATGGCTCCAGGGTAACCAAGGCTAGGAACTCAACATCCAGGGGTATTCAATATTCAGGAAGAACAGGCAAAAAGGAAAAGGAGGTGGGGTAGCGTTGCTGGTTAAAGAGGAGGTTAACACAATAGTAAGGAAGGATATTAGCTCTGATGATGTGGAATCTGTATGGGTAGATCTGAGAAATACCAAGAGGCAGAAAACATTAGGGGGAGTTGTATACAGACCCCCAAAAAGTAGTGGTGAGGTTGGGGATGGCATTAAACAGGAAATTAGAGACGCGTGCAATAAGGGCACAGCAGTTATCATGGATGACTTTAATCGGCATATAGATTGGGCTAACCAAATTAGTAACAATACTGTGGAGGAGGAATTCCTAGAGTGTATACGGGATGGTTTCCTGGACCAATATGTCGAGGAACCAACTAGAGATCAGGCCATCTTAGACTGGGTATTATGTAACGAGAAAGGATTAATTAGCAATCTTGTTGTGCAAGGACCCTTGGGTAAGAGCGATCATAATGTGATAGAATTCTTCATTAAGATGGAGAGTGAAGGAGTTGACTCAGAGACTAGGGTCCTGAATTTAAATAAAGGAAACTACGATGGTATGAGGCGCGAGTTGGCTAGGATGGATAGCATAAGATCCAAGGAGCAGATATTTAAAATTGGCCAGAAAAAGCAGCAAACCTGAGGAATTGGGAGCAGTTTAGGATTTAGCAAAGGAGGACAAAGGGATTAATTAAGAGGGGGAAAATAGAGTATGAGAGTAAGCTTGCAGGGAACATAAAAACTGACTGTAAAAGCTTCTATAGATATGTGAAGAGAAAAAGATTGGTGAAGTCAAGCGTAGGTCCCTTGCAGTCAGAAACAGGGGAATTTATAATGGGGAACAAAGAAATGGCAGACCAATTAATCATATACTTTGGTTCTGTCTTCACAAAGGAGGACACAAATAACCTCCCAGAGAGGTCGGGAACATAGGGTCTAATGAGAGGGAGGAACTGAATGAAATCAGTATTTGTAGGGAAATTGATGGGATTGAAGGCCGATAAATCCCCAGGACCTGATAATCTACATCCCAGGTTACTTAAGGAAGTGGCCCTAGAAATAGTAGATGTATTGCTGGTCATCTTCCAAAATTCTATAGACTCTGGAGCAGTTCCCATGGATTGGAGGGTAGCTAATGTAACCCCACTATTTAAAAAAGGTGGTAGAGAGAAAACGGGGAATTATAGACTGGTTAGCCTGACATCGGTAGTGGGGAATATGCTAGAGTCCATTATAAAAGATGTAATAGCAAAGCACTTGGAAAACAGTGACAGGATCGGACAAAGTCAACATGGATTTACAAAAGGTAAATCATGCTTGACAAATCTACTGGAATTTTTTGAGGATGTAACTGATAGAATTGATATGGGAGAACCAGTGGATGTGGTGTATTTGGACTTTCAGAAGGCTTTGGACAAGGTCCCGCATAAGAGATCAGCATGCAAAGTTAAAGCGCATGAGATTGGGGGTAAGGTACTGATTTGGATGGAGAACTGGTTGGCAGACAGGAAGCAAAGAGTTGGAATAAACGGGACTTTTTCCAAGTGGCAGGCAGTGACTAGTGGGGTACCGCAGGGATTGGTGCTAGGACCCCAGCTATTCACAATATATATTAATGATTTAGACGAGGGAACTGGATGTAATATCTCCAAGTTTGCAGACTCAAAGCTAGGTGGGCGAGTGTGCTGTGAGGAGGATGCAGAGAAACTCCAGTATGATTTGGACAGGTTGGGTGAGTGGCAGGTGCAGTATAATGTGGATAAATGTGAGGTTATCCACTTTGGTGGCAAAAACAGGAAGGCAGATTATTATCTGAACAGCAATAGATTGGGAAAAGGGGAGGTGCAAAGAGACCTGGGTGTCCTTGTGCACCAGTCGCTGAAGGTAAGCATGCAGGTGCAGCAGGCGGTTAAGAAGGCAAATGGTATGTTGGCCTTCATAGCGAGAGGATTCAAGTACAGGAGCAGGGATGTCTTGCTGCAGTTGTACAGGGCCTTGGTGAGACCACACCTTGAATATTGTGTGCAGTTTTGGTCGCCTTATCTGAGGAAGGATGTTCTTACCATGAAGGGAGTTCAGCGAAGATTCACCAGGCTGATACCTGGAATGGCAGGAATGACGTATGAGGAGAGATTGGGTCGATTGGGCTTATACTCGCTGGAGTTTAAAAGAATGAGAGGGGATCTCATTGAAACCTATAAAATTCTAACAGGACTAGACAGACTAGATGCAGGAAGGATGTTCCCGATGGTGGGAGAGTCCAGAACCAGGGGTCACAGTCTAAGCCATTTAGGACAGAGATGAGGAGGAATTTCTTCACCCAGAGTGTGGTGAACCTGTGGAATTCTATACCACAGAAGGCAGTGGAGGCCAATTCATCTATATATATATAAAGCGGCTCTTCTGTCTGTCTGTCCCGATGTCTGTCTGTCTGTCCGCCTGGTCTCTATACGTTTGGAAGTTACAGAGCGTACCGACGCGCGCGTCGCCTCAAAAGAAAGCTTGCGATTCCGGACCGGTCATAGGCGTATTTACGTTTCGGCCGGACAAAAATCCCGCCCGCGGTATCCCAAAAACGTTCAGCGTTCCGCTCATTAGCGACCGTGTGACGTCGAGGTCTTCCTACAGTTGAGTGTCGAGTGACTCGACGATTGACCAATCCTACGCTTCGGTGACCTGACCGGTCGACCAATCGGTGCGTGTGTGGGCGGGCCTTATCCTTCTGAACCGAGGTGAGTGGCCGCCATCTTGATTTTCCACGATTTTTTCCCCCACACTTTCTGTGTGTTAGGGAACTAAGGTAAATATTTCAATTATGTGTTAGGCAATTAATTAACAATTTATTTGAGTTTTATATTGTGTTTAGCAACCCCCCCCCTCCTCCTCACCCTCGCGCAGGGGGGACTCGGGGCCTGAAGCTGAAAAAAAATTTCTCTCTCTCTCTCGCCCCTCTCTCTCTCCTTCTCTTCCCTCTCTCTCCTTCTCCTCTTCCCCTTCCCTCTCTGTCTCTCTCTACTTCCCCCTCTCAGGTGTCGCGGACGGAGCGCGGGCGCGCCGCCCGAAGTTTCCCGCTCGCTAACGGCCTTGCCGGCTCCCGCGGGCCGCTCGCACTGACCGCGCATGCGCCGCCCGCACTCACCGCGCATGCGCCGCCCGCACTCACCGCGCATGCGCCGCCCGCCCGCCCGCAGCGGCCGTCCATCAGCCGCGCGATACGCGGGGGACCTCAGCAACGGCACCGGACCTCAGGCGCTAGGCAGGGGGAGGGGCCGGAGAGAGGGACAGAGGGGAGTGGGGGAAAGAGAGGGAGACAGGGGAGGGGAGGGAGGGAGACAGGGGAGGGGAGGGAGACAGGGGAGGGGAGGGAGACAGGGGAGGGGAGGGAGAGAGGGGAGGGGAGGGAGGGATAGGACAGGGAGAGGACATGACAGGGAGAGGGGGACACACAGGGGCAGGGAGACCAAACGCCCCAAAAGTGCCCTCGCGCCCCAAAATTGCCCTCGCAACGCGGGGCTTCCCACTTTCTCTGTGTTAGGGAACTAAGGTAAATATTTTAATGATGTGTTAGGGAATTAAATAACAATTTAATGGGGGGGGGGGGGGGGGGGGGAGAGCCTCGGGAAATCGCGGGGGGCGGGCGAACCTCTGGAAATCGCGGGGCGCTCGCGCCGGCCGCACTGACCGCGCATGCGCCGGCTGCCGCTCAGCATTCCCGCTCTGGCAACGGCCCTCAGGTAGGCAGGGGGAGGGGCCGGAGAGAGGGACAGAGGGGAGCGGGGGAGGGGAGGGAGGGACACAGACAGGGGAGGGGTGGGGGTGGGCGAGGGGAGGGAGACGGGAGGGGAGGGAGGGAGAGGAGGGGAGCGGGGGGGGAGGGGAGCGGGTGGGCGAGGGAGGGAGACAGGGGAGGGAGGGAGGGATAGGACAGGGAGAGGACATGACAGGGAGAGGGGGGACACACAGGGGCAGGGAGACCAAGCGCCCCAAAATTGCCCTCACGCCCCAAAATTGCCCTCCCGCCCCAAAATTGCCCTCGCAACGCGGGGCTCCCCAGCTAGTCTATATATATAAAGCGGCTCTTCTGTCTGTCTGTCTGTCTGTCCGCCTGGTCTCTATAGGTTTGGAAGTTACAGAGCGTACCGACGCGCGCGTCGCCTCAAAAGAAAGCTTGCGATTCCAGACCGGTCATAGGCGTATTTACGTTTCGGCCGGACAAAAATCCCGCCCGCGGTATCCCAAAAACGTTCAGCGTTCCGCTCATTAGCGACCGTGTGACGTCGATGTCTTCCGACAGTTGAGTGTCGAGTGACTCGACGATTGACCAATCCTACGCTTCGGTGACCTGACCGGTCGACCAATCGGTGCATGTGTGGGCGGGCCTTATCCTTCTGAACCGAGGTGAGTGGCCGCCATCTTGATTTTCCACGATTGTTTCCCCCCACACTTTCTGTGTGTTAGGGAACTAAGGTAAATATTTCAATTATGTGTTAGGCAATTAATTAACAATTTATTTGAGTTTTATATTGTGTTTAGCAACCCCCCCCCCCCCCCCTCCTCACCCTCGTGCAGGGGGGACTCGGGGCCTGAAGCTGAAAAAATTTCTCTCTCTCTCTCTCTCTTTCTTCCCTCTCTCTCTCTCCTTCTCCTCTTCCCTCTCTCCCCTTCCCTCTCTGTCTCTTTCTACTTCCCCCTCTCAGGTGTCACGGACGGAGCGCGGGCGCGCCGCCCGAAGTTTCCCGCTCGCTAACGGCCTTGCCGGCTCCCGCGGGCCGCTCGCACTGACCGCGCATGCGCCGCCCGCACTCACCGCGCATGCGCCGCCCGCACTCACCGCGCATGCGCCGCCCACACTCACCGCGCATGCGCTGCCCGCCCGCCCGCAGCGGCCGTCCATCAGCCGCGTGATACGCGGGGGACCTCAGCAACGGCACCGGACCTCAGGCGCTAGGCAGGGGGAGGGGCCGGAGAGAGGGAGGGAGAGGGAGACAGGGGAGGGGAGGGGAGGGAGGGAGGGAGGGAGGGAGAGAGGGGAGGGGAGGGAGGGAGGGGAGGGAAGGGAGGGAGGGATAGGACAGGGAGAGGACATGACAGGGAGAGGGGGGACACACAGGGGCAGGGAGACCAAACGCCCCAAAATTGCCCTCGCAACGCGGGGCTCGCTAGGCAGGGGGAGGGGCCGGAGAGAGGGGAGTGGGGGAGGGGTGGGGGGAGAGGGAGACAGGGGAGGGGAGGGAGGGAGAGAAGGGAGGGAGGGGAGGGGAGGGGAGGGAGAGAGGGGAGGGAGGGATAGGACAGGGAGAGGACATGACAGGGAGAGGGGGGACACACAGGGGCAGGGAGACCAAACGCCCCAAAATTGCCCTCGCGCCCCAAAATTGCCCTCGCAACGCGGGGCTCCCCAGCTAGTTAAATATATTCAAGAAGGAGTTGGATATATTTCTTAAGGCTAAAGGGATCAAGGGATATGGGGAGAAGGCAGGGACAGGGTCCTGAGTTTGAATGATCAGCCATGATCGCATTGAATGGTGGAGCAGGCTCGAGGGGTCGAATGGCCGACTCCTGCTCCGATCTTCTATGTTAATGTTTCTGCTGCTCGTATCGTAACTGGCACCAAGTGCCGTTCACCCATCACTCCTGTGCTCACTGCCCCGTGACCTAACTGGCACCACGTGCCGTTCACCCATCACTCCTGTGCTCACTGCCCCGTGACCTAACTGGCACCAAGTGCCGTTCACCCATCACTCCTGTGCTCACTGCCCCGTGACCTAACTGGCACCACGTGCCGTTCACCCATCACTCCTGTGCTCACCGACCTACATTGGCTCTCGGTCCCCCAGCAACAACAACAAGTTGCAATCATATAGCCTCTTTAACGTAGTAAAAAGTCTTAAGGTGCTTCACAGGAGTGCAATCAAACAGAATTGACACCGAGCCACACGAGGAGATATTGGGAAAGTTTGGTCAAAGCGGCAGGTTTTAAGGAGCGTCTTAAAAGAGGAGAGAGAGGTGGAGAGGCAGAGAGGTTTACGGAGGGAATTCCAGAGCTTAGGGCCGAGACAGTTGAAGGCACGGCCACCAATGGTCGAGTGATGAAAATCAGGGATGCACAAGAGACCAGAGCTGGAGGAGCGCCGAGGTCTCGGAGGATAGTCAGGCTAGAGAAGGTTCCAGAGGAAGGGTGGGGCGAGGCCATAGAGGGATTTGAAAACAAGCAATGCCTCAAATCCTCGTGTTTAAAACCCTTCATGTCCTCTCCTCTCCTTCTGCTCCAGCCCTTCAACACGCCTCTTCCCAGAACTCGCCATTCTTCTGACTCTGGCCCTTTGTGCACCCCCACCCTACCTTTCACTGCACCGCTGACGGCCGGGCCTTCAATCAGCTAGACTCCACACTCTGCAATTCCCTCCCTCAACCTCTCTCCTCCTGTAAGGCCCTCCTTAAAATCCATCTCGCTGACCAAGCTCTTGTTCACCTCTCCTAATATCTCCTTCTACAGCTTGGCATACAGTTTTGTCTGATGTCTCTGTGAAGCACCTTGGAATGTTAAAGGCACTAGCTATAGACCACTCTCACTTCCTCACCTGTTTAGCTGCAATGCTACCATCATTGGAGCTGTTTTTGACGATGTCACGGTACGAGGTTTCCGTATTCCGCTTCTTCTGCAGGGCGCCCGACAACCGCATCCACATCTAAAGAGAGATAAACCAAGTAAGAATGTCAGCAAATTAAAAATGAGAGAGAAAGAGCAAGAGGCTTTAAACTAGTAAGATGGGGGGGCGGGCGGGGGGAATCTACAAGAAATGAAACATGTCTAAATATAAACGAAACAGGAAAGGGGAGCATAGGACAAACTAAACTGAGGGTGAACATAAACGGCCAGGGAATAAATTGAGTTACAGAACAGAAATGTAAATAGATGGTTAAAAAAAGTGAGACGAACTGCTATTAAAAATGGTCACGTTTATTTCCAACACCAGATTTCTCATTGGTCCCCTTGGAGGACAAGACAAAGCACAACAGTTTATCTGGAATATGTAATTAGATCCTGCCTGCCTACGTAATCAAGTATTTTGCAAAGTGTAATTCGAGCCATTCGGACTACCAGGCTCCAGACAGAACAGAGGTCACATAGAACAGACAGGGCTCACCCTCACGGGTTAAGACCATCTCCCACCCCCCAACGAAGTTCCTGCCTCCCCCTTGCCCCCAAACAAGTTCCTACCCTTCCTCCCACCCCCGAGTTTCTGACCTTTACCCTCCCAACAAGTTCCTGATCTCCGCCACCGCCACCCCCACAAGTTCCTGACCTCCCCCACCCAAGTTCCTGACCTCCCTGAAGTTACTGACTTCCCTCCCCACCCAAGATCCTGACGTTTCCCTCCTGCCCCCCAAGTTCCTGACCTCCTCCCCCCGGGTTCCTGACCTTCTCCCTCTGCCCAAGTTCCTGACCTTCTCCCTCTGCCCAAGTTCCTGACCTTCCCCCCCCTCCCCCCCGCCATAGATGGGGCATTGTGTGTAGGTCACAGATTGTTAACAGGTTAACTGGGTATAGAAACATAGAAGATAGGAGCAGGAGTAGGCCATTCGGCCCCTCGAGCCTGCTCCGCCATTCAATGAGATCATGGCTGATCATCCAAGTTCAGTACCCTGTCCCTGCTTTCTTAGCCTTAAGAAATATATCCAACTCCTTCTTGAATATATTTAATGAATTGACTAGTGAAAGTGTTGTGACTTCTGGATTTCATCCAGTCCAATTATGTCACTCGTCACACACGTACCAAGCTTTCTGAGAAATCAACCAGGTCATGGAAAGAAGGCTGAGGGGTGACCGAATAGAGGTCTTTACAATTCTGAAAGGTTAGAGTGGATACAGAGAGAGTGTTTCCACTCGGTAGCGTAATGGTAATGTCACTGGGCCAATAATCCAGCGGCCTGGACAAATGACCCAGAGACGTGAGTTCAAATCCCACCACGGCAGCTGGGGAATTTAAATTCAATTAATTAACTAAATCTGGAATAAAAAGCTAGTATCAGTAATGGTAACCATGAAACTACTGGATTGACGTAAAAACCCACCTGGTTTACTAATGTCCTTTAGGGAAGGAAATCTGCCGTCCTTACCTGGTCTGGCCGACATGCGACTCCAGACCCACAGCAATGTGGTTGACTCTTAACTGCCCTCTGGAATGGCCTAGCAAGTCACTCAGTTATAACAAACCGCTACAAAACAAAGTAATAAAAATGAAACCGGATGGACTTCGGACATTGGAAATTAGAAGAATGAGAGGCGATCTTATTGAAACATATAAGATACTGAGGGGGCTCGACAAGGTAGATGCAGAGAGGATGTTTCCCCTTGTGGGGAAATCTAGAACTCGGGGGCATAGTTTCAGAATAAAGGGTCGCCCTTTTAGAACTGAGATGAGGAGGAATTTCTTCTCTCAGAGGGTCGTAAATCTGTGGAATTCTCTGCCGTGGAGGCCGGGTCATTAAATATATTTACGGTGGAGATAGACAGATTATTGCAAGATAAGGGAGTGAAGGGTTATGGGGAGCAGGCAGGGAAGTGGCTTTGAGCCCAAGTTCAGCCATGATCTTATTGAATGGCGGAGCAGGTTCGAGGGGCCAAGTGGCCTTTTCCTGCTCCTATTTCTTATGTTCTAATGGACCACCCAGCATCGACCTCGGCACCAGCTACGGACACGGCAATGGCACACCCAGCCCAGTCGACCCTGCGAAGTCCTCCTCACCAACATCTGGGGACTTGGGCCAAAATTGGGAGAGCTGTCCCACAGACTAGTCAAGCAACAGCCCGACATCGTCATACTCACAGAATCATACCTCGCAGCCAATGTCCCACACTCCTCCATCACCATCCCTGGGTATGTCCTGTCCCACCGGCAGGACAGGCCCACCAGAGGTGGCGGCACAGTGGTATAGAGTCAGGAAGTGGTGGCCCTGGGAGTCCTCAACATTGACTCCGGACCTCATGAAGTCTTATGGCTTCAGGTCAAGCATGGGCAAGGAAACCTCCTGCTGATTACCACCTACCGCCCTCCCTCAGCTGATGAATCAGTACTCCTCTATGTTGAACACCACTTGGAAGAAGCACCGAGAGTAGCGAGGGCACAGAATGTACTCTGGGTGGGGGACTTCAATGTCTATCACCAAGAGTGGCTCGGTAGCACCACTACTGACCGAGCCCTGAAGGACATAACTGCCAGTCTGGGCCTGCGACAGGTGGTGAGAGAACCAACATGAGGGGAAAAACCTACTTGACCGCTTCCTCACCAATCTACCTGTCGCAGATGCATCTGTCCATGACAGCATTGGTAGCAGTGACCACCGCATAGTCATTGTGGAGACGAAGTCCCGTCTACACACTGAGGACACCCTCCATCGTGTTGTGTGGCACTACCACTGTGCTAAATGGGATAGATTCAGAACAGATCTAGCAACTCAAAACTGGGCATCCATGAGGCGCTGTGGGCCATCAGCAGCAGCAGAATTGTATTCCACCACAATCTGTAACCTCATGGCCCGGCATATCCCTCACTCTACCATGACCACCAAGCCAGGGGACCAACCCTAGTTCAATGAGGAGTGTAGAAGAGCATGCCAGGAGCAGCACCAGGCATACCTAAAACTGAGGTGCCAACCTGGGGAAGCTGCAACACAAGACTACATTCATGCTAAAAAGCGGAAGCAGCATGCTATAGACAGGGCTAAGCGATCCCACAATCAATGGATCAGATCTAAGCTCTGCAGTCCTGCCACATCCAGTCATGAATGGTGGTGGACCATTAAACAACTAACGGGAGGAGGAGGCTCCATGAATATCCCCATCCTCAATGACCATCTCCAACAAGCGAGGGACTAACCACCTCCCCTTGACATTCAACGACATTACCATCGCCGAATCCACCATCTACAAGGCACAAGTCAGGAGTGTGATGGAATACTCTCCATTTGCCTGGGTGAGTGCAGCTCCAACAACACTCAAGAAGCTCGACACCATCCAGGATAAAGCAGCCCGCTTGATTGGCACCCCATCCACCACCTTAAACATGCACTCCCTCCACCACCGGCGTACCGTGGCTGCAGTGTGTACCATCTACATAATGCACTGCACCAACTCACCAAGGCTTCTTTGGCAGCACCTCCCAAACTCGCGACCACTTCACCTAGAAGGACAAGGGCAGCAGGCGCATGGGAACACCACCACCTGCAAGTTCCCCTCCAAGTCACACACCATCCTGACTTAGAAATATATCGCCGATCCTTCATCGCCGCTGGGTCAAATCCTGGAACTCCCTCCCTAACAGCACTGTGGGGGTACCATCACCACACAGACTGCAGCGGTTCAAGAAGGTGGCTCACCACCACCTTCTTAAGGGCAATTAGGGATGGGCAATAAATGCTGGCCTTGCCAGCGACGTCCACATCCCATAAAAACGAATTTTAAAAAACTTGTGGGGAAGAGCATAATTAGAGGCCATCAATATGATAGTCACCAAGAAATCCAATAGGGAATTCAGAAGAAACTTCTTTACCCAAAGAGTGGTGAGAATGTGGAACTCGCTACAAGGAGTGATTGAAACGAATAGTATCGATGCATTTAAAGTGAAGCTGGATAAGCACATGGGGGAGAAGGGAATCGAGGGTTATGCTGATAGAGTTTGATGAGGAAGGATGGGAGGAGGCTCTAGTGGGACATGGACTGGTTGGGCCGAATGGCCTGTTTCTGTGCTGTGCATTCAATGTAATTCTATGTAATAAAGAAGCCACAGAAAGAAGTATATGGGGAAAGGTGGCGAGCTCCCCAAATGCTCAGACAGGAAGGTCCCAGACCTGAAACGTTAACTCGGTTTCTCTCTCCACGGATGCTGCCTGGCCTGCTGAGTGTTTCCAGCATTTTCTGTTATTATTAATAGTTCTCAGCAACCTTGTACTAGGAAATACAATCAGGCAGATTTCCCAGGTTCCCACTCCCAATCCCTGTGCTACAAGTGGCGCAAAACGGGCGGTATCGGATTGGCCGCCCGTTATACACAGCGCCCCTGATGTTCCGTTCCATTGACTGCAACGGCAGTATTTGGCCAAGTATGGCACCAAGGAGCCGCAGCAAAACTGAGGACAAAAGGAAGTCAAGGACAGGAGTGGCTGATGCTGTGCCTGACACAAAGGAAAAGAACTGTGGCTCTTGGAGGCCAGGCGTCACAGCCCGAGAGCGTCACGGCCCGAGAGCGTCACGGCCCGAGAGCGTCACGGCAAGAGTTAATCAAGGAAGCATTCTTGCTCCAACCATCTTCTGCCACTTCAGCAATAACCTTGCCTATGTCAATGTCAGGAGCAGGGTTCACTGACACATTCCACAGTGTGCAGCTCCATCCACATCTCCACCAATAATGAATCAGCCCATGCCAGTCTATAGTACGATCTGTAAAACATCCAGGCTTGGGATGATAAATGGCAGGCAACAGCCACGCCACATGAATGCCAGGTAATGACCATCTCAAACAAGAGAAAGCCCATTCATCTCCCCATGACCTTTGAAGGCACAACCATTGCAAGTCCCCCATCATCAACATCTTGGGCGTGGGAGGGGTCAATATTAACTGCAACCAGCCATATCAACACATTGGCAAAAAGAGTAGGGCAGAGGCTGGGAACTCCCCATCTAACCCCTCAAAGCTTACTCACCATCTATAAGACTAAGTCTTATTGATGCGACACTAGCTTGCATAGATACAGCTACAACACTCAAGATGCTTGACACGATCCAGGACGGAGCAGTTTGTTCGATCAGTGCCCCTCTCACTGGATTCAATATCTAACACCTTCATCACTACTGCAAGGTGACTGCAGTATGTACAAGCGACAGGTGCACCACAGTAACGCACCTAGGTTACTTTGACAGAACCTCCCTCAGCTGCAACCTTTACCGCTAAGAAAGACAAGAGCAGCATATCATGGGAACACCATCACCTCCAAGTTTCCCACCAGTTTGAATTGGACAGATATCACCATCCTTTCATTATCGCTGCAATGTTATTCTGGAATTCTCTAATGCCATCGTGAGAGCACCAGTACCACAAGACTTGAAGTGGTTCAAGAAGGCGGCTCACCACCAGCTTCTCAAGGCAACTAGGGATGGGCAATAAATGTGGCCTTGCTAGCGGCGCCCACACCCGGAGAACCAATATTTTTTTAAATACTGCTCTGATGAGGTGGCAGCTGTGGAACATTCAGCAGCTTCAGTCGAGCAGGGGACAAAATTGGAAAAGGTAAGAAAACACGAAGAAAAAAGCAAAGTGAGGTTGTGGGAGTTAGTCTGGAGGGATGGCTTGTGAGAGAGGGAGATCATCGGCAGAAGGAATTGGATGTAATATCTCCAAATTTGCAGACGACACAAAGCTGGGCGGGAGGGTAAGCTGCGAGGAGGATGTCGGGAAACTCCAGTACGATTTGGACAGGTTGGGTGATTGGGCAGAAACATGGCAAATGCACTATAATGTGGATAAATGTAAGGTTATCCACTTTGGTGGCAAAAACAGGAAGGCAGATTATTATTTGAATGGCAATAGATTGGGAGAAGGGGAAGTGCAAAGAGACCTGGGTGTCCTTGTGCACCAGTCGCTGAAGGTAAGCATGCAGGTGCAGCAGGCGGTTAAGAAGGCAAATGGTATGTTGGCCTTCGTGGCGAGAGGGTTCGAGTACAGGAACAAGGATGTCTTGCTACAGTTGTACAGGGCCTTGGTGAGACCACACCTTGAGTATTGTGTGCAGTTTTGGTCACCTTACCTGAGGAAGGATGTTCTTGCCATGGAGGGAGTGCAGCGAAGATTCACCAGGCTGATACCTGGGATGGCAGGAATGACGTATGAGGAGAGATTGTGTCGATTGGGCTTATACTCACTGGAGTTTAGAAGATTGAGAGGGGATCTCATCGAAACCTATAAAATTCTATCAGGTCTGGACAGACTAGATGCAGGAAGGATGTTTCTGATGGCCGGGGAGTCCAGAACCAGGGGTCATAGTCTAAGGATAAGGGGTAAGCCATTTAGGACTGAAATGAGGAGGAATTTCTTCACCCAGAGAGTGGTGAACCTGTGGAATTCTCTGCCACAGAGGGCGGTGGAAGCCAGGTCATTAAATATATTCAAGAAAGAGTTGGATATATTTCTTGAGGCTAAAGGGATCAAGGGATATGGGGAGAAAGCAGGGGCAGGGTACTGAATTTGGAGGATCAGCCATGATCGCTTTGAATGGCGGAGCAGGCTCGAGGGGCCGAATGGCCTACTCCTGCTCCTATCTTCTATGTTTCTAAGGGAAGATAGAAAGCACATTAAATAAACGGAATTAAACAAAACCAAATGAAAAATTGGAAAGAAAGAGCTGCAGCAAGTGCACCTGAGGTCTCAAGGAGTGTGGGATTCCTGCGAGGACCAGGGATCGCAGCTTCTGAGAGCGGGGCAGCACGACATCAATTTTATCCCACGTCAAATCGCCAACATCGTGATTGTGGGTGAATTCAAGGTGTGCTTGCCACCGCAGGCGCTGCTGAGGGTCTTCAGGGAGAGGGACTCCGAGAATTCTCCGGCAGTTTGGTTCAGCTCCATCTGTGGAAATATAACGAAGGCATCAGTACCTGGAGTAAACCAGCACCCTGTCGACACCATCATTACCTGGAGTAAACCAGCACTGTCTACACCATCAGTACCTGGAGTAAACCAGCACTGTCCACACCATCAGTACCTGGAGTAAACCAGCACTGTCCACACCATCAGTACCTGGAGTAAACCAGCACTGTCTACACCATCAGTACCTGGAGTAAACCAGCACCCTGTCGACACCATCATTACCTGGAGTAAACCAGCACTGTCTACACCATCAGTACCTGGAGTAAACCAGCACCCTGTCTACACCATCAGTACCTGGAGTAAACCAGCACTGTCTACACCATCAGTACCTGGAGTAAACCAGCACTGTCTACACCATCAGTACCTGGAGTAAACCAGCACTGTCTACACCATCAGTACCTGGAGTAAACCAGCACTGTCTACACCATCAGTACCTGGAGTAAACCAGCACTGTCTACACCATCAGTACCTGGAGTAAACCAGCACTGTCTACACCATCAGTATCTGGAGTAAACCAGCACTGTCCACACCATCAGTACCTGGAGTAAACCAGCACTGTCTACACCATCAGTACCTGGAGTAAACCAGCACTGTCTACACCATCAGTACCTGGAGTAAACCAGCACTGTCTACACCATCAGTATCTGGAGTAAACCAGCACTGTCCACACCATCAGTACCTGGAGTAAACCAGCACTGTCTACACCATCAGTACCTGGAGTAAACCAGCACTGTCTACACCATCAGTACCTGGAGTAAACCAGCACTGTCTACACCATCAGTACCTGGAGTAAACCAGCACTGTCTACACCATCAGTACCTGGAGTAAACCAGCACTGTCTACACCATCAGTACCTGGAGTAAACCAGCACTGTCCACACCATCAGTACCTGGAGTAAACCAGCACTGTCTACACCATCAGTACCTGGAGTAAACCAGCACTGTCTACACCATCAGTACCTGGAGTAAACCAGCACTGTCTACACCATCAGTACCTGGAGTAAACCAGCACTGTCTACACCATCAGTACCTGGAGTAAACCAGCACTGTCTACACCATCAGTACCTGGAGTAAACCAGCACCCTGTCCACACCATCAGTACCTGGAGTAAACCAGCACTGTCTACACCATCAGTACCTGGAGTAAACCAGCACCCTGTCCACACCATCAGTACCTGGAGTAAACCAGCACCCTGTCCACACCATCAGTACCTGGAGTAAACCAGCACTGTCCACACCATCAGTACCTGGAGTAAACCAGCACTGTCCACACCATCAGTACCTGGAGTAAACCAGCACTGTCTACACCATCAGTACCTGGAGTAAACCAGCACTGTCTACACCATCAGTACCTGGAGTAAACCAGCAGTGTCTACACCATCAGTACCTGGAGTAAACCAGCAGTGTCTGCACCATCAGTACCTGGAGTAAACCAGCACTGTCTACACCATCAGTACCTGGAGTAAACCAGCACTGTCTACACCATCAGTACCTGGAGTAAACCAGCACTGTCTACACCATCAGTACCTGGAGTAAACCAGCACTGTCCACACCATCAGTACCTGGAGTAAACCAGCACTGTCTACACCATCAGTACCTGGAGTAAACCAGCACCCTGTCTACACCATCAGTACCTGGAGTAAACCAGCACTGTCAACACCATCAGTACCTGGAGTAAACCAGCACCCTGTCTACACCATCAGTACCTGGAGTAAACCAGCACTGTCCACACCATCAGTACCTGGAGTAAACCAGCACTGTCTACACCATCAGTACCTGGA
Organism: Somniosus microcephalus; assembly: GCF_052327205.1. Taxonomy (NCBI): domain Eukaryota; kingdom Metazoa; phylum Chordata; class Chondrichthyes; order Squaliformes; family Somniosidae; genus Somniosus; species Somniosus microcephalus. Next base: position 3,949,410 of record NC_141014.1, on the reverse strand, counting down.
GTAAACCAGCACTGTCCACACCATCAGTACCTGGAGTAAACCAGTACTGTCTACACCATCAGTACCTGGAGTAAACCAGCACTGTCTACACCATCAGTACCTGGAGTAAACCAGCACGGTCTACACCATCAGTACCTGGAGTAAACCAGCACTGTCTACACCATCAGTACCTGGAGTAAACCAGCACTGTCCACACCATCAGTACCTGGAGTAAACCAGCACGGTCTACACCATCAGTACCTGGAATAAACCAGCACTGTCCACACCATCAGTACCTGGAGTAAACCAGCACTGTCCACACCATCAGTACCTGGAGTAAACCAGCACGGTCTACACCATCAGTACCTGGAGTAAACCAGCACTGTCTACACCATCAGTACCTGGAGTAAACCAGCACTGTCCACACCATCAGTACCTGGAGTAAACCAGCACCCTGTCCACACCATCAGTACCTGGAGTAAACCAGCACTGTCTACACCATCAGTACCTGGAGTAAACCAGCACTGTCTACACCATCAGTACCTGGAGTAAACCAGCACTGTCTACACCATCAGTACCTGGAGTAAACCAGCACTGTCTACACCATCAGTACCTGGAGTAAACCAGCACTGTCTACACCATCAGTACCTGGAGTAAACCAGCACTGTCCACACCATCAGTACCTGGAGTAAACCAGCACTGTCCACACCATCAGTACCTGGAGTAAACCAGCACTGTCTACACCATCAGTACCTGGAGTAAACCAGCACTGTCTACACCATCAGTACCTGGAGTAAACCAGCACTGTCCACACCATCAGTACCTGGAGTAAACCAGCACTGTCCACACCATCAGTACCTGGAGTAAACCAGCACGGTCTACACCATCAGTACCTGGAGTAAACCAGCACTGTCTACACCATCAGTACCTGGAGTAAACCAGCACTGTCCACACCATCAGTACCTGGAGTAAACCAGCACCCTGTCTACACCATCAGTACCTGGAGTAAACCAGCACTGTCCACACCATCAGTACCTGGAGTAAACCAGCACTGTCTACACCATCAGTACCTGGAGTAAACCAGCACTGTCTACACCATCAGTACCTGGAGTAAACCAGCACTGTCTACACCATCAGTACCTGGAGTAAACCAGCACTGTCTACACCATCAGTACCTGGAGTAAACCAGCACTGTCTACACCATCAGTACCTGGAGTAAACCAGCACTGTCCACACCATCAGTACCTGGAGTAAACCAGCACTGTCTACACCATCAGTACCTGGAGTAAACCAGCACTGTCTACACCATCAGTACCTGGAGTAAACCAGCACTGTCTACACCATCAGTACCTGGAGTAAACCAGCACTGTCTACACCATCAGTACCTGGAGTAAACCAGCACTGTCTACACCATCAGTACCTGGAGTAAACCAGCACTGTCTACACCATCAGTACCTGGAGTAAACCAGCACTGTCTACACCATCAGTACCTGGAGTAAACCAGCACTGTCCACACCATCAGTACCTGGAGTAAACCAGCACTGTCCACACCATCAGTACCTGGAGTAAACCAGCACTGTCTACACCATCAGTACCTGGAGTAAACCAGCACTGTCTACACCATCAGTACCTGGAGTGAACCAGCACTGTCTACACCATCAGTACCTGGAGTAAACCAGCAGTGTCTACACCATCAGTACCTGGAGTAAACCAGCACTGTCTACACCATCAGTACCTGGAGTAAACCAGCACTCTGTCTACACCATCAGTACCTGGAGTAAACCAGCACTGTCTACACCATCAGTACCTGGAGTAAACCAGCACCCTGTCTACACCATCAGTACCTGGAGTAAACCAGCACTGTCTGCACCATCAGTACCTGGAGTAAACCAGCATTGTCTACACCATCAGTACCTGGAGTAAACCAGCACTGTCCACACCATCAGTACCTGGAGTAAACCAGCACTGTCCACACCATCAGTACCTGGAGTAAACCAGCACTGTCCACACCATCAGTACCTGGAGTAAACCAGCACTGTCTACACCATCAGTACCTGGAGTAAACCAGCACTGTCTACACCATCAGTACCTGGAGTAAACCAGCACTGTCTACACCATCAGTACCTGGAGTAAACCAGCACTGTCTACACCATCAGTACCTGGAGTAAACCAGCACTGTCTACACCATCAGTACCTGGAGTAAACCAGCACTGTCTACACCATCAGTACCTGGAGTAAACCAGCACTGTCCACACCATCAGTACCTGGAGTAAACCAGCACTGTCTACACCATCAGTACCTGGAGTAAACCAGCACTGTCTACACCATCAGTACCTGGAGTAAACCAGCACTCTGTCTACACCATCAGTACCTGGAGTAAACCAGCACTGTCTGCACCATCAATACCTGGAGTAAACCAGCACTGTCTGCACCATCAATACCTGGAGTAAACCAGCACTGTCTACACCATCAGTACCTGGAGTAAACCAGCACTGTCTACACCATCAGTACCTGGAGTAAACCAGCACTGTCTGCACCATCAGTACCTGGAGTAAACCAGCACTGTCTGCACCATCAGTACCTGGAGTAAACCAGCACTGTCTACACCATCAGTACCTGGAGTAAACCAGCACTGTCGACACCATCAGTACCTGGAGTAAACCAGCACTCTGTCTACACCATCAGTACCTGGAGTAAACCAGCACTGTCTACACCATCAGTACCTGGAGTAAACCAGCACTGTCGACACCATCAGTACCTGGAGTAAACCAGCACTGTCGACACCATCAGTACCTGGAGTAAACCAGCACTGTCTACACCATCAGTACCTGGAGTAAACCAGCACTGTCCACACCATCAGTACCTGGAGTAAACCAGCACTGTCTACACCATCAGTACCTGGAGTAAACCAGCACTGTCTACACCATCAGTACCTGGAGTAAACCAGCACTGTCTACACCATCAGTACCTGGAGTAAACCAGCACTGTCTACACCATCAGTACCTGGAGTAAACCAGCACTGTCTACACCATCAGTACCTGGAGTAAACCAGCACTCTGTCTACACCATCAGTACCTGGAGTAAACCAGCACTGTCTACACCATCAGTACCTGGAGTAAACCAGCACGGTCTACACCATCAGTACCTGGAGTAAACCAGCACTGTCTACACCATCAGTACCTGGAGTAAACCAGCACTGTCTACACCATCAGTACCTGGAGTAAACCAGCACTGTCTACACCATCAGTACCTGGAGTAAACCAGCACTGTCTACACCATCAGTACCTGGAGTAAACCAGCACTGTCTACACCATCAGTACATGGAGTAAACCAGCACTGTCTACACCATCAGTACCTGGAGTAAACCAGCACTGTCCACACCATCAGTACCTGGAGTAAACCAGCACTGTCCACACCATCAGTACCTGGAGTAAACCAGCACTGTCTACACCATCAGTACCTGGAGTAAACCAGCACTGTCTACACCATCAGTACCTGGAGTGAACCAGCACTGTCTACACCATCAGTACATGGAGTGAACCAGCACTGTCTACACCATCAGTACCTGGAGTGAACCAGCACTGTCTACACCATCAGTACCTGGAGTAAACCAGCACTGTCTACACCATCAGTACCTGGAGTAAACCAGCACTGTCTGCACCATCAGTACCTGGAGTAAACCAGCACTGTCTACACCATCAGTACCTGGAGTAAACCAGCACTGTCTACACCATCAGTACCTGGAGTAAACCAGCACTGTCCACACCATCAGTACCTGGAGTAAACCAGCACTGTCCACACCATCAGTACCTGGAGTAAACCAGCACTGTCCACACCATCAGTACCTGGAGTAAACCAGCACTGTCTACACCATCAGTACCTGGAGTAAACCAGCACTGTCTACACCATCAGTACCTGGAGTAAACCAGCACTGTCTACACCATCAGTACCTGGAGTAAACCAGCACTGTCCACACCATCAGTACCTGGAGTAAACCAGCACTGTCCACACCATCAGTACCTGGAGTAAACCAGCACTGTCTACACCATCAGTACCTGGAGTAAACCAGCACTGTCCACACCATCAGTACCTGGAGTAAACCAGCACTGTCTACACCATCAGTACCTGGAGTAAACCAGCACTGTCCACACCATCAGTACCTGGAGTAAACCAGCACTGTCTACACCATCAGTACCTGGAGTAAACCAGCACTGTCCACACCATCAGTACCTGGAGTAAACCAGCACTGTCTACACCATCAGTACCTGGAGTAAACCAGCACTGTCTACACCATCAGTACCTGGAGTAAACCAGCACTGTCTACACCATCAGTACCTGGAGTAAACCAGCACTGTCTACACCATCAGTACCTGGAGTAAACCAGCACTGTCCTACACCATCAGTACCTGGAGTAAACCAGCACTGTCTACACCATCAGTACCTGGAGTAAACCAGCACTGTCTACACCATCAGTACCTGGAGTAAACCAGCACTGTCTACACCATCAGTACCTGGAGTAAACCAGCACTGTCTACACCATCAGTACCTGGAGTAAACCAGCACTGTCTACACCATCAGTACCTGGAGTAAACCAGCACTGTCTACACCATCAGTACCTGGAGTAAACCAGCACTGTCTACACCATCAGTACCTGGAGTAAACCAGCACTGTCTACACCATCAGTACCTGGAGTAAACCAGCACTGTCTACACCATCAGTACCTGGAGTAAACCAGCACTGTCTACACCATCAGTACCTGGAGTAAACCAGCACTGTCTACACCATCAGTACCTGGAGTAAACCAGCACTGTCTACACCATCAGTACCTGGAGTAAACCAGCACTGTCTACACCATCAGTACCTGGAGTAAACCAGCACTGTCTACACCATCAGTACCTGGAGTAAACCAGCACTGTCTACACCATCAGTACCTGGAGTAAACCAGCACTGTCTACACCATCAGTACCTGGAGTAAACCAGCACTGTCTACACCATCAGTACCTGGAGTAAACCAGCACTGTCTACACCATCAGTACCTGGAGTAAACCAGCACTGTCTACACCATCAGTACCTGGAGTAAACCAGCACTGTCTACACCATCAGTACCTGGAGTAAACCAGCACTGTCTACACCATCAGTACCTGGAGTAAACCAGCACTGTCTACACCATCAGTACCTGGAGTAAACCAGCACTGTCTACACCATCAGTACCTGGAGTAAACCAGCACTGTCTACACCATCAGTACCTGGAGTAAACCAGCACTGTCTACACCATCAGTACCTGGAGTAAACCAGCACTGTCTACACCATCAGTACCTGGAGTAAACCAGCACTGTCTACACCATCAGTACCTGGAGTAAACCAGCACTGTCTACACCATCAGTACCTGGAGTAAACCAGCACTGTCTACACCATCAGTACCTGGAGTAAACCAGCACTGTCTACACCATCAGTACCTGGAGTAAACCAGCACTGTCTACACCATCAGTACCTGGAGTAAACCAGCACTGTCTACACCATCAGTACCTGGAGTAAACCAGCACTGTCTACACCATCAGTACCTGGAGTAAACCAGCACTGTCTACACCATCAGTACCTGGAGTAAACCAGCACTGTCTACACCATCAGTACCTGGAGTAAACCAGCACTGTCTACACCATCAGTACCTGGAGTAAACCAGCACTGTCTACACCATCAGTACCTGGAGTAAACCAGCACTGTCTACACCATCAGTACCTGGAGTAAACCAGCACTGTCTACACCATCAGTACCTGGAGTAAACCAGCACTGTCTACACCATCAGTACCTGGAGTAAACCAGCACTGTCTACACCATCAGTACCTGGAGTAAACCAGCACTGTCTACACCATCAGTACCTGGAGTAAACCAGCACTGTCTACACCATCAGTACCTGGAGTAAACCAGCACTGTCTACACCATCAGTACCTGGAGTAAACCAGCACTGTCTACACCATCAGTACCTGGAGTAAACCAGCACTGTCTACACCATCAGTACCTGGAGTAAACCAGCACTGTCTACACCATCAGTACCTGGAGTAAACCAGCACTGTCTACACCATCAGTACCTGGAGTAAACCAGCACTGTCTACACCATCAGTACCTGGAGTAAACCAGCACTGTCTACACCATCAGTACCTGGAGTAAACCAGCACTGTCTACACCATCAGTACCTGGAGTAAACCAGCACTGTCTACACCATCAGTACCTGGAGTAAACCAGCACTGTCTACACCATCAGTACCTGGAGTAAACCAGCACTGTCTACACCATCAGTACCTGGAGTAAACCAGCACTGTCTACACCATCAGTACCTGGAGTAAACCAGCACTGTCTACACCATCAGTACCTGGAGTAAACCAGCACTGTCTACACCATCAGTACCTGGAGTAAACCAGCACTGTCTACACCATCAGTACCTGGAGTAAACCAGCACTGTCCACACCATCAGTACCTGGAGTAAACCAGCACTGTCTACACCATCAGTACCTGGAGTAAACCAGCACTGT